>NC_056066.1:47571790-47874820 GCF_016772045.2 Ovis aries | reverse complement strand
CAAGAGAAAAGGGCAATACCATACCACAAAGGGCCACAGAGTGAATCACCAAGGCTGGTCAGGGGGCGGGAACAAAGGGAAATCCTAGGTGTTTATTGCTGTGGTGGTGGGAAGTGGTTAGGTGAGGACATCCCATAATGAGCAGGAAGTGAAACACAGTTATTGGTATTTGCGGTTGGAGGATTCATGATCAGAGAAGGCCAGATCCCAGGAGAGATGTAAACAGCTTTGGACATTAGTTTGGCCTTGTGATTAATGGATGCCAAATAGACAACAGAGGATCTAAGAAACACAGAAGAGTGTTTTCTGATAATTTAGATTTATATCATCTTTTTTCTATAATTTCATCTAATTATGAAAAATCAGATGAAAAATCATCTAAAATAATTTTATCATTTGACTTTTAAAACAGCATCTATTGTTTTCCCCTTTGAACAATGTATATTAACATGGTATATTTACACTACATCAGTTCAGTTCAGTTGCTGTTGTGTCCGACTCTTTGCAACTCCATGGACCACAGCACACCAGGCCTCCCTGTCCATCACCAACTCCCAGAGTTTACCAAAACTCATGTCCATTGAGTCAGTGATGCCATCCAACCATCTCATCCTCTGTTGTACCCTTCTCCTCCTGCCTTCAATCTTTCCCAGCATCAGAGTCTTTTCAAATGAGACAGCTCTTTGCATCCAGTGGCCAAAGTATTGGAGTTTCAGCTTCAACATCAGTCCTTCCAATGAACACTCAGGATTGATCTCCTTGCAGTCCAAGGGACTCTCAAGAGTCTTCTCCAACACCATAGTTCAAAAGCATCAATTCTTCAGCATTCAGCTTTCTTTATAGTCCAACTCTCACACCCATATATGACCACTGGAAAAACCATAGCCCTCACTAGATGGAACTTTGTTGGCAAAGTAATGTCAATGCTTTTTAATATGCTGTCTAGTTTGGTCATAACTTTCCTTCCTAAGTGTCTTTTAATTTCATGGTTGCAGTCATCATCTGCAGTGATTTTGGAGCCCCCCAAACTAAAGTCTGACACTATTTTCACTGTTTCCCCATCTATTTGCCACGAAGTGATGGGACCAGATGCCATGATCTTAGTTTCTTGAATGTTGAGCTTTAAGCCAACTTTTTCACTCTCGTCTTTGACTTTCATCAAGAGGCTCTTTAATTCTTCATTTTCTTCCATAAGGGTGGTGTCATCTGCATAGCTGAGGTTGATATTTCTCCCAGCAATCTTGATTCCAGCTTGTGCTTCATCCAAGTATATATTATAGAAACATATAGTGTATGTAAGATTTATACAATCTGAAGAGAACTCCTTCCAGTAATCTTGCCTGGAAAACCCCATGGATGGAGGAGCCTGGTAGGCTGCAGTCCATGGGGTTGCTAAGAGTCTGACATGACTGAGTGACTTCACTTTCAGTTTTCACTTGCATGCACTGGAGAAGGAAATGGCAACCCACTCCAGTGTTCTTGCCTGGAGAATCCCAGGGATGAGGGAGCCTGGTGGGCTGCCGTCTATGGGGTCACACAGAGTCAAATATGACTGAAGTGACTTAGCAGCAGCAGCATGGTGTATGTGTGTACTATGTATGTAATATATTTCCTCTTCCGTCTCATATCTATCACTTTATTTCATTTGATGTTATCTGTGCTAACTTTTGTAAAATGTGCTTTTATACTACTAATACCTTTTAACCCTCTATCCTACACATACATATTTACATCACTATCTACCTTCCTTTCTTAAAGTCAGAACTTAGTTGCCTTTTTCTGTTTTAAATTTCCATTCATTTAATCTATTTTAAGTTGTATTTTAAAAGATTCTCCAACAACTGTTCACACTTTAAATTCTTAGGAAGTATTTGTTGGCTTTAGTTAGAAGTTTTTTGAGGGGCAAATAACATCAGTAGTGGCTGACTTTGTGGCCCCATAGACTGTAGCCCACCAGGCTCCTCTGCCTATGGAATTTTCCAGGCAAGAATACTGGAGTGGGGTGCCATTTCCTACTCCAGGGGATCTTCCCAATCCAGGGATCAAACCCAAGTGTCTTGTGTCTCCTGCATTGGCAGGTGGATTATCACTAGCATTTATACATGAATGATAATTGTCTGGCAACCCAGTACCATTTGAACTCTCAACATATAGGAAAAAGGCTGGCTTTACTGGTGTTGCCTTCTCACCTAGAACCCAGAAAACTCGTCAGCATTCTAGGTAAGGGGCATATAACCTAGGCTTCTTCAGTCAGGCATTTCTAGATGAGATTTGTTTTTTTGGGTTTGGCAATTTAAGGAGGCCCCATGAAGAATCCTTTCTTGCTATTTTGGTGTGAGTGGGGACATTCTTCCAACTTTCTGCAGAGGCAGTGGGTTCCTTGTGTTCCTGGTACAGAAGTGGCATCCATGAGACATGGAGCAACAGAACCTTTCTCTCGTGCCTTGTGTGGCAGTGGGGTGGTAGCAGCTTCCTCTTCAGAACAATTTTAGAAATTGCTCTTTGAAGCTTATCCTTCAGCCTTTCAACAGTTCTGACAGCTAACCAAAATTCTTTCAAAACCCTTTTTCTGCTTAAGCATGTTTCTTTTTCTATCTGATAGTGTGCAAACCACAGTTCATGGGCCAAATCTGACCCACTACCTGTTATTGTTTAATGGATGAAAAAAAGTAAAGAGTATTTAGCATTCTAGACACATGAAAGTTTTATGAAATTCAAATTTCAGTGTCTATTAGTAAAGTTTTTTTTGCACACAGCTACACTCATTTGAGTGTTACAATGGCAGAGCTGAATAGTTGTGACAGGGTTTATATGGCCCAGAAAGCCTGAAATTTTTCCTATCTGGTCTTTTACAGAAAAAAAATTGACTCCAGATTTCCAACTAAGAAACTTGACCAAAATATCTGGGTATAAAATTCTTGTAAAAAAGATTTCTAGGTATTACTTTGTATACTTCAGTGATGAGTGTTGCTTTGGAGAAATTTGAGGATAGCCAGATTTGTTTTCTCCTTCAAAGTGGCTTATCCAAACGACTTCTCATTTAACCTCTCCTTTTACTTCTTATACTTCAGCTAGGTCCAGAGAAGCTGCTGCTGTCATCGGTACACTCTATTCACACTATTGCAATGGTAGTTTTACTTTTTGCCCCAATAGGAGTGCAAAGTATACTTTGAGAGATACTTTATTGCTTCCTTCAGAAATCTTCAGTCATAGGCATTATCTCTGCCTCCCTCATGCAAGGCTGCCTGGAAACTTTTGGTGGATCTTCCTAGTGTTGGGGTTTGGGGGTCTCAGTTGTTTCCTAGTTCACAGAAGATGGACTATATACTTTTGTTCTTCAGTTTCCTCATTGCTTTTGAGCAACTTCCCAGGGAGAAATGAAGGAGAATGCCTCCTTCTTGTTACTAGAAAAACATTCTCTTGTTCTTTTTCTATATTCTTTTAAAAAATATTTTTGGCTGTGCTGGGTCTTCATTGTTGCGTGGGTTGCTGCAAGCAGAGGCTACTTTCTAGTTGTGGTGTGTGGGCTTCTAATTGAGGTGGTTTCTCTTGTTGCAGAGCATGGGCTCTAGGGCCTACAGGCTTCAGTAGCTGTGGCACCCTGGCTCTACAGCAGTTTCAATAATTGTGACACTTGGACTTAGCTATTCTGCAGCATGTGAGATCTTCCCAGATCAGGGATTGAACCCATTATAAATGGTATAATCACCCACTTTATATTCATTGGAAGGACTGAGGCTGAAGCTCAATCTCCAATACTCTGGCCACCTGATGCAAAGAACTGACTCACTGGAAAAGACCTTGATACTGGGAAAGATAGAAGGCAGGAGGAGAAGGGGACAACAGAAGATGAGATGGTTGGATGGCATCACTGACTCAATGGACTTGAGTTTGAGCAAGCTCTGGGAGTCCATGATGGACAAGGAAACCTGGCGTGATGCAGTCCATGGGGTTGCAGAGTCAGACACAACTGAGCGACTGAACTGAACTGAACTGAACCCACTTTATGTGTGTTCACCTCACAGGGGTATGTAGCCAAAATCTGTTTTACATGCTAGGGCCATAGTGGTGAATAAAGCAGTCTTTGTCCTTGTGAAGCTGGAGAAAAGATGATTAATTGAGCTAGAATATGGAACTGGAAGTAATGAAAAGTAATCAGGTTTCAGATGTTCTAAAAATAGTACTAAGAGGATTTGTTGATGGACTGATTAGGGGATAAGAGAAAATTAAGATAATACCAACATTTTTGGCATGAGAAACCAGCAGGATAGTTACTAAACACTATAAAAAATTTCAGAACACCATGGCAAAAGGGAAGATACAAATAGCTTGTCAAGAGGAAATGAAGGTCACATGCCAAAAATAAAAATGGCTTTGGATTTCCAAACAGCAACACTGAAAAGTAAAAGCAATAGAGCAATATCTAAAATTCTGAGTGAAGATGATTTCCAAACTAAAATTCTATGCCCAAAATGTCAGTCCAGGAATAAGGGTAGAATATATCTCATAAACTCTTCCTCAGGAAGCTATTAGAAAATGGATTCCACCAAAATGAGGGAGTAAAATGAGAAAGAGGGGCCAGGAAATGGGAGAGAAAATGAGAAGTCCCAGACAGATGTGTAGTTCAGATTGGAAAGAGCCAGAGAATTCCAGGAGAGGTCTTCAGTTAAAATAGGTTTTTTGGTTTATCTGCATATTCTGGGAGGAGACTTAGACTTGTAGTGGAGCCTTGGGTTCAAATTAGTGGTCGGTACATAGAAAGCTAAGTAGTTGAAAAACAAATTATTAATTTTAAAGGGAAAAAAGTAGTATACAAGGAAGGAGATGAATAATATTCAATAGACACAGTGACATTAAGACTATGTTCAGTTGTGTCCAACTCTTTACAACCCCATGGACTGCAGCACGCCAGGCTTCCCTGTCCATCACCAGCTCCTGGAGCTTGCTCAAACTCGTCCATCGATTTGGTGATGCCACCTAACCATCTCATCCTCTGTTGTCCCCGTCTTCTCCTGCTTTCAATCTTTCCCAGCATCAAGGTCTTTTCCAATGAATCAGTTCTTCGCATCAGGTGGCCAAAATATTGGAGTTTCAGCTTCAGCATCAGACCTTCCAATGAATATTCAGGACTGATTTCCTTTCAGATGGACTGGTTGGCTCTCCTTGGAGTCCAAGGGACTCTCAAGAGTCTCCTCCAACACCACAGTTCAAAAGCATCAATTCTTCAGCACTCAGCTTTCTTTATAGTCCAACTCTCACATCCATACATGACTACTGGAAAAACCACAGCCTTCCCTAGATGGACCTTTGTTGGCAAAGTAATGTCAATGCTTTTTAATATGCTGTCTAGGTTGGTCACAGCTTTTCTTTCAAGGAGCAAGCGTCTTTTAATTTCATGGCTGCAGTCACCATCTGGAGTGATCTTGGAGCCCAAGAAAATATAAGTCTGTCACTGTTTCCATTGTTTCCCCATCTATTTGCCATGAAGTGACAGGACCAGATGCCATGATCTTAGTTTTTTGAATGTTGAGTTTCAAGCCAGCCTTTTCACTAGATTTAACTAAAAATTACGATATATAACTAAACTGGAAAGAAATGGGGAAGTGTATATGTATGTATATACATAGAAGGGTTTAAAAACTATATTCTGAGGTAGGTAAAACGTCAGTTGAATTTTTGAAACTGAAAACTCAAGAATGAGCATTACTATAGATAGATAACAAGAATTTACTGTATAGCATAGGGAACTATATTCAGTATGTTATAATACACTATAATGGAAAATAGAAAAAAGAATATACACATATATATGCATAACCAAATCACTTTGCTGTACACCTGGAACTAACACAGTATCAAGTATACTTTAAGGAAAAAAAAAAAAGAATTAGCATTAGTAGCATGTCCTTTAGAAAAATGGAGGTAAATGGGAGATCAGTTGCGACTGAACAGAAAACTGGGGCATGTGGATGAGTGGAACAGAGGCTGCTACAGTCTTGCACAGCTGTTTAAATTTTTTTCATTAGCTACGATGTTAAGCTTAATATGTCAGTATATGGATGGACACTAGACTTTAGGTGAGGAGGAAATAGTATATACAGAAGTCTAATTACACATGAAGCTTATATCATGTTATATATCAAAGTCGGTAAATAAAGCTAAGGGAATTCCCTGGCCGTCCAAATAGTTAGGACTCCATGCTTTCACTGCTAAGGGTCCAGGTTCAATCCCTGGTCAGTGAACTAAGATCCTATAAGCTGCAAGGCACGGCTAATAAAGAAAAAAATTAAATTAAAAAAAGTCAATATACAATATTTCCAAAATTTTGGGGAATTGAAAGTTGGCATCAATTTATTTCTATGAGATGCTCAATTTTGTGTGTCAGAACTATTTAAATATTTAAATGTAACCTTGTGACTGTTTACGCAGATGAACATTTGATATGCACAACCATAAAGTATTTATAAGAATAAAAGAAAGGTCAAAAACAAAACTATAAATAACTTCTAATTACATCATTTAGATAAAATGTAAAATACTTTTAGTCTTCTGGAGAAGTAAAAAATTAACACATGATTTTATCACTTCTTAAATTGGTTCAACTCTCTTTTCCTGTTACATGTGGGATGTCATTTTTCAGAGAACAGTTTTTTTTTGCATATTCTTCACAACAAACCCAGGACAGCCTGGCTTGGTAGTCCTATTACATAGTTTGAAGTTGGTAAACCTTTGGGCCTTTTTTCAAGAGATAACCTTGGTCATTTAGTGATCCAATAAAATTTTCAAAATCAGCAACCTAGTAGAAAATAATAAAAGAGCCTGTTAAATATATGCAAAAAATGTGATTTTTAAAATTAATCTCTCAAACAGTAATATACAATTGTCAAGTTTTTTGGGCAAATAAAATCATTTGTACTTCTTACAGAGAAAGCTGCTTACATACAAAACTTGGATTCTATAACACCTAGCTAATCAAAAATAACTCCAGTATGCATAGAATCTTTTATATTTGTTTTAGCTTAGCTTCAAAATAAAAATTAGACCAACTTTTGAAATTGAATGAGCAATTTTCCATACAAACTGTTTTACATGTTTAAAGTGCTATTATGAATCCTGGAAAGAAAAAATAAAAACCTATAAAGTGCTATTATACCCATTTTCACTAAGACTTTTAAGTAGTTAGATCAAGT
The DNA here is from genome assembly GCF_016772045.2 of Ovis aries. NCBI lineage: Eukaryota > Metazoa > Chordata > Mammalia > Artiodactyla > Bovidae > Ovis > Ovis aries. Next base: position 47,867,630 of record NC_056066.1, on the reverse strand, counting down.
GGAATCATGTCCATGTAACAAATGAGAAAACTGAGGTTCAATGATGTGTAACATGACTTGCCCACACAGACTGTCAGAATAACATGGAAACTTGCTATGTTTCTCCTATCAAGATGTTGAAAACTCTTTTGAAAAGAAGTTTGAATTTTAGATAAAAACTGTTTTTTTAAAGCTCTGAGCAACTAATTTTATATCTTAAATAAAACAAGCGTGTGTTTTAAATACTCCAAAACAGCCTATTCCATAACTTTAGTCTAAATCTTTTGACGTTTAAAAGTTCTTCTATACTAATAAAGCCCTCCTGAAATTATTATAAAAAGATTTACTAATTATTTATTTTATCATACCTGAATGTTTAACTCTTTGGCAATCTGTTGAAGTTGATGAAACTGAAATAAATTATTGTAAGTTCTTTCGGCAATATTGTTGAGAGCAGAAATAAATCTTTTTGCTGCTGACCTGTTGCTCATTCCAGAACCATGCTGGGATCGTTCAAAATCTAGGTTCCCAAATTCATCAGAGTAAGTTCCTAACATGCTTATAGAAGGAAAGAAAAACAGTTACCCAGTGTGTTTCAGCTACAGAAATTTTTGTCCAAGTTATAAAAAGAAAAATGTGGAAATAGCCCTGAGGCTCAGGTAACAAAGATTTAAACATGTATTTACTGAGCGGTGATTGTGAATTAACCATGTATGGACTGGTCGGGGATAACAATATTTTGGACATAGCTACCACTTTTTAAGAAACTCCCTATATTTAGAAAGAGAAATACAAATGAATTTTTGCATAAAAATACAAAGTTGACAGGCTACAATATAAATACTTGGAACATTCTCTTTGATTCATGAAAAAAAAAAAAAAACTAAACATACTAAATTTAGGCTTTCCTTGGTAAAGATGTCTTCTCAGCTCCTAGAGCAGCATCTGGCAAATAAAATGTGTTAGAAATACTCTGGGGATGAAGTAGAAAGGTTCTGCTGAGTTGCAGTAATGATGGTTAGATATTAAAGGATACACCTACTTCTCCAGCTCTTGCTGCTTTCTTCTTATTTTCATAATATAATCAGGGAAAGAAATACATAATTCACAGTGAATTTTAGCCAGAAGTCTGAAAGTACCAGTTAGAGCTTAGTCATCCTCTCTAGTCCAGCCCTGTTGCTGATTGCCTGCCCTTAATTCTCGGCTTATATATAATCTCACAGCCAGGCTCAGAGGCAAAGATGGTATTTAATGAGTTACTTAATCAAATATAAATTGGTCACTAGACAGTAGGCTTCCCATGGTAGAACAAAACAGGTGCAATTCCTGCCCTTAAGGAGCTTATAGTTATGAATTTAAAGGGTTATTAAAAACACAGCTTCATTTTGTTCCCTGAATAGGTAAGAGCCCACATGAAAGAGAATAAGCTGTACATACAGGAATGAGTCATCCAAATAAGACTGTAGTAACTAATAAAACAATTAGATGAATATGTGTATTCCCTAGAAATATAGCATAATTTTTTTTAATAATGAACTACTTTCCTGTGTTATTTGTTGTTTAATCACTAAGTTGTGTCACACTCTTTTGCAAGCGCATGGACTGCAGCCCGCCAGGGGAGCCTCGTGTACAGGCTCCTCTGTACATGAGATTTCCCAGGAAAGAATACTGGAGTTGGCATTTCCTTCTCCAAGAGATCTTCCTTTCATTGGCAGGTGGATTCTTGACCACTGAGCCACCAGGGAAGACCATACCATATAATTTACCATATTATTTCTCATAGAACAGTCGTCACAAATGCTTTAGGCGACTATGTCAATTATAATAGCTAGTATACCTTAATTGTATTTATTTACCAAGCACTGGTTTGCACTCCTTGCATCAAACCAGTCAATCCTAAAGGAAATCAACCCTGAATATTCATTGGAAGGACTGATGCTGAAGCTAAAGCTCCAATACTTTGGCCACCTGATGAGAAGAGCCAACTCACTGGAAAAGACCCTGATACTGGGAAAGACTGAAGGCAGGAGGAGAAAGTGACAACAGAGAGCAAGATAGTTGGATGGTATCACTGACTCAGTGGACACTGAGTTTGAACAAGCTCAGGGAGAAGGTGAAGGAGAGGGAACCCTGGTGTGCTGCAGTCCATAGGGTCACACAGTCGGACATGACTGAGCAAATGACCTGAACTGAACCATGTGTCCGATTTAGCCCTTCCAGCAATCCTATTCAGTTCAGTCACTCAGTCATGTCCGACTCTTTGGGACCCCATGAATCGCAGCATGCCAGGCCTCCCTGACCATCACCAACTCCCAGAGTTCACTCAAACTCACCTCCATTGAGTCGGTGATGCCATCCAGCCATCTCATCCTCGGTCGTCCCTTTCTCCTCCTGCCCCCAATCCCTCCCAGCATCAGAGTCTTTTCCAATGAGTCAACTCTTTGCATGAGGTGGCCAAAGTACTGGAGTTTCAGCTTTAGCATCAGTCCTTCCAAAGAATACCCAGGACTGATCTCCTTTAGAATAGACTGGTTGGATCTTGCAGTCCAAGGGACTCTCAAGAGTCTTCTCCAACACCACAGTTCAAAAGCATCAATTCTTCAGCACTTACCTTTCTTCACAGTCCAACTGTCACATCCACACATGACCACAGGAAAAACCATAGCCTTGACTAGACAGACCTTTGTTGGCAAAGTAATGTCTCTGCTTTTCAACATGCTATCTAGGTTGGTCACAACTTTCCTTCCAAGGAGTAAGTGTCTATTAAGTTCATGGCTGCAATCACCATCTGCAGTGATTCTGGAGCCCAAAAAAATAAAGTCTGACACTGTTTCCAATGTTTCCCCATCTATTTTCCCATGAAGTGATGGGACCAGATGCCATGATCTTCGTTTTCTGAATGTTGAGCTTTAAGCCAATTTTTTCACTCTCCTCTTTCACTTTCATCAAGAGGCTTTTTAGTTCCTCTTCACTTTCTGCCATAAGGGTGGTGTCATCTGCATATCTGAGGTTATTGATATTTCTCCTGGCAATCTTGATTCCAGCTTGTGCTTCTTCCAGTCCAGGGTTTCTCATGATGTACTCTGCATAGAAGTTAAATAAGCAGGGTGACAATATATAGCCTTGACGTACTCCTTTTCCTATTTGGAACCAGTCTGTTGTTCCATGTCCAGTTCTAACTGTTGCTTCCTGACCTGCATATAGGTTTCTCAAGAGGCAGGTCAGTTGGTCTGGTATTCCCATCTCTTTCAGAATTTTCCACAGTTTATTGTGATCCACACAGTCAAAGGCTTTGGCATAGTCAATAAAGCAGAAGTAGATGTTTTTCTGGAACTCTCTTGCTTTTCCATGATCCAGTGGATGTTGGCAATTTGATCTCTGGTTCCTCTGCCTTTTCGAAAACCAGCTTGAACATCTGGAAGTTCACGGTTCACATATTGCTGAAGCCTGGCTTGGAGAATTTTGAGCATTACTTTACTAGCGTGTGAGATGAGTGCAATTGTGTGGTAGTTTGAACATTCTTTGGCATTGCCTTTCTTTGAGATTGGAATAAAAACTGACCTTTTCCAGTTACTTTAGGATTATTATTATTTCCGTTTTACAGATGAAGATACAACATCTTCTAAGGTTAAGTGACTTGCCAAAGGTTACAAAGCTAATTAAGTGTCATATCTGGGATCTGAGTCTGAGCTACACTGCTTCAGATTTGAAGAAAAGTATGTAAAATGTTTGAGTTACTTTCCTTACACAGAAATAGCTCACAATGATCTCTCAACCTCTGAAAGTGGCTCTATTCTCTTCTACTTCCTAGTATATTTACAGAGAAAGCTTATATGAACTGTTGCCCATAAACATGGGGTTTTTATAGCTATGTGCTCTATGATGTACTGTCACCAGTTTAGATTTTTATTATTTAGGCTTCTGCTTCCCAGTTAAAATGTAATTTTACAGGTTCAAAACCACGCTAAAGACAAATATTCAAAGCTAAAGAGATGGAAACCCTGAAATGAAGTCTTAATGAGTGAAAAGTGATTACTAAAATCAACCTAAAAATCAATGTAGTATATTTACTGAGAGCCTACTGTGTGCAAGGCATGAGTCTGGGCCCTGGGAGTACAGCAGTTAAATGTGACAGATGACTCTCTTCTCTCACAGAGTTTAGACTAAGGACAGAAAGCATGTTAATTATAACAAAACAGATAATTCACAATCTAGTTTCAGTTGTGTTTAATTGGGTCTTGATCTCTACCATGGAAATAATGCTAGGTAATTCCAATCATTTGGAATCAAAGAAGAAAGAAGAAAGCGAAGTCGCTCAGTTGTGTCCGACTCTGCGGCCCCACGTAGCCCACCAGGCTCCTCTGTCTGTGGAATTTTCCAGGCAAGAGTACTGGAGTAGATTGCAATTTCCTTCTCTACATGGGGCCAATGAGTGCAATTGTGCGGTAGTTTGAGCATTCTTTGGCATTGCCTTTCTTTGAGACTGGAATGAAAACTGACCTGTTCCACAAGACCCGTTAAACCCTAGTACTAAGGCATGTAAAAGAGAAAATTGATAGTTCAAGCACAGTGTGATGCTCAACCACTAAGATACTAAGATATAGAGGGTAAAAGTTAGCAACTGGTTGAAAGGGTTTTTTGTTGTTTAGCCACTCAGTCCTGTGGCCACTGCTGAGTCTTCCAATTTTGCTGGCATATGGAGTGCAGCACTTTCACAGCATCATCTTTCAGGATTTGAAATAGCTCAGCTGGAATTCGATCATCTCCACTAGCTTTGTTCGTAGTGATGCTTCCTAAGTCCCATTTGACTTCGCACTCCAGGATGTCTGGCTTTGGTTGAGTGATCACACCATTGTGTTTATCTGGGCCATTAAGATTTTTTTTTGTATAGTTTTCTGTGTATTCTTGCCGCCTCTTCTTAACATCTTCTGCTCTGGTAGGTCCATACCATTTCTGTCCTTTATTGTGCCCATCTTTACATGAAATGTTCCCTTGGTATCTCTAATTTTCTTGAAGAGATCTCTAATCTTTCTCATTCTTTTGTTTTCCTCTTATTTCTTTACACTGATTACTGAGGAAGGCTTGTTTCTCTCTCCTTGGTATTCTTTGGAATTCTGCATTCAGATGGATATATCTTTCCTTTTCTCCTTTGCCTTTCATGTCTCTTCTTTTCTCAGCTATTTGTAAGCCTCCCTCAGACAACCATTTTGCCTTTTTGCAATTTTTCTTCTTGGGGATGGTTTTGATCACTGCCTCCTGTACAATGTTACGAACCTCTGTCCATAGATCTTCAGGAACTCTATCTGTCAAATCTAATCCCTGGAATCTATTTGTCACTTCCACTTATAATCATGAGGGATTTGATTTAGATTATACCTGAGTGGTCTAGTGTTTTTCCCTATTTTCTTCAATTTAAGTCTGAATTTGGCAATAAGGAGTTCATGATCTGAGCCACAGTCAGCTCCAGGTCTTGTTTTTGCTGACTGTATAGAGCTTCTCCATCTTTGGCTGCAAAGAATATAATCAACTGGATTTCAGTATTGACCATCTGGTGATATCCACGTGTAGAGTGGTCTCTTGTATTGTTGCAAGAGGGTGTTTGCTATGCCCAGTGCAGCACATTCTCTTGGCAAAACTCGTTAGTCTTTGCCTTGCTTCATTCTGTACTCCAAGGCCAAACTTGCCTGTTATCCACATATCTATTGACTTCCCACTTTTGCATTCTAACTCCCTGTGATGAAAAGTACATCCTTTTTTTGGTGTTCATTCTAGAAGGTCTTCATAGAACTGTTCAACTTCTTTGGCATTAATTGTTGGGTGGTGCATAGACTTGGATTCCTGTGATGCTGAATGGTTTGTCTTGGAAAAGAACTGAGATCATTCTATTGTTTTTGAGACTGCACTCCCAAGTACTGCATTTCAGATTCTTTTTTTGACTGTGAGGGCTACTCCCTTTCTTCTAAGGGATTCTTGCCCATAGTAGTAGATATATTGGTCATCTAAATTCACCCATTACCATCTTTTTAGTTCACCAATTCCTAAGATGTTGATACTCATTCTTGCCATCTCCTGTTTGACTGCTTTCAATTTACCTTGATCATGACCTAACATTCCAGGTTCTTATGCAATACTGTTCTTTACAGCCCTGGACTTTACTTTCACCACCAGACACATCCACAACTGGACGTTGTTTCCACTTTGGCTCAGCCTCTTCATTCCTTCTGGAGCTGTTTCTCCACTATTCTCCAGTAGCATATTGGATACCTAACTACTTGGGCTTCCCAGGTTGCACTACTGGCAAAGAACCCACCCGCCAGTGCAGGAGACATGAGGTGGGTTTGATCCATGGATCAGGAAAATCCCCTGCAGCAGGAAATGGCAACCCACTCCAGTATTCTTGCATGGAGAGTCCCATGGATAGAGGTGCCTGTTGGGCTACAGTACATAGGGCTGCAAAGAGTCTAACAGGATTGAAGAGACTTGCATGCATAGAATTACCTGGGGGATTCATCTTTCTGTATCATATCTTTTTGCCTTTTCATAATGTTCATGGGGTTCTCAAGGCAAGAATGCTGAAGTGGTTTGTCATTCCTTTCTCCGGTGGACCAAATTTCATCAGAAGTCTCCACCATGACCTATCCATCTTGGGTGTCCCTACATGGCATGGCTCATAGCTTCATTGACTTACACAAAGCTGTGATCCATGTGATCATTTTGGTAATTTTTCTGTGACTGTGGTGTTCATTCTGTCTGCTCTCTAATGAATAAGAGGCTTGTGCAAGCTTCCTGATAAGAGGGGCTGACTGTGGGGAAAACTGGGTCTTCTTCTGGTGGGCATGGCCATGCTCAGTAAATCTTTAATCCAGTTTTCTGCTGATGGGTGGGACTGTGCTCCCTCCCTATAGTTTGGCCTGAAGCCAAACTATGGTAGGGGTAATGGCAGAACTCCTCCAAAAGGATTGATGCCAGCATACTGCACCACCCAGAACTGCTGCTGCCAGTGTCCCTGACCCTGCAGCAGGCCACTGTCAACCCACACCTCTGCTTGACACTCTCAAACACTCACAGGCAACTCTGGCTCAGTCTCTTGTGGGGTCTCTGCTCCTTTCTCTTGGAACCTGGTTTGCACAATATTTTGTTTGTGCCCTCCAAGACTCTCTGTTTCTCCAGTCCTGTGGAAGTTCTGTAATCAAATCCCGCTGACCTTCAAAGTCAGATTCCCTGGGGATTCTCAGTCCCTTTGCTGTATCCTCAGGTTTGGAAGTCTGTTGTGGAGCCTAGAACTTTCACAACAGTGCGACTTCTTCAGTATAATTGTTCTCCAGTTTGTTGATCACCCACCCAGAGGTTGTATGGTGGGGCTAATGGCAACTACCTCCTCCAAGAGGACTTACGACACATGTCATGCCTCCCAGGACTACTGCTGCCAGTGGCCCTGTCCCCATGGCAGGCCACTGTTGACCCAAGCCTCCGCAGAGATCCTCAAACACTCAGAGGCAGGTCTGGCCCAGTCTTGTGTGGGGATCACTGCTCCTTTTGCCCTGGATCATGGATGAAAAATTGGTAGTCATTATTGTTAGTAATTTTACTCATTATGAGACAGCTGCTCTTGTGCTAGCAATAAAAAATTAAGAGCTATCAATTCAAGAGTGTTTAAAGCTTCAAAAACGGTAAGCGTAACCTCACTGTTGCTGACAAATTCTGACATGTTGATTTAAGAAGAAAAGTTCTGCTTCTTGTACAGATTACCTAAAAGGGCAAGAAACAACTTGCAACCTAATGCTTAGATGTTTGGGCAATAGCATGGGTGCCCTTCTACCCATACAGCATGCTTCCAGAGGCACTAGAGGGAACAGGGTGTCCTCTGGGGACAAGTTAGGGGGTGAAGAAACAGCTAGGTAAATCTCTCTGTGTAAAGACAGAAGAAAGGATCTGAAGCTCAGAGCTGCTGGACAATGTATACGGAGAGCTCTAAAGGTCAGAATCAAGAAATTCTTTGAGAGGGGCAATTTTGGAAACTTCTGATCTGTGACATGAGATCTGCCAGTTTTTGAAAGCTTCAATGTGTGCAATTAGTCACAGTAAAAGTTATCTGTACAATCTCATCATCATATCACCAAAGCTGGCAATATTGATAGTGTTTACTGAGTGTCCACTAAAGTGTCAGAATCACATTTGTCACTTTATTTAGCCTTCAGTTCAGTTCAGTTACTCAGTCCTGTCCGATTCTTGCGATCCATGAATCGCAGCACACCAGGCCTCCCTGTCCATCACCAACTCCTGGAGTTCACTCAGACTCACGGCCATCGAGTCAGTGATGCCATCCAGCCATCTCATCCTGTGTCGTCCCCTTCTCCTCCTGCCCCTAATCCCTCCCAGCATCAGAGTCTTTTCCAATGAGTCAACTCTTCCCATGAGGAGGCCAAAGTACTGGAGTTTCAGCTTCAGCATTATTCCTTCCAAAGAAATCCCAGGGCTCATCTCCTTCAGAATGGACTGGTTGGGTCTCCCTGCAGTCCAAGGGACTCTCAAGAGTCTTCTCCAACACCACAGTTCAAAACCATAGCGTTGACTAGACGGACCTTTGTTGGCAAAGTAATATCTCTGCTTTTCAACATGCTATCTAGGTTGGTCATAACTTTCCTTCCAAGGAGTAAGTGTCTTAAATTCATGGCTGCAGTCACCATCTACAGTGATTTTGGAGCCCCCCAAAATAAAGTCTGACACTGTTTCCAATGTTTCCCCATCTATTTCGCATGAAGTGATGGGACCAGATGCAATGATCTTCGTTTTCTGAATGTTGAGCTTTAAGACAACTTTTTCACTCTCCACTTTCATTTTCATCAAGAGGCTTTTGAGTTCCCCTTCACTTTCTGCCATAAGGGTGGTGTCATCTGCATATCTGAGGTTATTGATATTTCTCCCAATATTTCTCATATTTCTGGCCATCTTGATTCCAGCTTGTGCTTCTTCCAGTCCAGAGTTTCTCGTGATGTACTCTGCATAGAAGTTAAATAAGCAGGGTGACAATATACAGCCTTGACATATTCCTTTTCCTATTTGGAACCAGTCTGTTGTTCCATGTCCAGTTCTAACTGTTGCTTCCTGACCTGCATATAGGTTTCTCAAGAGGCAGGTCAGTTGGTTTGGTATTCCTATCTCTTTCAGAATTTTCCACAGTTTCTTGTGATCCACACAGTCAAAGGCTTTGGCATAGTCAATAAAGCAGATGTTTTTCTGGAACTCTCTTGCTTTTTCCATGATCCAGCGGATGTTGGCAATTTGATCTCTGGTTCCTCTGCCTTTTCTAAAACCAGCTTGAACATCAGGGAGTTCACGGTTCAGGTATTGCTGAAGCCTGGCTTGGAGAATTTTGAGCATTACTTTATTAGCGTGTGAGATGAGTGCAATTGTGCGGTAGTTTGAGCATTCTTTGGTATTGCCTTTCTTTGGAATTGGAATGAAAACTGACCTTTTCCAGTCCTGTGGCCACTGCTGAGTTTTCCACATTTGCTGGCATATTGAGTGCAGCACTTTCACACCATCATCTTTCAGGATTTGAAATAGCTCACCTGGAATTCCATCACCTCCACTAGCTTTGTTCATAGTGATGCTTTCTAAGGACCACTAGACCCCACATTCCAGGATGTTTGGCTCTAGGTGAGTGATCACAACATTGTGATTATCTTGGTCATGAAGATCTTTTTGTACAGTTCTTCCGTGTATTCTTGCCACCTCTTAACATCTTCTGCTTCTGTTAGGTCCATACCATTTCTGTCCTTTATCGAGCCCTCCTTTGCATGAAATGTTCTTTGGTATCTCTGATTTTCTTCAAGAGATCTCTAGTCTTTCCCATTCTGTTGTTTTGCTCTCTTTCTTTGCATTGATCACTGAGGAAGGCTTTCTTATCTCTTCTTGCTATTCTTTGGAATTTCTGCATTCAGATGCTTATATCTTTCCTTTTCTCCTTTGCTTTTTGCTTCTCTTCTTTTCACAGCTATTTGTAAGGCCTCCCCAGACAGCCATTTTGCTGTTTTGCATTTCTTTTCCATGGGGATGGTGTAGATCCTTGTCTCCTGTACAGTGTCCCGAGCATCAGTCCATAGTTCATCAGGCACTCTATCAGATCTAGACCCTTAAATCTATTTCTCACTTCCACTGTATAATCATAAGGGATTTGATTTAGGTCATACTTGAATGGTCTATTGGTTTTCCCTACTTTCTTCAAATTTAAGTCTGAATTTGGCAATAAGAAGTTCAGGATGTGAGCCACAGTCAGCTCCTGGTCTTGTTTTTGTTGACTGTATAGAGCTTCTCCATCTTTGGCTGCAAAGAATATAATCAATCTGATTTTGGTGTTGACCATCTGGTGATGTCCATGTGTAGAGTCTTTTGTGTTGTTGGAAGACAGTGTTTGCTATGACCAGTGCATTTTCTTGGCAAAACTCTATTAATCTTTGACCTGCTTCATTCCATATTGCAAGGCCAAATTTGCCTGTTACTCCAGGTGTTTCTTGACTTCCTACTTTTGCATTCCAGTACCCTATAATGAAAAGGACATGTTTTTTGCTATCTGCGATGGGCACACACAGCGCAGGCAGCTGCAACCAGAGCACATAGTGCGGCTGACAGGAGCTACCCCACCTCCGAGGTCAGGGGCAGAAGCCTGGAGGACCCCATGGCTGAGGGGTGGCGGCCAAGAGGAGTTACCCCATGTCTGAGGTCAGGGGCAGCGGCCGACAGTGCCAGGCTGCGACGGCGCAGGAACGGCCGAGAGGAGCTACCCCACATCTGAGGTTAGGGCGGCAGTTCAGACTGCCAGGCTACCACAGCGCAAGAGTAGCTGAGAGGAGCTACCCCACGTCCGAGGCCAGGGGCGGCAGCTGGGAGGAGCCACCCCATGTCCAAGGAGTGGTGGCTGTGTGGCGCAGGAGGGCCTATTCCACGTTCAAGGTCAGGAGGGGCAGCGGTGAGGAGATACCCCTCATCCAAGGTAAGGAGCAGCGGCTGCGCTTTGCTAGAGCAGCCATGAAGAGATACCCCACATCCAAGATCTCAGAACACAATCCTTTGTGCTGAGTTCTACACAAAAGGAGACTGAAAAGCAGAGTGTAACTTGCCAATGCAGCTCCAGTTCAGTTCAGTTGCCCAGTCATGTCTGACTCTTTGCAACCCCATGGACTGTGGCCCGCCAGGCTTCTCTGTCCATCCATGGCATCCTTCCCTGTCCATCCGTGTCCATGGCAGCTCCAGGACAGATTTTAAAGCCCACACTCTGGCAGCAGTGCTGTACCACTTTTACTCAGAGCTAAAGAGAAACAATTGGTCCTGACTCCAAGCAAGCCCAGAACAGTAGCTCTTAGGGAAAAAAAAATTACTTAACAAAATAATTTCATCTTTAATTAGTATTTTTGCCGCCTCAGATTCCTAACAGATTTATATTTTAAGTACTGTGAGAGCATATTAAAAAGAACTAATTTCTAAATTATGATAAAGCCACACAATGAAACACTGCAGTTGTGAAAAATAAACAGACACTCTTTAGGCATTGACATGGAATGATTTCAAGATCATTTTCTTAGTGAAAAAACTGAGGTACAGAATGTGTATGCTACCTTTTGTCTATAAAAGGGGGAAAAGAATATACAGATATGGAGTTGTAATGCATATTTTTTATCTGAAATCACACAAAAATTGATTTGTTGTCACTAGGGAAGAGGAAGAACTAGGTAGCTAGTTAACAGTATATGAAGAAACTTTTACCATTAAATACTGTTTGAACTTTGGAATTTTGAGGTATATGAATGCGTAAACCTATTAAAAAATTTTTAACTGAAATGCCTATCTAAAATAATCAGAATAAGATGTTTTCTCATATGCCACTTCTTAAAAGTTAACGTGCATAATAGGAAACCAAAAAGCACAAGAAGCACAAAAACAAAAAAACATGTGTCTTTCTCTGTGTCTTTGTTTGTTGTCCTTGACCACAAGCAGTTTACCATCTGATGTGTTCTTCTAGGTTAATTGATTTTTTCAAAAACCGCATGTCTAAGGTAGTCATATATTATCAGTTAAAATACAAACTTTTTTTCTTTTCTGTCTTCTAAGAAATATGATCTACCAAATGATATAAAATGCAAAAGTCACATACTAGCAATGTTTGTCAAATCCTAATGCATTTATTGATCCTTGAACCCAGAAATATCATTTCTTAGAATACACTTACCACACATGAAGTATCCCATAGAGATTACTCATTGTAGCACTGTTTGCAATAGCAAAAGAATGGAAAATGTTCATGTGTCTAGCAATGGGTGACTGATTAAATAAACTAAGGTATATCAGAGTATATCTAAACAATAGAATACTATGTAGCTGTAAAAAAAACCTTTCTATGTCCTAATAAGGAAAGATCCCTAGATATACTGTCAAATTAAAAAAAACTTATATCTTTCTTATAAAGATATAAGAAAATGGATTGGCAGTTGCTAGAGGCTCGGGGGGTGGGGAGGAGCAGGGGATGGTAAGGGGTGGGGTGGGTGAAATGGGTGAAGGAGGTCAAAAGGTACAAGTTTCCAGTTATAAATTTAAGTAATATAAGCATTACAATATAAGTAATACTGTATTATATATTTGAAAGTTGCTAGAGAGGAGATCTTTAAAGTTCTCATCACAAGAAAATAAATTGTAACTGTGTGGTTGGTGATGGACGTGCAGTGTGATAATCATTTTGATATATAAAGTACAGAACAATAGTGTAAGTCATATGCTATTTATAAGAAAGTAATGAAAGAAAGGCAATGCCAAAGAATGCTCAAACTACCGCACAATTGCACTCATCTCACATGCTAGTAAAGCAATGCTCAAAATTCTCCAAGCCAGGCTTCAGCAATACATGAACCGTGAACTTCCTGATGTTCAAGCTGGTTTTAGAAAAGGCAGAGGAACCAGAGATCAAATTGCCAACATCCGCTGGATCATGGAAAAAGCAAGAGAGTTCCAGAAAAACATCTACTTCTGCTTTATTGACTATGCCAAAGCCTTTGACTGTGTGGATCACAAGAAACTGTGGAAAATTCTGAAAGAGATGGGAATACCAGACCACCTGACCTGCCTCTTGAGAAATCTGTATGCAGGCCAGGAAGCAACAGTCAGAATTGGCCATGGAACAACAGACTGGTTCCAAATAGGAAAAGGAGTATATCAAGGCTGTATATTGTCACCCTGCTTATTTAACTTCTATGCAGAGTACATCATGAGAAACTCTGGACTGGAAGAAACACAAGCTGGAATCAAGATTGCCGGGAGAAATATCAATAACCTCAGATATGCAGATGACATCACCCTTATGGCAGAAAGTGAAGAGGAACTCAAAAGCCTCTTGGTGAAAGTAAAAGAGGAGAGTGAAAAAGTTGGCTTAAAGCTCAACATTCAGAAAACAAAGATCATGGCATCTGGTCCCATCACTCCATGGGAAATAGATGGAGAAACAGTGGAAACAGTGTCTGACTATTTTTTTGGGCTTTAAACTCACTGCAGATGGTGACTGCAGCCATGAATTTAAAAGACACTTACCCCTTGGAAGAAAAGTTATGACCAACCTAGATAGCATATTCAAAAGCAGAGACATTACTTTGCCGACTAAGGTGCATCTAGTCAAGACTATGGTTTTTCCAGTGGTCATGTATGGATGTGAAAGTTGGACTGTGAAGAAAGCTGAGCACCGAAGAATTGATGCTTTTGAACTGTGGTGTTGGAGAAGACTCTTGAGAGTCCCTTGGACTGCAAGGAGATCCAACCAGTCCATTCTGAAGGAGATCAGCCCTGGGATTTCTTTGGAAGGAATAATGCTGAAGCTGAAACTCCAGTGCTTTGGCCACCTCATGTGAAGACCTGACGCATTGGAAAAGACTCTCATGCTGGCAGGAGGAGAAGGGGACAACCGAGGATGAGATGGCTGGATGGCATCACGGACTCAATGGACCTGAGTCTGAGTGAACTCCGGGAGTTGGTGATGGACAGGGAGGCCTGGCATGCTGCGATTCATGGGGTTGCAAAGAGTCGGACACGACTGAGTGACTGAAATGAACTGAACTGAACTGAATGGGTGTCCTGGTAAAGAGGAAGGGTGGAGAGTAAATAGGATAAGGCAAGCCTTCTCAAAGTACTTTTTTTTTTTAAATTGATTTTAGAACTATGTGAATGTATCAATAATCATTCAGGGACTTCCCTGGTAGTCCAGTGCTTAAGAATCCGCTATGCAATGCAGGGGACGCAGGTTCAATACCTGGTCTGGGAACTGAGATCCCACATGCCTCAGGGTAACCAAGCCTATAGAGAGTCTGCAGGCTGCAACAAAGATCCCACATGCTACAACTAAGACCCAAGGCAGCCAAATAAATATTTTAAAATGACCCAATTTTAAAATTACTCATTCAAAAAACAATTTTTTTAACATATAAAGATTATTTACATAGGAATATTTCAAGCCAGGAAAGTAGAATTTGTTCTGAGGAAAATAAGTGATCAAATGCATTAACTAAAACTAATTTTGCCTGGCCTAATTAAATATATAAATTGAGACAGAATGATGACCATTTTATTTCATTTCATGAATGTTTCATTTCATGAATGTTTTATTTCATTTAAAATAGCATTTAAAAATGTATTCTTACCTGTATTTCATAATTTCAACTATGTCCTCAGCATCTTCTTTAGTTGCTTCCTCTCTCAATTCCAACCTTGCTCGTGCCTTTAAAAGAAAACAACCATCTTCAGATAACAAAAGATAAATATATTTAATGTTGAGCAGCTCGAGTATATCTAAGCTTATTTCATTTATTAATTTTACACAAAAACTTCTGTAGGGAGAGACTACAATATAAAAAGTCAGAATTTTAAAATATTATCAACAGCTTGAATTGACAATTATCACTAATTTTTAAATCAATTTTTATCTACTAACACACCTTTCTGAATGTTCATTCCAGAAGATTTGATTACGCCTTTCAGGAAATCATGCCTAACTATTAATTTGTTAAAACAACAAAGATGAGTTATTCAGATTCTAGAAGCAAAAAGCTCAAACTGTAACCCAGCTAACTTTAACTGCCAGAGTTCTCTTAGCATTCCATACTTGTGAAGAGAGATAATGCTGTTAGAAAAATAGGCACTTACAGACCCGTCATGTATCAAATCAAACACTGCTAAGATATTTGACACATTCCATCTTACCATATGCTCATTTTTGAATACCTAAATTCTTATTTAACCTAAGGAATCTTCAAACTTCAAGAGTTCCCTAAGTGTCATTAAAGAAAAAACCAAACCAAACCAACAAACAAAAAAACACTACATGGTATGTAACTGGTCCTGCTTTTAAAAAATGGCTAAACATTGCTTGATATGTTAAATGTACCACAACCTTCTTTTTACACCTTGCCTTGGGGCATGCAGGATCTTAGTTCCCCAACCAGGGATCAAACCAGTGCCCCCTGCATTGGGACCAGGGAGCTTTAACCACTGGACTGCCAGGGAAGTCCCATGACAACCTTTTATTTTTTCTATTTATATTTTATTGAAGGATAATTCAAAAAAGCAGAGACATTACTTTGCCAACAAAGGTCCATCTAATCAAGGCTATGGTTTTTCCAGTAGTCATGTATGGATGTAAGAGTTTGACTATAAAGAAAGCTGAGCACCAAAGAATTCATGCTTTTGAACTGTGGTATTGGAGAAGACTCTTGAGAGTCCCTTGGACTGCAAGGATATCCAACCAGTCCATCCTAACGGAGATCAGTTGTGAATATTCATTGGAAGGACTGATGTTGAAGCTGAAACTCCAATACTTTGGCCACCTGATGCAAAGAGCTGAGTCATCTGAAAAGACCCTCATGCTGGGAAAGATTGAAGGCGGGAGGAGAAGGGGATGACAGAGGATGAGATGGTTGGATGGCATCACCAACTCAATGGGCATGAGTTTGAGTAAACTCCAGGAGTTGGTGATGGACAGGGAGGTCTGGTGTGCTGCAGTCCATGGGGTCACAAAGAGTCAAAGACACAACTGAGTGACGGAACTGAACTGAACTGAAGGATAACTGCTTTCTGGAATTTTGTTGCTTTCTGTCAAACCTCAACATGAATCAGCCATAGATATACATATATCCCCTTCCTTTTGCAACTCCCTCCCGTCTCCCTCCCCATCCTACCCCTCTAGGTTGATACAGAGCCCATGTTTGAGTTTCCTGAGCCATACAGCAAACTCCCATTGGCTACCTATTTTACATATGGTAAGTTTCCATGTTACTCTTTCCATTGATCTCAACCCCTCCTCCCTTCTCCTCATGTCCATAAGTATATTTTCTATGTCTGTTTTTCCACTGCTGCCCTGTAAATAAACTCTTTAGTACCATTTATCTAGATTCCGTATATACGCGTTCTGTTCAGTCGTTCAGTTGTGTCCAACTCTTTGCAACCCCATGGACCACAGCATGCCAGGCCACCCTGTCCATCACCAACTCCCAGAGTTCACCCAAACTCATGTCCATTGAGTCGGAGATGCCATCAAACATCTCATCTTCTGTCATCCCCTTCTCCTGCCTTCAATCTTTTCAATTGACTTTGGGGGTCTTTTCAATTGACTCAGCTCTTCGCATCAGGTGGCCAAAGTATTGGAGTTTCAGCTTCAACATCACTCCTTCCAATGAACATTCAGGATTGATCTCTTTTAGAATGGGACTGGTTGGATCTCCTTGCAGTCCAAGGGACTCTCAAGAGTCTTGTCCAACACCACAGTTCAAAAGCATCAATTCTTCAGCGCCTAGCCTTCTTTTTGTCCAACTCTCACATCCATATATGATTAATGGAAAGACTGTAGCTTTGATTAGACAGACCTTTGTTGGCAAAGTAACGTCTCTGCTTTTTAATATGCAGTCTCGGAACTTTCCAAGGAGTAAACGTCTTTTAATTTCATGGTTGCAGTCACCATCTACAGTGATTTTGGAGCCCCCAAAATAAAGTCAGCCACTGTTTATCCATCTAATTGCCATGAAGTGATGGGACCACATGCCATGACCTTAGTTTTCTGAATGTTGAGCTTTAAAACATCTTTTTCACTTTCCTTGTTCACTTTCATCAAGAGGCTCTTTAGTTCTTCTTCACTTTCTGCCACAAGGGTGGTGTCATCTGCATATCTGAGGTTATTGATATTTCTCCCAGCAATCTTGAATCCAGCTTGTGCTTCATCCAGTCCAGCATTTCTCATGATGTACTCTGCATATAAGTTAAACAAGCAGGATGGCAATATACAGCCTTGAGACACTCCTTTTCCTATTTGGAACCAGTCTGTTCCATGCCCAGTTCTAACTATTGCTTCCTGACCAGCATACAGATTTCACAGAGGCAGGTCAGGTGGTCTGGTATTCCCATCTCTTTCAGAATTTTCCAGTTTAAAATACAATATTTATCCTTCTCTTTCTGACTTACTTCACTCTGTATAATAGGTTCTAAGTTCATCCACCTCATTAGAACTGATTCAGATGTGTTCCTTTTTATGGGTGAGTAATATTCCATTGCGTATATGTACCAAAACTTCTTAATCCATTCATCTGTTGATGGACATCTAGGTTGCTTCCATGATCTAGCTATTGTAAACAGTGCTGCAATGAGTAATGGGATACATGTGTATTGTTCAATTTTGATTTCCTCAGAGTATACGAGAGAGGGCAATGGCACCCTACTCCAGTACTCTTGCCTGGAAAATCCCATGGACAGAGGAGCCTAGTAAGCTGTAGTCCATGGGGTCTCAAAGAGTTGGACATGACTGAGCGACTTCACTTTCACTTTTCACTTTCATGCATTGGAGAAGGAAATGGCAACCCACTCCAGTGTTGTTGCCTGGAGAATCCCAGGGACAAGGGAGCCTGGTGGGCTGCCATCTATGGGGTTGCATGGGGTCGGACACGACTGAAGCAACTTAGCAGCAGTAGCAGCAGCAGGGTATATGCTTAGGCATGGGATTGCTGGGTCATATGGTGGTTTTATCCATGGTTCTTTAAGGAATGTCCATACCATCTTCCATAGTGGCTATATCAATTTATATTCCTAATAACAGTCCAAGAACGTTCCTTTTTCTCCACACCTTCTCCAGCATTTATTGTTTTTAGACTTTTTTGATGATGGCCATTCTGACCAGTGTGAGGTGATATCACATTGTAGTTCTGATTTGCATTTTTCTAATAATGAGCGATGTTGGGCATCTTTTCATGTGTTTGTTAGCCATCTGTATGTATTCTTTGGAGAAATGTCTGTTTAGGTCTTTTTCCCACTTTCTGATTGGGTTGTTCGTTTTTCTGGTATTGAGTTGTATGAGCTGCTTGTATATTTTGGAAATTAATCCTTTGTCAGTTGTTTCATTTGCCGTGATTTTTCTCCCATTCTGAGGCTTGTCTTTTCACCCTGTTTATAGTTTCCTTTGCTATGCAAAAGCTTTTAAGTTTAACTGGGTCCTACTTTGTTACCTTTATTTTCAGTACTCTCAGAGGTGGGTCACGGAGGATCTTGCTTTATGTCATCAAGTGTTCTATGTTTTCCTCTAAGAGTTTTATAGTTTCTGGCCTTACATTTAGGTCTTTAATCCATTTTGAGTTTATCTTTGTGTATGGTGTTAGGAAGTGTTTTCATTTCATTCTTTTACATGTAGCTGTCCAGTTTTCCCAGCATTATTTACTGAAGAGGCTGTCTTTGCCTCCATTGTTAAAAATAAGGTACCCATAGGTGCATGGGTTTATTTCTGGGCTTTCTATCCTGTTCCATTGGTCTATATTTCTGTTTTTGTGCCAGTACAATCCTGTCTTGATGACTGTAGGTTTGTAGTATAATCTGAAGTCAGGAAGGTTGATTCCTCTTGTTCCATTCTTCTTTCTCAAGACTGCCCTGGCTATTTGGGGTCTTTTGTGTTTCCATATGAATTGGGAAATTTTTTGTTCAAGTTCTGTGAAAAATGCCATTGGTAATTTGATAGGGATGGCACTGCATCTATAGATTGTGTTTGGTAGTATAGTCATTTTCACAATATTGGTTCTTCCTACCCAGGAACATGGAATACCTCTACATCTGTTTATGTCATCTTCGATTTCTTTCATTAGTGTCTTATAACTTTCTGTGTACAGTTGTCTCCTTAGTAAGTTTTTTTTTTCTTTTATTTACAGTTTATTGTCAACATGTGTTAGTTACATAAAGTGAAAAATTATGAATAATCAAAGTATAATGATGCAGACTCAAAATAGATATTCAACACAAAAAATACAACCATAAAAGCAGGTTAACTCATGCACACATAGCAGCATAGATACAGCAGATATTTCAAAGGACAGCAAGTGCCTGATTTTTCATTTGAAGATGGTGGCCATATCATACACTAGAACGCCTCAGTTTATCAGTGCCTGAGAGCCAAAATTCATTTGTAAAAATGTTTTTCACATTGACACTGTTGAAAAAGATAGATTTTCCCGAATTAAGCCTCCTCTCAGGCTTCTTGCCAGTTTCTAACACCTAAAAACTGATACAGAAAGTATTATAAATGTAACTACAATGAATCTTAAAGGTTAAAAAAGTATCTCTCAAAATAATTTAAAAGAATTATTGCAAACAGTAATGCTGGTGCTCTCCTGGATCTACTCCAGCATGAGCATCTCTAGTTCTGCTTCTGCAGCCTTAACCACACTGCCATCCTCTGCTTGCTTCCTTCCCTGGTTCTTCTACTGGTAGCTCCACCCCGGTTCCAGGCAGCCTTGTATCTTCTAACGGTGCCTCCCAAAGACTTGGTCTGAAGCTCAGTCCCACCTGGGCCAAGACTCAGGACACTCCCAACACTGATGAGGCTTGGGGGGCTCCTCCTCCAGCCAACAGACCCCTCTATACTGGTTGCCACAGTTCACATCAGGGTGAGCAACTCTTACCGTCGTCTTCTTTCCCAGCAACAGTTTGGAGAAGATTTTGTAAACAAAGTTCCAAAACAACATTATTGCTGGCACTCCTGTGTCATGTGACTGCTGCTGTGTCCTTGGATGTTCTCTAGACGTTCCCTGGAGTGGGCCTTTGGAGAAGAGCTGTCAGCAAGAGACCTGGGAGAACCCTAGGATTAGGGAAGAAAGCAGGATGGCAGGCACCGAGTGCAGGGCTGGAGGAGATGGGAGGAGCTGGAGGCAAAGACTGGTCCGGTGGGCTCAGATGAGCTGTATCTCTGGGGTCCATCAGAGCAGCAGCCAGCTCCATTCCCACTTCATCTCCAGGTAAAAGAATTAGTTCTTCAATCAGAAATAATTTGATAAGTGGAAAGGTATCTTGACCAGAGAGAATGGGGCTATACTTCAAGCTTCCAATCCAGCATGTACGGGTCTTAGAAGTCACCACTCCATCCCAACAAATAAAAAAGCAGAACAAACTGAAAAATCAACAATTCTTCTTAGATCTATCACAGAAGTGAGGTTGTTACTGAAAGCTCAGCCTCTCTGTACTCTGGTGCTGAATCAAATCCCAGGGGAAGAGTTTTGGGTGAAACAGAAAAGGATAGCTTTATTGCTTTGCCAGGCTAAGAGAGACACAGCACTTCTGCATCAAAAGACTACATATCTCCTCCTTAGTAAGTTTATCCCTAGATATTTAATTCTTTTTGTTGCAATGGTGAATGGGATTGATTCCTTAATTGCTCTGATTTTTCATTGTTAGTATATAGAAACGCAAGTGATTTCTGTGTACTGATTTAGTATCCTGCAACTTTGCTAAATTCACTGATTAGCTCTAGTAATTTTCTGATACTATTTTTAGGGTTTTCTAAGTACAGTGTCATGTCATCTGCAAACAGTGAGAGCTTTACTTCTGTTCTGATCTGGATTCCTTTTATTTATTTTTCTTCTCTGATTGCTGTAGCTAGGACTTCCAGAACTATGTTGAATAACAGTGGTGAAAGTGGACACCCTTTTCTTGTTCCTGATCTTAGGGGTAATGCTTTCAGTTCTTCACCACTGAGAATAATGTTGGCTGTAGGCTTATCATATATGGCCATTACTGTGTTGAGGTAGGTTCCTTCTATGCCCATTTTTTGAAGAGTTTTAATTATAAATGGGTGCTGAATTTTGTCAAAGGCTTTTTCTGCATCTATTGAGATGATCATATGCTTTACTGCATTTATTGATTTGCATAGATTGAAGAATCCTTGCATCCCTGCAATAAACCCAACCTGATCGTAGTGTATAAGTTTTGATGTGTTGCTGAATTCTGTTTGCTAAAATTTTGTTAAGGATTTTTACATCTGTTTTCATTAGTGATAGTGGCCTGTATGTTTCTTTTTTGGTATTGTCTTTGTCTGGTTTTGGTATCAGAATGATGGCGGCCTTATGCAATGAGTTTGGAAGTGTTCCTTCCTCTGCAATTTTTTTGAAAGAATTTTAGAAGAATAGGCATTAGCTCTTCTCTAAGTGTTTGATAGAATTCTCCTGTGAAGCCGTCTCATCCTTGGCTTTTGTTTTTTTGGGAGATGTTTGATCACAGCTTCAATTTTCAGTGCTTGTAATTGGGTTATTCATAATTTCTATTTCTTCCTTGTTCAGTCTTGAAGACTGAACTTTTCTAAGAATCTGTCCATTTCTTCCAGGTTATCCATTTTATTGCCATATAGTTGTTCATAATAGTCTCTTATAATCCTTTGTATTTCTGCATTGTCTGTTCTAACCTCTCCTTTTTCATTTCTAATTTTGTTGATTTGATTCTTTGTTTTTTCTTGATGTGGCTCACTAAAGGCTTGTCAATTTTATGTATCTCCACAAAGAACTAGCTTTTAGTTTTATTAATATTTACTATTGTTTCTTTCATTTCTTTTTCATTTATTTCTGCTCTGATCTTTATGATTTCTTCTACTAATTTTGAGGGCTTTTTTGTTCTTTTGCCAATTGTTTTAGGTGTGAAGTTAGGTTGTCTATTTTTCTTGTTTCTTGCGGGAGGATTGTATTGCTATAAACTTCCCTCTTAGAATTGCCTTTGCTGCATCCCATAGGTTTCGAGTTCCATGACCTTTAAAATTTTTATCTACCCATTTCTAATGTTACCCAGTAGGAAGAAAAGCAAATAATTACACAGAAAATTTAAGAGAAATCTTATAACCCTCTACCCCCTTTTTAAGCCAAAAGAGCAAGAACTTAAAATAAATGAACCTCTGTTAGACGAATCAAAGATTCCAGCTGCCTAGTAGTGATTGGTGAGCTACTTAACCGCTGGCTCTGTTTCCGGAGCTCAAGGTAAAAATCCTGGAGAATTTGAGCAGCTTCTGTGGATAGCCTTGGATAGACATACTGCCGAGAGTAGCCAATGTACTTTCTCAATAACTGGTGGGGAATTGGATCTATTGTTTCTCCAGGAACCACCTAAAACATGATTTTTTAAAAAGGCCCAAGATTACAAGGATATGTAGCAAATAAAATCTTTCTGCTAAAATAACTTGTTTAAATAAATATAATATTCTAAAACATTCTAATACTTAGATAAATATTATATTCTCCAAATAAACCAAACTCTGCAGTTCTAGCTCTTGGTCTAGCTGACTTAGATTATCTCAACTGAACTTTATACAAACTCTAGTATTATAATATAAAAGGTGTTTGCTAAGAAAGTTTACATACTGCTGCTCTACAACAAGCAACACACTGAACTCTGACTTTCAAACAAAACTGAACCAAATTATTAAAGAGAAGAAACTTACCTTTAGTCTTTCTGATAGTGGCTTATCAGAAACCACTTCAAGTATAGAAGTATTTGAATCCTGACTATTCATACGAGCTACTGTGGCACTGCTAACAGCTCTCTGTTTTCCAGCCCTTATTGCAATCACATGTTCAGAGAGTAAATGATCATGATCTTCATTTGGAGTGTCTAACAGGATAAAGACCAGATCAAATCTGGATAGTAGGGCACTCCCCATTCTAAAGGTATGAAAGAAAGAAGAAACAGTGATTGGAATTAAACAGAAAACCTAGAAAGCTGTTTATTCACTTCTTTACTAATCAAGTTCCATGGAGAACTTAAAAAATGAAGCTTTAGGTTAAGGAAACAAGCAATAGCTTCTGGATTCAATGTGCCCACCAATTCCAGAGACATACCAGGTCACATGTACACAGGCTTATATGCACCCACATGTTGAGGATGCCTTTTCTCACACCATCAAAACCACTAAATTCTTCTCTATGTTCTATATGACTTCTGATGATTTAGGATCATTGAAATTACAAGCTAGAATGCTTTGTGATACACTGAAGATTATCTGGTTGAGAAATTCTTAATCTTTTACATTTTTGTCTCACCAAAACACTGAGTCTCTCAAAGCACCTATGCCCATTTAGAAGCAAAAACACCACTTTTTATTAAATATGCCTATTAGTCATTATAGTAAAAGTGCTGTGTTCTACTTAATCATTTTTGAATCTACCAATCATATAACTCCTTTATTTGAGACCAACAAACTGAAATTCAGAATGATTACAGACTCTGACTACCATTCTAGTGGTAGACTAGACTCTGACTACCATTCTAAAACCAGAATCTAAGTCTCCTGGATCCTTGTTCAATAGGATCTTTCTGATCTTTCCAATCTAGGACTTTGTCATTTTACTAAGAAACACTAGTAAGATGGCTTTTTTTGGTGCTGGTAGTACAGAAATACCCAGAATCTCAAAGTAAAATTGTGTATTTTACTATGTACCATTTCTACAATTCCCAGGCAGTCCAGTGGTTAAGACTCCACCCTGCCAATACAGGGATGAGGGTTCGATCTCTGGTCAGGGATCTAGTAAGATCCAACATGTAGCCAAAAGATTTTTTAAAAAAGAAAAAAAAGTAGCTATTAATAAATATTAGGAAATTAGCATTTTGTTTCTCACTAGAATTTTTAAAGTTCTAAATTTTCATCTGAGGCATCCTTTTTGTCTTTTTTCACTCATGCATCACTTGAGTCTATTTTCCCCTTCCCAAACATTTTGTCCAACCTGTACAGAACAAATTAGAAGAAGCAAATTAGAAGCATACATACAAATTAGAAGCATACTCACATAAAGATATAAACACTGGTTTTGGAAAAAAGTAGGATCACATCACATATACAAATAAGCAGATAACATGCTCTTGTCACTTAACAGTAAAGCACAGACATATTCCTTATCAGAGTATATGCAAAGCTACTTTCATTCTTCTAATTGCTGCTTTCCACAGTATAGTCTTACTATATAGTTCAACTACTTCCCTATCAATGAGCATTTCATTTCCAGTTTTTGATGGTGATAAACAATGCTGTAAAATCCACCCTGTCAACATATCTGTGTGTATTCTTGTGCCTGTTTCTGTGAATATAACTCCTAAAAGAAATGGCTGGAACAAACAAAGTACATTTAAAATAGTGATAAACATGCCAAGCTGTCCTTCAAAATCCCAACTATGTATGTGAGACCCCATTTCCCCACCCTATTGACAATAATGATTAATATTTAAAATGTCTGTCAATCTAGTAGATGTCAATAGCACTTCATTGCTTTAATGGAGTGTTCTAACACATTTGTGTACATTTATTGGAAAGTTGCAACTTCTGTAAAATATCCATATATATGTCCACAGTTATCTTTATCTTTTGTATATCTATAGGGATTCAATATATTAAAGTATAAATATTTGAAGAGACTTACTTTAAATTCTCAGAAACTGTTTTGGCTTTATTGTAGTGTCCTCCAACTGGATTTGCAGCAGCAATGATGGAAGTTCTTGCAGGGAGGCTACAAACCATGCCAGCCTTAGCAAGACTAATACTTTGCTGTTCCATGGCTTCTAACAAGGCTTGATGTTGATTCCCCATTTTATCAAATTCATCTATTCCACAGATACCTGCAACCACAGTAAAATAATTCAGACAAAAATTTTTCCTTTGGTCAAGTTTCAAACCTAACAGGAAAGAAATTATTCCACAATAAAGCATATTTCCAAAAGTTTCCAACAGGTAAAATTATGAAGTGTCAAACAATACAAAATTTGTACTTGATTTACAGCAAATAAAATATCGGTCTTATTTAACTGTTATTTAATTAGCATTTTCCACAGGCAAAGCACTACATGTGAGGGTTACAAAAATGAAGATATGAGAATAACCCTCAAAAAGCTTAAAGAGTTAAATCTGAACAGATGAGGTTAAGTATATACACATTCAAGATAGTGTATTTTAACAACTATAATAGATATGCATCATCATATGAATTTTCTAGGGGTGGAGTGGGATTAAAAGAGGAAGGGGAATCTGGAAAGGTTTCAAGAAAAAGGTGCTATATGAGCTGGGTCTTTTGGGAACAGTGGGCAGCATGATTTGGGAAGGAACACATGGGTCTAAAGTCAGAAGACTAGAGTGCAGGTCTCAGCAATACCAGGTGTTGACTATAAAACCGTACAGTTAATTGTACACTCAAACTCTTTAAATATGAAGACCCACCACTGAATGAAGCCATTTTATGTGCGAGATGTATTTTATATTAATCCACAGGTTATTGGAAGCCCTCTAACATTATCTTGTAATATTTTTCCTCTCCTCCTCTTCATACCATGATAAATTGGTGGTCATGCCCCAAGGGCTTTGCTATGGTTAAACCTCTGTATACCTACTCTATGACGAGTCAGCGCAGACCTCTCTGGAACCGATGGTATTATTGGAAATTCTCGAGATTACTAGTATAGTTCCTCAGAGGTAGGGACAGGGTAGGAAAAAGTCAAACTACCTCTTTGCCACTTTTCAAAGTTTAAAGCAGGAGTTGGCAAACTTTTCCTATGAACTGGCAGATGAAATTTTGATGTTTTTGTGGGCCACATACAGTCTTGTCACATATTCTTGAGTTTTTTGTTTGTTCTTTACAGTCCTTTAAAATAGCTTGTGCTGACACACCACAACTACTGAAACCCACATACCCTGTGCTCTGCAACAAGAGAAGCCACCGCAATGAGAAGCCCTCACACCACAACTAAAATGTAGCCCCTGCTTGCGGCAACTAGAGAAAGCCCTCAGGAGGGAATGAAGACCCAATGTTGTCAAACAAAAAAAAAAACGAAAAGTAAAAAAAGATTAAAAAAAATAAAATAGCTTGTGGACTACACTAAAACAGGCTGAAAGTGGGTTGATCTGTGGACTAAAGTTTGCCAGTCCCTGGTTTTAAAGCATAAAGTTTAAATTATGAACGTTTTAAGCTGTTGCTAGTTTGTCTACAATTGATATATCTTGTTGCTTGTTTTCAAATAATTTTTTGGTCATTTCATCAGATATTGAAGAAGGGAAATATAAAACAGCTCTATTTCTCATTTTTTCCCCTGAAAGTCTTCAGTAAAGATTTTAGTAGGATCCTATTTATTATTTGGTAGGATTATATTTGTTTCTAGAATCTGGTCTCTGTTGACTAATATTCTTTTGTATTTTAACAGTTATATATATTTTTACCATGATATTTTTACCATCATAATGCTTGGCTTATCTACATAGATTTGAGAGAGATGGCCGCGGAATTTTAACACTGCATCTTAAATCCCATTAGCGATCTGCACAGCTAAACATTGTACCACCTTCAACTTCTTTTTAATGGAAGATCTGACAGTTTAACAAAGTGTGAAAGTGTTAGTTGCTCAGTTGTCTGACTCTTTGAAACCCTGTAGACTGTAGCCCGCCATGCTCTTCTGTCCATGGAATTTCTAGGAAAAATACTGGAGTGGGTTGCTATTTCCTTCTCCAGGAGGTCTTCCTGATCCAGGGATCAAACCTAGGTATCCTGCATTGCAGATACATTCTTTACTGTCTGAGTAGCCTCTTCCTGTTTATTTTCTTTACCTGCTAACTTAGTAAAAATACTGTCACTTCTAATGAGCTATACAATAACCAGGGAAATGTTTTAGAATTTATGAATTCATCAAATATTTACTAAATGCTTTTTATAAGAGGTGGCAAGAATACACAAAAGAATTATACAAAAAAGGTCTTAATAACCTGGATAACCATGATGGTATTATCACTCACCTAGAGCCAGACATCCTGGAGTGTGAAGTCAAGCAGCCCTGAGAAAGAATTACTAAAAACAAAGCTAGTGGAGTTGATGGAATTCCAGTTGAGCTGTTTCAAAGCCTAAAAGATGATGCTGTTAAAGTGCTACACTCAATATGTCAGCAAATTTGGAAATCTCATCAGTGGCCACAGGGCTGGAAAAAGGTCAGTTTTCATTCCAACCCCAAAGAAGGTCAATGCCAAAGAATGTTCAAACTATCGTATAATTGCCTTCATTTCACTTGGTAGTAAGGTTATGCTCAAAATCCTTCAAACTAGCCTTTAGCAGTACATAAACTGAGAACTTCCAGATGTACAAGCTGGATTTAGAAAAGGCAGAGGAACCAGAGATCAAATTGTCAATATTCTTGGACCATGGAAAAAGCAAGAGAGTTCCAGAAAAACATTTATTTCTGCTTAATTGACTTAGCTAAAGCCTTTGATTGTGTGGATTACAACAAAATGTGGAAAATTCTTAAAGAGATGGGAATATCAGACCAAATTACCTGTCTCCTAAGAAACCGGTATGCACGTCAAGAAGCAACAGTTAGAACCAAACACAGAACAAAAAACTGGTTCAAAACTGGGAAAGGAGTACAACAAGATGGTACACTATCACCCTGCTTATTTAACTTATATGCAGAGTACAGAATGTGAAATGCCAGGCTGGATGATTCACAAGCTGGAATCAAGATTACTGGGAGAAATATCAACAACCTCAAGATATGTGGATGATGCCACTCCAGTGACAGAAAGTGGAAAGGAACTAAAGAGCTTCCTGATGAGGGTGAAAGAGGAGAGTGAAAAAGCCAGCTTAAAACTCAAGATTCAAAAAACTAAGATCATGGCATCTGGTCCCATCACTTCATGGCAAATGGGAGAAAAATTAGAAGCAGTGACAGATTTTAGGGCTTCCCTAATGGCTCAGATAGTAAAGAACCTGCTTGCCAATGCAGGAGACCTAAGAGACATGGGTTCAATCTCTGGGTCTCGAAGATCCCTGGAGGAGGAAGTGGCAACCCACTGTAGTACTCTTGCATGGAGAATCCCATGGACAGAGGAGCCTGGCAGGCTGCAGTCCATGGGGTCCCTAACAGTCAGACCCAAATGAGCTACTAACACACACACACACACACACACTGACAGATTTTATTTTCTTGGGCTCCAAAGTCACTGCAGACTGTAACTGCAGCCATGAAATTAAAAGATGCTTGCTCCCTAGAAGGAAAGCTATGACAAACCTAGACAGTGTATTAAAAAGCAAAGACATCACTTTGCCAACAAAGGTTTGTATACTCAAAGCTATTGTTTTTCCAGTAGTCATGTACAGATGTGAGAGCTGGAACATAGAGAAAGCTGAATGCCAAAGAATTGATACTTTCAAACTGTGGTGCTAGAGAAGATTCTTGAGAGTCCCTTGGACTGCAAGGAGATCAAACCAGCCAATCCTAAAGGAAATCAGTCCTGAATATTCATTGGAAGCACTGTTGCTGAAGCTCCAATACTCCGGCCACCTAATGCAAAGAGCTGATGCTGGGATTGAAGGCAGGAGAAGTGACTGGCAGAGGACAAGGTGGTTAGATAGCATCACCAATTCAGTGGACATGAATTTAAGCAAACTCCTGGAGACAGTGGAAGACAGAGGAGCCTGGCGTGCTGCAGTCCATAGGGTAGAAAATAATTGGACATGACTTATCGACTAAACAACAACACTATATTCTAGGCATGTGGATATAACACTGCAAAGACAAAATTCTCTGTCCTTGCTGTGAAGGTTACATTCTGTTCAGTGTTGGAGGCAGACAACAAAAAAAAGTAAACCATATGGTATATGAGTAGGTAAAAAGTGCTCTCGCAAGAGACGTAGAGTAGGATAAGGAGAATAGGGTCAGTGAGGGTGGGGATTACTGTGTAAAATGTGTTGTTAAGGGAAGGTCACACTGGGGTCTTTCTAACAAAAAAATTGAAAGAGCCCTGCAGACTATCTGAAGTAAGAAGGTTCCAAAGTACAAAGACTGTGATGTGGGAACATGACATGCCTGGAGTGCTGGTGCTATACTTCAAGGTATAGCAAGGAGGCCTATGTAGCTGGAGAAGAGGTAATAAGAGTAAAGAAAAGGGTAGATAATGAGGCAAAAGAGGTGATTAAAGGCCAGAATATGAAATGGTGATTAAAGGGCATCTGTGTCACTATCAAACCTGGCTTTCACCAAGTGAGATGGGAAGGCACTAGAGGGTTCTGAATGGAAGAACAATGTGATCTAAGTTTTAATGGGATTGCTCTGCCTTGTTACAAACAATAGAAAGAGCAAGGGTGGTCACAGGCATGCCAATTAGGAGATCACAGTAATGAGCCATGTGAGAGATGATGGTGCAGCAGCAGTGGTTAAGTGGTATCTAGAAGGTAGAGCAAACAAAGTCTGCTGACAGCCTGAATGTGAGGTATGAGAAAAGAAATCAAGAATGTCTTCATGTTTCCTGATACAACCAAATAGAAGGATGGAACTGTCATTTACTGAGAGGGAAAGATCAAGATTTTGGCTTTGGACATGCTAGGTTTGAGAAAGTTGCAAAGACACTGCATAGGCAAAGGAATATATATGCCTGGAGTTCAAGGGAGAAGAAACATAAATCAGGAAAACTTCATCATATAGGTAGGTGAAGAGCCATGAAACTAGATAAAATAACGAAACAGAAGAGTACAGGCTGACAAGGAAATACTACAAAAACTAAGTACTCTGAGGAGCCAGCTAGTTAAGAGGTTGGGAAGATGAAGAACAAGTAAAGACAGACTCAACAGTGAGTAAAGTAAGAAGAAAATCAGCAGAGTGCAGTGTCCTAGAAACCAAGGAGATAAAGTATTCCACTGATGCAGTGATCAGCTGTGCCAAACATGGCTGACAGTCACTGGATTTAGAAATGTGACATTGCTGGCAAACTGGAAGGAATGATCTCAGCTGGACTAGAATCTGGGTACACACTGCCTGACACATACATAGGTACATGTTTTCCCAACAGGGTTAAAACATCACAAAGAGAAACAGGCAGCAAAGCCCAACTGTCCATCTCTTCCTGCTGAGCCTTCCAACTAGATTTCTTAGAAAAGCTATTTGTCATATCCTGAAAACACAAAACAATGAGATGGGTATTTCTAGTTCTTTTGGCACTCATTCTCAACTCACTGGTTGGGAAAGTGCTGTCCAAATGACTCTTGGAACAGAATGTAAAGAAAGTAATTGAAAAAGAAAAGACTTTAAAAAACCCCCAGAATTATTATTAGTATCTTCTTTAGCCTCTTACCTTGATCACCAAGTACCAGGGCACCAGCTTCCAAAGCAAAATCTCCAGAGGAACTATCTTTTGAAAGAGTTACAGTCAAACCAGAAGTGGTTGTGGTATTACCACAAACATACACACCACGTGGAGCAACACTGCATACTGCCTAAAGAAATGGAGAGTTTAAAAGAATCAAAGTAAAAGGGAAATAATACAGTAGTGGCTCACAAGCATTAGCTATATGCCAGTCATTCTTCTAAAAGCTTTCCCGTACAATCTTCACCACCACAGTAAGAGTATTATTCAGTATTATACACCTGCTACTGATGTAGAACTAAGGTTTGAAGAGAGTAACTCACACAGCTATGAAGGTGTGAGGTTAGGATTAAATCAAACCCAAGCAGCCTGATTCTAAAGTCTATGTTCATATGAATATACAATTGTAACTTATGCTTCATTTCAAGTTATAATAGCAAATATGTCAGTACTAATTTTAGTTTCAGAAACCCCAGTGCTTCTTTAAACACCAGGTAATAAAATGGCTTAATAGTGTTCACCTTCAAACAAGGTAACAGTACACAGAAAAGTAGTTAAGTAGTGCAACAGCTAAAAGCATGGACCTCTGGAGTCAGGCAGGCCTGTTTAAACAGGTCTTGGCTCTATCATGTACCTACTGGTGGTGCTGCTCTTGAACCTCTCTTGAAACCTCAGCTTCCTTATGTTTTATTACATACTGTCTTGAGGGTTAAATGAGATCATATATGCAAGGCACTTAACCTGGTACATGGCATATAATATGTGCCTCATGCAAGGCCACTGTACACCTCTGTGCACCTCATAGCCCTAGCAGGCAGTGCTTACCCTACTATGTCAACAGTGTGCTCTGGACTGATATAACACACAACCTAAGTGAAGCTTTGGTGCCTAGCTAAATAAATGGTAGCTATCATTATTTTTGTTACTTGTAATTCCTCAGTTGTTAGTTTGAGAATATGTTGGCTTACTAAGTGGTCAGAGGAAAATAGTTTAAAAATATAAACAACTCATAACTGCTCAGTTCAGTCACTCAGTCATGTCCGACTCTTTGCGACCCCATGAACCACAGCATGCCAGGCCTCCCTGTCCATCACCAACTCCCAGAGTTCACCCAAACTCATGTCCATTGAGTCAGTGATGCCATCCAACCATCTCATCCTCTGTCGTCCCCTTCTCCTCCTGCCTTCAATCTTTCCCAGCATCAGGGTCTTTTCCAATAAGTCAGCTCTTTGTATCAGGTGGCCAAGTACTGGAGTCTCAGCTTCAACATCAGTCCTTCCAATGAACACCCATGACTGATCTACTTTAGGATGGACTGGCTGGATCTCCTTACAGTCCAAGGGGCTCTCAA
This sequence comes from Ovis aries, assembly GCF_016772045.2. Classification (NCBI taxonomy): domain Eukaryota; kingdom Metazoa; phylum Chordata; class Mammalia; order Artiodactyla; family Bovidae; genus Ovis; species Ovis aries. Next base: position 47,835,888 of record NC_056066.1, on the reverse strand, counting down.
GAGTCTTCTCCATCATAACTGTTAGTATTAGCCTAATTTTTAAAACCCTTGGCTTAGTGGGGCTAGCAGACTTATATGAAATTCAGATTCCCACACACACTTTTACCAGCATACCTTACCTAAGTATACTGTTTTCATTTTTACCATCTACTCTGTTTCACCTATAACTGGATACTCTGTGTCTCAGTTATCAGGCCTGCAGCAAGGGTTCAGAACAGAATAAAAACAAGTTGGCCCAACTGGCCAAAACAAACAAAATATGAAAACACAGGATTTTTAAAATATCTGATTAGAAATTAAAATAATAACAGTGATTTTTTGAAGTATACTTCTTATTTAAATATAATGTACATAATGATAGTACATATAACTGTACAGTTCAACAAATTTCCATGCAACTGACATCCATATCAAGAAACAACATAACTAGCGTTCCCAAAGTCCCTTTCCAGGTACCACCCAGGTAGCTTGTAACACAATAAACTAGCTGTGATTTATATGAAACTTTAAATGAATAGAACAAAAATAAATAACTAACACCCAGCCATAGGGAATAATGATTCTGATGGACAGTAGGTTTATAATACAATGAGAAGACCAGAGTTTTCAATTCTGGCTGCACTTCAGATTCACCTGTGGTTATAAACATGTAGATGCTAAGACCCTTATTCAAGAGATTCTTAATTCTTAATACCGGGGAAGGCTATAGTATTTTCAAAAAGCTCCAAAGCTGATAGTGATAGGGTTCCTAACCATTCTTACATTGGCTTGGCAGGTGTCACTCCAAGCACAAGCATTCCAAAGGCTGCACCTTCTAGGGCAGCACGGGGAGAACTACTAGGCTCTGATAGGCACAGCTAAAATCGTAGGGATGAACAACATATTGGTCATGGGAATTTCCTTATTTCAGACTCGGAGAGAAGCAGTGGAGATGGACAGGATTGACCTATCATATTTATCAGACTATTCTTAAAGCCTAATTCAGTGTTTATATGGTTGTATAAAGAGATATTGGGTGAGCCTGCTTTACTTTTTTGAACTATTCTATTCATAGGTGAGGTCACAACAATAAAGACTGGTAAAGCAATGCTGGATACAAAAAAAGGTTAGAGGGACTTCTCTGGTGGTCCAGTGGCTAAGACTTCATCCTCCCAGTGCAGCGGAGGGGGGCCCCCGAGTTAAATCCTTGGTCAAGGAACTGGATCCTGCATGCTGCATCTAAAGATCCCACATACCCAATGTCATAACTAAGACCTAGTGCAGCCAAATAAATTAAATAAATAAATATTTAAAAAAAGACAATAGCTGACATCTTAACAGAGCAGTATGCTTGTACAGCCTGTGTGACAGGAGACTATTTTGTAAGCAAAAGGTCAGATCCTAAATATCTGATTTCCTACCTGTAGCATCTGACTTTTTCCCAAGCCTGGGTCTCCAACAACAAGGACATGGGGGTCTCCTCGAATTGGAATTCTGTTTTTGTCATCTGCATATTTCTGGCTTCCTCCAAAGAGTGCTAATGCCAAACCTGCTTTAACAAGCTCAAATGTGAAAGAAGAGAGAGGGAAAACAAGAAAGAAAAACAAAGATGACTAGCAAAAGGGGTGCTCCTCCTGTATTTACAACATTCGTGTGGGGATTTTTTTTTTTTTTAAATGATTGCATTTTGCTTTTCTATTTTCCTACGAAAACTCTAAAAATACACTTCTTTAATGTAAATGATTAGAAAGCATATAAAATAAGGTATCGTAAAAGTCACCGAGTGAAGACCTACCTTGCCAGGCATTGAATCTATTCCACAAAGCTGAGAAGTATTTGTTAGCTCCTGCTTTACCATCTACTGTGTCCAGAGTCACTTTAAAAGAAGTCCATTCCTATTAACTCTAACTGGTAGGAAGCTCTGTCTTACAAGGGACTGTGGTTTCTCTCTCACACCATTTATTTATGGAGAATAATGATTCATATTAAACTATGAATAACGGGCCAACAGAAATTACTATTTTTGCAAAATCTTTATATTCTATTTTTGCTAAATTTATGTATTTTTGAGTAAAATGAAGTAAAATACTTACTTCATGACCAAAAATGACAGGGCAAAGCGAGCTGAAAAACAGAATACGATTTATAAATTCTAACTCACATTTTCAGGTGATAAAGAAGATCTACTTTACAATCTACTTAAGTTACTTTACTTAGTACCAAACAGCTCAAGAAACTTTATTCTAACAATAAATTTATCAAAATTCTTGATGAATCTATAAAGAGAAGAATACTTTAGAAATTGGGTCTGTGTAAGGGAGACAGGATACTTATAAAGCATTTCCATTACTGGCCTATAAAATGCATCATAGGGACTTCCCTGGCAGTTCAGTGGTTAAGATACCACATCAGGAGTCTGATCCCTGGTTGGGGAACTAAGATTCTGCATGCCGTGTGGCACGGCCAAGAAAAAAAAAATCATAATCATGAGTATGGGTTATTCTGCACACTAATACTTTAGGGTAAAGAATTATCTTTTATATGAATAGACATCTTTATAGACTTGTGTAGCCAAGTCACTGAAAGGAGACTAAAGGGTGAACTGAGTACACAATATTTAAAGAAAGAATAAAATTTCATTTTTTCAGTTCAAAGAATCAGAATAAATAAGGTCATATATGAACATATGAAGTATTATATTTAATATAAAGAAGTATCTCACATCTGTCAGTTGTATAAACAGGAACAAAAAGGACAGGGATAAATCAATCAGGAATAAATTCTGAAACATTCTGAAATTTATCTCTGTTAATATATGTAAACACAAAGTTGGTATCCTGCCATTCCCCCTTGGCAATCATTGTTCAGCATCCTCCTGCAGATCACTGCTCACCTCCTACCAAGCAACTAACTGCATCTGCGTGCCAAAAGGCTTTCTATTGCTGCAGAAGGATTAGCAGCAGGCAGGCTGGGCAGAACAGAAGTGCTGGCATGTCTAATATTCTCAGGAGCAGCTCCAAATCTAGACCCTTAAATGGAAAATTACTGAGGCTAGGTCTTAAACCAAGTGTCCCAGAGACCTCAGAAAAGATTAAGCCTTCATTAAGGCACCAGACACTGATTGCCTCCCTTCTCTCTCTCACTTTCTCATTCCCCTTTCAGTATTTCTGGGGGGAATCTCCCAGATAAACCACACTTATGCAAATCATTGTTTCTGAAGGAACCTAAACTAAAACAGCCTTCTATTTGTCTTCTCCATTCTCTTCTCAAAGGCTTCCATTTGTTAATCTAGCAAGAGTTGACAAGGGGATCCAACCAGTCCATCCTAAAGGAGATCAGTCCTGAGTTTTCATTGAAAGGACTGATGTTGAAGCTGAAACTCCAATACTTTGGCCACCTGATGCGAAGAGCTGACTCACTGGAAAAGACTTTGATGCTGGGAAAGATTGAGGGCAGGAGGAGAAGGGGACGACCGAGGATGAGATGGTTGGATGGTATCACCAACTCAATGGACATGGGTTTGGGTGGACTCCGGGTTTGGTGATGGACAGGGAGGCCTGGCGTGCTGTGGTTCATGGGGTCACAAAGAGTCAGACACGATTGAGCGACTGGACTGAGCTGAACTGAACTGAAGGGTTGACAACATTTTTCATAAAGAGCCAGAAAATAAATAGTTTCACTTTTACTATCTGGGTCATAACTACCCAACTTTCATCAAAGCAACAATCAATAATTTGCAAATTAATGGGTAGGGCTGTGTTCTAATAAAACTTTATTTACCAAAATAGGCAGCTTTCCTAGTTTGCCAATCCCTGCAAGATGAACAAATGGAGAGCCATGAAAAATTCTAAATTTAGAACTAAAAGGTAAAAGCAAACTGTAGGAAGAAATCCAAGTTTTTTATACTAACATAAGTACTTCATTAATTATGGCAGAAAAAGGACCACTGCACATGTTCACTGTTATTTTAATTGGTAACAGATGCCAAAGAGGTGTTCTGGTCCTCAACCAGGGAGTTCCGTGATCACCTGCTACAGACCACTCATCACTCCACCACTTACCACCAGATCACCAGAGTCTCCCTAGCTCAGGGAACCCTATCTACCAGGATGGGTTTGGATGGCTATCTATTCAAAGGATATCTTTGAGGGTTTAAGAACAAACAACCCTCTAGGAAACTATACTTTTCCCAGCTTGCTAATTAACATATTAAAGGCAGAAAAAAGTATCAAATTCTCCTAGAGTCCAAAGGCTAAACAACAAGATCAATTTTTCTAATACAATGTACTTCAAAATCTCAGGTCTTGACCTCTGTTTGGTACATCTACTATTTCAGTCTCTCATTTTCTATTTCTTCAAAATTATCCAAAAAGCTGCCAAAATAGCAGCACATTGTGTTAACCATGTTAAGTATATAATGAAATCTCATTTAATCTTTACAACAACATTCTGAGGCAGGTATTATTATTTCTACTTTAGAAGATAAAAATGAAGCAGAAATTAAATGCCCCAGATTAAACCAGAAGTGGCTGAAGCAAGACTCTAACTTCGGTTTATATCTCCCTAAAAACGTCTGTAACCACTAAAGCAAAAGTACCTCTACATTGTTCCTTCTCTATTGTAGGATAATAACAGAAATAAAAACTATTCTGAAATACTTCTCAGTAGTAAGTGACTTCTATGTGACTCTCTTTCTTGCTTTCTAAAAGTAAACAAACAACCCTCTACATACATCTAATTGAAACTACTTTGGAATTCCATGACTCTTCTGTTGAGTAACTAGTTAATGTGAGATAGTAAATTTTCCTTATTGTTTCAACTAGAGATCAGCAATCTTATTTGTAAAGGTACAAACAGAAAATATCTGTGACCCGTCTCTATCACATCTACTCAACTCTGTCACTGTAGCTCAAAAGCAGTCAGATACTATGTAAATGAACGAGTGTGGCTATGTTCCAATAAAAGTTAATTTGTGGACAGCAAAATCTGACTTTCGTGTAATTTTGTGTCATGAAATATTCTTTTGATTTTCTTCAGTCATGGAAAAACATAAAAACCAATCTTAGCTCACAGGTTATACAAAAATGAGTAAATAGCTGAATTCTATCTCTTCCACCTTGCCCTTTTTGTTTGAATAGGATTATACAATTGATGAATGGAAAATACTTCTTTATATTCAACCTAATACTTCATATATTCATATATGGCCTTATGTATTCTAATTCTTTGAACTGAATATGAAATTTCAGTTCAAATATGAATATGAAATTTTGTCCCTTCTTTAAATATTATGTATACAGTTCACCCTTTAGTCTCCTTCTTTCAGTAACTTGGCTGCACAGGTCTAAAGATGTCTGCTGCTGCTGTTGCTAAGTTGCTTCAGCTGTGTCCGACTCTGTGCGACTCCATAGATGGCAGCCCACCAGGCTCCCCCGTCCCTGGGATTCTCCAGGCAATAATACTGGAGTGGGTTGCCATTTCCTTCTCCAATGCATGAAAGTGAAAAGTCAAAGTGAAGTCGCTCAGTCATGTCCAACTCTTAGCGACCTCATGGACTGCAGCCTACCAGGCTCCTCCATCCATGGGATTCTCCAGGCAAGAGTACTGGAGTGGGGTGCCATTGCCTTCTCCACTAAAGATGTCTAATGAATTGTAATTTGCAACCATTTTGACTGGTTTCCCAATTACTGGTAGTCAAAAGCACCCCCAACATGTAAATGATAAAACAGAACTTGAGATAATCTCATACATACTTGACAATGAGTTTAAACAGGTTTTCTTCAGACTGAATCTCCTGGATGGCATAAAGGTCTTTAAGTGAGAACTCCATCAATGCTCCTTGCTTACATCCATCCTCGGAAGCCTTTGTTTTCTGTCCTTTGTTATTGCTAACAGAATTTGCTTCAATGTACAAAAGGAACATGCATTTGTCATTCTTATTTCGAGAACCTGTAAATTTCAAAGTACAAAAATACAGTAATTGGTATTTTCATTTTCCCTACAGATTCAAGTAGAATGTAAAAGAAAGGCATGCTAAGTTATATTACTAAATAAACCTTGATTTTAGAGGAAAAGTTTCACCTATATAAGAATCAAGGAGTTCTTTAAATTACTGGAAATTCAGAAATATCTTTAAAAGGGAAAAGATGAATGCTGACAAACTACTGAGAGACAGTCAAATTGAGGAAAATTATACCACACCTTCCTCAGCATTGGAGACTTTGACAACTCCAGTGATAGTCACTGTGTCTCCTGGGACACAGCTATCCACAAGATCATGAACAAGCTCACATTCTATTGTTCGTGGAATCCGACCTGCTTCTCGCTGATCATCAGACATCAACTCCTGTATTCTAAAAAGTTAAACAGTTTTCAGTCAGTACTTATACTGACTCTAGGTTACTTCTTCAACATATTAATTATTCAGGGTCCACATGGTACCAAGCTAGATAAAGGGCATTTCTTTAGTTTAAAAAGGTTCAACAGTATATCTAAAACTACTTCGGCAATTTCCAATTAAAGACAGCAGAATAGGCACATGCATTAGCCTACCTTCCCATCAAAATGTGCACTAAGATGACAGTCACTAAAAGAGTGAAGGGAAATTTGGGGTTGTGCGGAGGTGCCATCAACAAGTAAGAGATATGAAATTTTAGAAAATAGAAAATGGGAAAGTATTTATGGATAAGATATGATGAATTCCAGAACACACACAGGAAAAATTTATACAAGTATAAGAGAAGTAGGAGCCAATGTTCTCAGCCCCAGAAAGCCTTCTAAGTTGGAGCTGGCAAGAATGAAAACTGGGAGTGGATGGTCGAAACAAAACAGGATAATCAACTGAAAGCAAGCCACTGAACAGCTATTCAGAAATTATTTGGAAGGTGGGTAGACAGGAAGGTAGAAGAATGAGGGCACCAACCAAAGCCATCAGGCTTCCCCACCCAACAAAACCAGAGCACTGTTCCAAGGAAACAGACCATCTACTCTGTGAAGGAAGCTAAAGTGTCCAGAGGGTAGTCAGAGCTCCGACATAAGGCTTCTCATTCTGGCACCTGAGGAGCCCAAATCAAATTAAAAAACACATTCATAAAGCAAAATCTGATAGTCAAAACCAGTGATGAGGCTTTTTGAAGAAAAACTCCTACCTAAGAAATAGCAAAGGGAACCTACCCTACCTACTTCAAATTTCTCATTCCTCATCAGATATTTGAGGATAAAATGGCAACAATTCAAAAAGGAGAAGAGCATTAAAAAAAATAAGCTAATAGTTTCTGAGAAAACATTACCTTCATAAAACAAGAATAAGCTGCTATAAAAAAGAAACTATTGGAAAACACAACTGTGAAATCAGGAAAGTTAAAGACGTATATAAAAAGCAAACATTTACAGAAGGGATACAAGCAAAAAAACAAAGAAATCTAGAGAAGAGCATAAAGAAAACAAAGGGTGGGGGGATTCCCAGGTGGTCCAGTGGTTAAGAATCCATCTTGCAATTCGGGGGATGTGGGTTCCATCCCAGGCCTCAGAGCAACTAAGCCCACATGCAAAACTAGAGAACTTGCCTGCTGCAACTGCTGAGCCTCTGTGTTCTACAGCCCAAGTGCCACAACTAGAGAGAAGCCCTGGTGCCTCGAGAACCCTGGGCACCACAACAAAGATCCTATGTGCCACAAATAAGACCCAGTGCAGTTAAATAAATAAATATTTAAAAAAAAAAAAAAAAGCAAGGGTGAAGGACAAGCAACTGAATGGATGAACCTGTCAGGAAGAACAAAGAGAGGAAACAGCAGATATTCTAGAGTGGAAGAGAGTGTCAAGCAGGATGAAGACGTGATCAGATGGACTCAAACTTTTCCAGAACACTATAGATAAAAAGATTACAAAGAGTTGGAAAAGTGCTAAGCAACAAGGTTAAAGTCCAAATATGGAGCATGTTAAAATATGGGATAATTCAGTGAAGCACGAGAAAAGATAATCCATTTTTAAAAAACATTCTCTCTTAAAAAAAAAAAAAATTTGTTTGGCTGTATCTTAGTTGTGGCACATGGGCTCAGTAGTGGCGGCCCACGGGCTTAGCTGTCCCATAGCATGTGGGATCTTAGTTCTCTGACTAGGGATCAAACCCACGCTCCCTGCATTGGAAGGCAGATTCTTAACCACTGGACCAGCAGGGAAGTCCCAAAGATAATCCATTTTGATTTTGATGCTTGGGTCATGTTCCTTTAAGGGGGGAAGAAAACCAACAAAACAACTCAACCCAATCACACAAATTACATTTCCTTCTCTTGGCATCTGATCACCTGAGTTGATTCTTTGTTTAACAATATTTACATTATCCTTAAAAATATAAGTGCTGTTTGTTGGTTTTATCAGATATGACCTATAAATAAAACATGACAGATAATTCTGATTAGGAAACAGAAGCAAACCTGGACAATTTAAAAGTAACATTTTAGCTGAAAAAAGTCCAAAGGTAGAAGGGGAAGAAAGGAAAGCAGCATCCAAAGGTTGTTGTTGACCCATGAAAAGACGCCGGGATTCTTGGCCTCTGGAGGAGAAGAATTCAATTAGGGGCCAGAGACGAGGCTTGATCGCTCAGAGCTTTTGTGTAATAAAGTTTTATTACAGTATAAAGAAGATAGAGAAAGCTTCTGACATAGGCATCAGAAGGAGGCAGAAAAGAGTACCCCCCTGCTAGTCTTCAGCTGGATGTTATACAGTCACTAGCAGTCTTGTTACTGACAGAAAGGAATGTCTTAAAACTCAAAATGGCACCAGGCCCCTCATTCATAAAATGTATTTTGGGATAATCTTGGCACCAGACAATTCATCCAGGGCCATAAAACGATTGACTCGAATCTTGTAGAAGGGCAGATTACCATACAAATACTTTCATTTACATAGATTAGGGGAACAATGTCTGAGTATAACATACTGGTTTGTCAAGTAGATTCTGAGCTATTAGGCAGAACTTGAAGACAGAGTTTGGGGTAAATGCATAGTACATTAACATAGCTTAAGACAAACATTTCCATAAGAAAAATGCATTGGTTAACTCAAGGTTTGAGTATAGTTAACTTCAGGTGAAACCAGGTGTCATTATGGCAATACAGTATTATAAGAGAAACCTCCTTTTAAATTTGTATAGAGAAGGAAAAAAATATTGCTAGTTTGTTTCCTCCTGCCACTTAAGAGAGATAAAAATGTCTGACACTTGCAGCCTATTTCCTCCATTTGGAGACCCCTGGCCTTCCTGCCTGTTACCCTCTCACCATGTCTGTAATGTCCTTGGCCCACAGTGTGGATGAGTAACGTGAAAAGAGAGATATGATAGTGCTATCTAGAATTATGTATAAGGCAACAAGAAGTTGTAGGAACTGTGACCTTTTATGTTGATTAAGTTTTTAAAAACATTTAATATGCATTATTTTAAAACCTTTTAATCACTTACATGATGAATGTAAGCACAAACCCTACTACACAGTTACCCACTACCTTCACTCTCAAAGCACATTTAAAAACTGCCAAACTGGGACTTCCCTGGTGGTCCAGTGGTTAAGAATTCACCTGCCAATGTAGGGTACACGGGTTTAATCCCTGGTCCAGGAAGATCCCTCATGCCACAGGGCAACTCAGCCTGTGGACCACAACTACTGAGCCCATGCTCTAGAGCCCATAAGCCACAACTACTAAGCCCACGTGCCACAACTAGTGAAGCCTGCATGCCTAGAATCCATGCTCTGCAATAAGAGAAGCCACCCAAATGAAAAGCCCATACAGTACAACTAGAGAGTAGCCTTCACTAGTCACAACTAGAGAAACCCCAAGCACAGCCAAAACTAAATTAATTAATTAAAAAAAAAATCCTGGTGAACTACAATGAGAAGTATCAGAATGACACAAACATGCTAAGATCGCATTGCTTTAAAAAAAGTATTTTAGACTTTTCTTATTAAAAGAACACTTATTTCTATGTCACCTTTGGAAAAACTTAAGAACACAGATAAACAAAAAGGAGAAAATAACAATCACCCTCGTCTCACTTCCCAAACAGTATACTCTCAACATGTCTTATTTACCAGTGTTGTTAAAAGATAAATAAAGTCAGTAGTATATGTTAATAGTAGAAAACATTCTGTGACCTGCTTTATCACTAAATTTAGTGTAAACATTTCTGGATGTCATTTCGAAACACTCTCCTACATCATCATAATTAGTGGCTATACAATAATTTCCTGTACCATCCTTCTTATAATATTTTCTTTTTTTTTATTATTGTAAAACTTTTTTTTTTAGTTTTTATTTTTAAAATCTTTCATTCTTACATGCGTTCCCAAACATGAACCCCCTCCCACCTCCCTCCCCACAACATCTCTCTGGGTCATCCCCATGCACCAGCCCCAAGCATGCTGCACCCTGTGTCAGACATAGACTGGCGATTCAATTCTTACATGATAGTATACATGTTAGAATTCCCATTCTCCCAAATCATCCCACCCTCTCCCTCTCCCTCTGAGTCCAAAAGTCCGTTATACACATCTGTGTCTTTTTTCCTGTCTTGCATACAGGGTCGTCATTGCCATCTTCCTAAATTCCATATATATGTGTTAGTATACTGTATTGGTGTTTTTCTTTCTGGTTTACTTCACTAATATTTTCTTGAGATGTTTAGGCTATTCTCCATTTTTGGTCATCAACACTGTGAAAACGTACCTTCAGCAAGTAATTTCTGCAAGTGTTGTGACTGTCTTCATCAGATGAACTCCTAGAACTGGGACTGCTTCTGATTCTGATATACACTATAAAACTGTCACCCTGATGCATCCAAACGTTTTAATGCTAGCTGAAAAACTATAATTTAATTCCTTATGGACATCCAAACTAAGGCTCAGAAAAAAATGAAACTGAATTTACTATATATGGCAGGAAGGCAGGCTTTCTTCTAGGGCAAAAAATCATTTTATCAATAGACTAAAACAACTATCATGTAAGCTAATATTCCATTAACAAAGTTTTACTATAACTGACTCATTTAAAATGAACTTGAGTAATACCTTTTAAAAACCCACAAAAAGGATTTAAATGTCCTCTTTTTCTCAATCGTCTACCCCTAAGTTTGATTTCCTAATATTAGGAGATGATCATTCAAATTCAGTTAAAATACTTAAGCCTATTTTTAGTCTGCTATTTTTACCTGAAAACAAAGAGACTTTCAAATCACTTAAGAGCCATAATAATATAATTAAATCACTGGATCTTCCATGGATCTATGTGGACCTCATAGCACCTTTGAGGCCCTCACTACCCTCTTCAGTGGTGAAAGTACTATAGACACAGGCTGGAAACCAGGCTTTCCCATTCACAAGGTACATGATCACACTAAAGAGTTTTAAACATTTTGTCTTCTATAAAATGCTATGTTTGTAAAGATCTCAGCATAGTGCACAATTGATTACTATATACCTTGGTCTTGGTTTTTACAGGGCAGAAGGAGGTCAAGCTAGGACAGGGCTTAGTAGCAATTTATTTCACTTTTCCCCCATGTTCTTAGAAGTTTCCTGGATAGCACTCTGACTTCAAAGCTATCCACTACATTGTATTTAGGGATGAGTTATGGGACTATAGCCAAAAAATGGGATAAACTTAGACTAAAAATATACACACGTAGAGAAAAATCTGACTTTCAAAAAAAAAAACCAAGTTTTTTAAAATACCTATTCAGTAAAATGTCTCATGAATGGTGTGAACATAAAATGAAATATTTATTTCTAAGAGAGTCTCTATTTTAAAACTTGAAAACAATATTATTTCTAAAATATCTTCATTATGGAATGAAACACTGTTGTTGTTTACTTGCCAAGTCATGTCTGACTTTTGTGACCCCACAGACTGCAGTCTGTCATACAGCTTTGCTTGTATGCAAATCCAGTTCAGTGAGTCACATAAATGAGATATAAAATAATTTCTCAGTAGCAAAATGACAAAATACTTGCACATCAAATCCTTTCTGGAATCTGATAGAAAACAAATCTCAAATAAAGATAATTATCACTTCAACACATAACTCTTCACCAAATAAACCATTTATACTTTATTACTATCTACACATAAGAATCAAAGTATAATATAGGAATACTGTAAATTTACTTGGCAGTATGAGAGCTCTAAAACCTGCCTTTTATTTAATAGTCTGATTGCTTACTTGATTGACTGCCAGTCCATCGTAACTGTGAGAGGAGAGCTAGGAAGAGCCGTAAATGACTTCCCTCGACATGCTGGCACAGGACACTGCAACAAGATTAATTCACACTTAAATTTTGCTAAATTATAATCATATCTCAGGAAAATTCAAGTTAAAATGCTTCATTTAGTATGTTTAAAAGTTGATCCCAGAACAGTATTAAAGTAAGATGAGCTAAAAGCTGCAATGATCTATTTCCTTCTATTACTGATTCTGTTTTTGAGGCACTTTTTCACCTGGTCTCTCCTGATTACTGCTCTTATTCTTTCTGCTGTGGGTATGCAAGGCTTCTTACATGCCTCTCACACCATGCACTTATTCCTTCCTTTGTATTCAAGTAGTGTCCCAATCCTTGAACATTCCCTTATATCCAGTCCCACATACCCAGCCCCAATCTTCTCTTTTTCAAAAGCCTTTCTTGGTCTTCTTTAATCCCCAGTTCTCCTATCTAATCTTTTTCTGCACTGTTTGTATAGTATTAAATATAATATTTTTATTGTACCACACAGGCAGTCCTCAACATGTAAGTCAGTGTTCAAGGTTTCATGAATCATTCATTTTCATAAATCACTTAAGTACCTCAAGATGCATTTATAAATAGAGACTGTGGCAAACTGTGTTTTCCAAATATGGTTGTAATATCTCCCCTCAAACCTTTCCAGAACCTTGCCACTCCCCTATTAAGAGCTGGAGTCTAATTTCCCTCTCCTGGAATGTGGACAGGCTTGCGACTCACTTTGAAACCAACTGAATGTGACAGAAGTGATGCTGCTTGACTTCTGAGGCTGCCTCAAAAGAGGCAAAGCCATTCCTGCCGTCAGCTGGAGCTCTGCCTCTTGAAGCTATCAGCAGTCATGTGAGCAGAATGAGTGTCCTGAGCAACTATACTGTGTGTGAGAAGCCAAAACCAGCCCACACAGAAAGATGATATAGAGAAGAGATGCTGGCCAGCACCCAGCCACTCCAGTCCCTTGCTGTTCCATCCCGCTTCATAAGAGATCAGGACTTAGAAATACCAAGACAACCAGTTCTTCCAAACTCAACCTACAGAAACCATGTGAAATAATAAAATGATTGTTATTTTGAGTCACTATGGTGATTAGTTATGCAGCAATAGTGACTAAAACAGAGACCACCTGGAACAACCATCTTTCTGATCACTTTGATTCACTTAAGTTCAGACACATGAATAACAAGTTAGCATTTCTACCTACTATATTATAGGGCATGGAAATACCTTGGTCAAATAATATTTACAGAAAATATCTGATTTAAATTAGGATTTAAATTCTGGCCTTGCCACGGAATTCTCTGGTGATCTAGCAGTTAAGACTCTGTACTTTCACTCCAAGGTCTTGGGTCCAATCCCTGTTCGGGAAATTAAGATTCTACAAGCTGCATGGCATGGCCCCAAAAATAAAATTTAAGAAAAACCTGACCTCTCTGACTTAAAGGCAGTCCTGAATCTTAAGCCCAAACAGTAGATGCCACATATTTATCAACACTATTGATTATTCAGAACCAATAGCTGAACACATTCTGTTCTTCCTACAAGAGAAGGAAGCCTTAGGAATTTCAATTTGAGTAAAAATGTAATTAATGCTAAACTTATTAAAGTCTAAGGATGGTAAAGGCAACTCTGGAAAAGAAAAATAGGTATGGCAAGTCTCCCTACCTTATTAGAAGTTTTGATAAAGTCATGTAAATAGGACCATGTAGATCTGGTATAGGAACAGAAATACAAAACAATACAAAAAAATTCATGCGTCTACAGGAGTACAGTGTACTACAGATGACATATTACACATCAGTAGAAACAGAAGGATTAATGTAGAAATGGTGACAACTGGGTTTTCACCTAAAAGAATAAAATTAGATCCTTAGCTTAATGTCATTCACAAAGTTAAATTTCAGATGGACAAAAGATCTAAATAGAAAATACAAGACTTAGAAGTACTGGAAGAAGAAAAACATGGCCTGAAAAGATACATGAACTTCAAGGTTCATTGCAGCACTGTTTACAATAGCTAAAACATGGAAGCAACCTAAACGTCCATTGACAGAAGAATGGATGAAAATGTGGTACATACATACAATGGAGTAGTACTCAGCCATTAAAAAGAATGAAATAAGGCCATTTGTAGCAACATAAACAGACCTAAAGAGTGTCATACTGAGTGAAGTAAGTCAGACAGAAAAGGAGAAATATCATATGATACTCCTTACACATGGAATCTAAAAAGAAATGATACAAATGAATTTACTTACAAAACAGAAAAGAGACTCACAGACTTAGAAAACAAACTTATGGTTGCCAGGTGGAAGGGACAGTTAGGGACTTTGGGAAGGTCATGTACGCACTGCTGTATTTAAAATGAATAACCAAGAAAGACCTATTATATAGCACATGGAACTCTGCTCAATGTTATGTGGCAGCCTGGATGGAAGGAGCGTTTGGGGGAGAATAGAGAGGTGTGTGTGTGTATGGATGAGTCCCTTTGCTGTTCACCTGAAATTATCACAACATTGTGAATTGGCTATATGCCAATACAAAATGTTTTTGGTGTTAAAAAAACGAATAAAATTAAAATTTAAATGTATTGGAAGAAAATGTAAGAACGACGCTTATAATGCTTGAGTGAAGGGCCCTTCTTAAACCATGCATAAAATGTAACAAAGGAAAAAGACTGATCAATTTAACTATGTCAAAATGTAAAACTCTAAAACAAAAAATGTACCACAAAGTTAAAGATAAACTAAAGACTGGGAGAAAATATTTATAATGTAGAAATCAAAGGGCATCTTCCCAACCTAGGGATTGAACCCAGGTCTCCCACATTGCAGGTGATTCTTTACCAGCCGAGTCACAAGGAAACCCAAAAATACTGGAATGGGTAGCCTATCTCTTCTCCAGTGGATCTTCCTGACCCAGCAATCAAACCAGGATCTCCTGCATTGCAGACAGATTCTCTACCAACTGAACTATGAGGGGACCCTGTTCAATATCTAAAATTCATAAAAACTTCTATCAATAGTATAAACAGAAAAATGAACAGAAATTAAAACAAAATTCAATAAAGTAACCAAATGGCCAAAAACATGTGAAAAGATGCTCAAATGTAACAGAAATCATAGACATTCATATTAAAAATGAAATACCATTTTATACCCATCAGTCTGGCAAAAATAAAAAAAAAAACAATACTAAGTGTTAATGAAAATATGGGGAAATTATAACAGCCTATGACACCACCCTTATGGCAGAAAGCGAAGAGAAACTAAAAAGCCTCTTGATGAAAGTGAAAGTGGAGAGTGAAAAAGTTGGCTTAAAGCTCAACATTCAGAAAACGAAGACCATGGCATCTGGTCCCATCACTTCATGGCAAATAGATGGGGAAACAGTGGAAACAGTGTCAGACTTTATTTTTGGGGGCTCCAAAACCACTGCAGATGGTGACTGCAGCCATGAAATTAAAAGACACTTACTCCTTGAAAGAAAAGTTGTGACCAACCTAGATAGCATATTGAAAAGCAGAGACAATTACTTTGCTGACTAAGGTCCGCCTAGTCAAGGCTATGGTTTCTCCTGTGGTCATGTATGGATGTGAGAGTTGGACTGTGAAGAAAGCTGAGCACCAAAGAATTGATGCTTTTGAACTGTGGTGATGGAGAAGACTCTTGAGAATCCCTTGGACTGCAAGGAGATCCAACCAGTCCATTCTGAAGGAGATCAGCCCTGGGATTTCTTTGGAAGGAATGATGCTGAAGCTGAAACTCCAGTACTTTGGCCACCTCATGCGAAGAGTTGACTCATTGGAAAAGACTCTGATGCTGGGAGGGATTGGCGGGAGGAGGAGAAGGGGATGACAGAGGATGAGATGGCTGGATGGCATCACTGACTCGATGGACATGAGTCTGAGTGAACTCCGGGGGATGGTGATGGACAGGGAGGCCTGGCATGCTGCAATTCATGGGGTCGCAAGGAGTCAGACACAACTGAGCGACTGAACTGAACTGAACTTCAGTAGTATTCATACTACTAGAAGGGGTTTAAGTTGGGACCAACATTCTGGAAAGAAAGTACTTTGGCTACAACCTAAAAAGTTAAAATTAAGCATATCATATAACTGAGGAATTTCTCTGCTAAGGAGACATGTATAAGAACCTTCTCAGCAGCATCACTTGTAACTGTGAAAAACTGGAAACAGCACCATGTCTGCCAGCAGAATGGATAAACAGTGACTATTCATTTACTCCACTCTGTAAATGAAAAGAATTAGATATGTATCAAGACAGGCATGAGGAGTGGAAGGGATCTATGCATACAAATAGCTGATGCATGATGTTGTACAGCAGAAACACAACCCTATAGAGCAATTGTACTCCAATAATAATAATAAAAAAAAACAGGTAGAACTCCAAAATAACCAAGTGAAAAAAAGGTAGCAATTTGCTACCTTCAAAATATCACTTATGTAAACAAAACAAATCCTATACATATACATATATAATCAAATATTTAAATGTAGATTTGAAGAATACATGCTGATTTCAGAATAGTGGCTCCAGGGGTAGAACAAGTTTAATGGAACTGCAGAGAGAAACAAAGAAACTTTATAATACTTAACATTTTTTGTTAAAAAAATTAGCTAAATATTTGCCAACTCATAATGGTGCTGTACAGATATTAGTTACATTGTTCTATACATTTTTCTGTAGTTTTAAAAATCTATAGTTTAACAAAAAGAACACATCGCTTTCAAACAGCAAAATAAAGGGAAGAAAGCAATACATGTACCTATTAAGTCAAAACATAAAAAAAAAGAATACATGTTAACTTCAAGATAGTGGCTGTCTGTGGGAATGGGACAAGCAAGGGGTAAAAAAAGAGACTAAAGTTACACCAGTAATGCTTTATGTATCTTTCAAGATATATCTGGTGCTGGCAAAATGTAAAAAGTGATGGGTAGAGATGTTCCATTTCTTTATTTTCCGTACCCTGAAGTATTTTATAATTTAAAAGCCAAAAATAACAAAAGTAAGCTCTGTATTTAGAAACACTGGGAAATGGTTTCCATAAACTGATTTGTCTTCTTTATCAAGATAAAGAAGGAAGTAGTCGGGACTCCCCTGGTGGTCAATGGTTAAGAATTCGCCTTGCAATGCACAGGATGTGGGTTTGATTCCTAGTCAGGGAACTAAGATCCCACGTGCCGCAGGGCAATTAATAAGCCTATGCTCCACAACTACTGAGCCTGCCGTGATCTGGAGCCTGCACTTCATGATGCACTGCCATGCAATTCATGATGCAATAAAGATCTCGCATGCCGCAACTGCTGCAGCTAACTGATACAGCCAAATAAATGAATAAATTATACTTTTAAAAATAATGAAGTAGTTAAAGAACGTGATATCACCTTTGTGGGAAGATTATATTTTCCATCTGGAAGAGAAAAACTCTGAATTTCTCCACATGCAGCGCAAAGAAAAGCCATCTTGGTACAAAGAGGCTTTGTATTACTGACTCGAACCACTGTTCCTCTCAGAGCAATGTATTTTCCATAGTAATTTGCTCGGACATTCTTCAGCTGTGTCAGCGGCTCATAATTATACACCCTAAAAACAAAAATAGGAACGTATTTACTATGAACTTACAGTGAGCAGAAAGTTGAGGTTGTCTGTATTTTCACAAGTTCCTTTTAGAAGCAATTATGGAATTCCCAAACCATATCACCCCATATATCAAGAATTTTACAAGTATTAAATCATTCTTAAAAATAAAAGACGTTAAATCTTCCCTTTTACTCTTGTCCCACTGGCTGTTCTCTATGGGAAAAGGAAAACAATGCCAAAGGGAAAGTCTCAGATTCAGCAATTTTTGAGTTTCTAACTTCTTTTTCAAGCAGTATTAGGAAATGTCTTTTTTAAATTCTGGGGAAAAACAAAACAAAAATACCTGATGATCACCTTATTCATCTCTTCTAATGTGAATTTAAAATCTTGTAATACAATACAGATAAATTCAAGAAAAAAGTCCATTTGTTCTGTGTTTAATAGAAATCTAATAACATGAACAAAATTTAATTATACCACTTAGTGTATTATAGGGATTATTAAATGTAAACAGCAGAGTCTTGATAGGCACATATCCAAAGTTAACACAAAAATTTGCAGGCTCACATATCCACTTATTTGGGCAGAAAAGGTTATTTCTATCATGGTCTCTTTAAATTCAGCATGTTCACTTGGGTGTGATAACCACTGAGTTAGCAATAAAGTCATATACCCTTTTTACTAATTTCTTTGACTTTATAAAATGAGGTTCTCATTCTTAAATAGGCTTCAGTGCCTGATTGTTATAATACTTTAATACCAGCAAATTCTTCACCTTGCGTGAATGTGTGGCACATTAACCACTGTTTCCCCATTTCGAGACAATCCTTCTTGGGCTTGTAACTCAGCTGCATGCCTTTCGAGGTCCTTAGTTAATACCTAAACAAGATAGACATTTACTTAAGAGTTACTTAATAAGATATCCTCTTGAAGCAGAACTCTTTTATAGAGAATATGAAGTTTAGAATATAAACAGTTCAGAGAGATTAACAGAACTCTAACTGCCCTTTAAAATTATGATATTTAATTAAGATCAATTATTTTATAGTGGGTTATGTTTCACCTGGGGTTTTGTTGTCCCTGGACTGACAGAAAGTCTGCTACTTTCTGTCTCAACTAAACCTAGTATTAAAAGTCCTTACAGTAGCCCCCAAAGCTATACATTCTAGATGTATTCTGGTGAAAAAATACTTTCTACTTCTTCAAATTCAATGTTAAGATAAAGAAATAAAGATGACTTCTGAAATAACCAATACTTACTTTCTTGGCATTTGACATTAAGTAAAATAAAAATTTACCACCTACTTGTGTACAAAGCAGCATGCTGCCATGAAAAAAATGGCTCATCTCAGAAAAAAAATGGCTCATCTCTGAAAAAAATGAGATGTGAATACACAGCTGTAATTGTTACCATAAAGATATACAGACCAAAAAACTATATGAGTTTTGAAAAGGAGTCATGAAAAGGTTCCACAGAGTCATAACTGAGTTAGACCCAAGACATTTGGATATGTGAGGCAAGGGGCATTCTATGCCAAATGGACAGCACGTGTAAGAGGTGAAGGACTCAGAGAATCCTAGAGGGAGCTCAGTTTAGCTGGATGGTAGTAAATGGAGAGTGGGAAGAGAAGTTGAACTACGTTATGGAAGGCTTTCAATGCCACATAAAGGGTTTGGGTGTCATTTGGCAGGAAACAGTCACCATGGTTTCCAAGGACAAACCATGTTCTACCATGTATGGCAACCATTAAGGAAAGATGAAAGAGACTGTAAAGATGGAAAAGAGATGGATTTAAGAGACACTTTAGAAATAAAAGTGAAAGGATGTGGTAATTTAGATATGAACTAATGAACAAGAGGAGTCTGAGACAGTCAAGGTTCCCAGTCTTAGGTCACTAGCAGTGTACATATTTTGTGATGAACCTTCGTAATGAACCCTCATTCGGATACCCTGACCTTCTCTGCTCTACGCCCAGTCCTCAATAACACTTTAAGACCCATTATAAAGCAACCCCACACATATGAAGTCTGCCTCTAACCAGACTGCAACCTTTCAGTTCTAGCAAAAGTCTGTTGGTAAAAATTAACAGTCTATGAGAAGGTACTGTTACTGTGAAATCTTCCTTTGAAAGTTTAACAAAAGTCACAAAATAAACATTTACCTGATGTATTGCCAGACCCATGCAAGCCAGGGTTTTCTCAGGTGTATCCCTTAATTCATTTGCTATATTTGGTATCAGTTTAGTTATTTCATCATCATTTGTCAGTTCTTTAAAATCCACCAAAATACTTCCCTTTCTTTCTATTTCATCCTATAAAACATTAAGATATAAAAATAAGGATTGCTTTTTCAAAGTGAATTATCATGAGCATTCAATCACACACTATAAGAAAGCATATGATGTTAATATGGTGATAATAAGTATTCTATGTTTTGTGCCAAGCACAGTTCTAGTATTTAAAATATATTAAATTACTTATGCCACTTAACAACCCTTTGAGGTAGGTATTAATACTATTATACTCTAATAATAGATGAGAAAACTAAGGCACAAAGAAAGTAAGTAATTCACCAATGTCCACACTGCTGATAAGTGGGAAGCTGGTAGCTGGGCCAAGGCAGTCCACTGTCTATATTACTAGCACCTCAAATACACTGCTCAATAAGATGACACATAAAGGTGGACTAGTAGTTCTGTTGCACAAGAACCTTACCTTATCATATAACTCAATACGCTCAGTGAAAAAACTTTCAAATGCTTCAATCTTCTCAATAAAAGGCATGCTGTCACTGTAAACTAATCCAACAAATATGACATCAGACTAATAGTAATCACAAATGTACAAGCATATTTTTCATGAAGCAGAAGAAATACTATTTATATACATGGTAGATGGCTTATAATCACTGTGCATTCTGATTACATTTAGATTAGAACTGGTATAAAATGTAAACTTAAGATTCTAAAACAAGTTCAGGTCTGCATAATCTGAAATGCAGACAGAAAGTAGCTCTAAAACCACCAATATCTGAAAATCTTTACAATGAAATGTGACACCTAGTAAGACCTACTAGTACAAATAGATTACCTGATAGAACCAAAGTTTAGCACACAGACTAAACTCTTACTTCTTTGCAAAGAAAATCCTACTAGTCCAAATAGCCACTTGTCAAAACCCTTCCTGAGATCAGGGTAGGTAGGTTACAACTTGACTCCAGTCCCAAAACTGTAAAGTTACCTTCCACATGGTAAAGTTCTGTAACATTTTTGAGTTGGTCTCCCACAAATGATCAGTACTATGAAGGAGACTGGAGTTTGAAAGTACAACTGGCCAAAGGCTCCTTGTTCTGAGCTAACTGCTATGGAAATATTGCAGGTATTGGTGGCTAATGCATCCTAAAGCAACAAAAGACACATCAACTATGAAACATAACATTTCTCATATGACAGAAAAAAAGAACACCTGACTCTTAATACGGAAAACATTTGTAAATCAGTTTCTTCATTCACAAGATGAATACTGGGTACGTGGTATGAAGCAAGCAGTGCAGTCTAGTGGGAGATATAAGAAGCCCTCAATACTATAAGACCATAGAAAAGACAGTTCTCCAAATCCATACACACAGATATATGAAGTTAACTGATAAAGGAGATTCCTTAACTATGTTTCTACACAAAGTTTGTTGGTTGTTGTCTCTTGGTTCCAAGCCTATCCTTCTATTTGCCACTGTGATTCTATTATCAAGATCTGCACAATACATTTCCCAGATTTCTGTAAAGTTCTGCCAATTAAAGGCAACTTTAGATATTGGCAGGAGGAAGGATAGGAAGAAAGGAATTTATTGTTTCCAATTCTTTTCAGCGTTTCTCCAGATGTAGAGGATAGCTACAGTTCTAGCCCCCAACTCCAAGCACCAACCATTCTCCTGCCAGAATTACCAGCAGCAACCAGCTTAATTCACCTCAGAGTCTGAGCACAGCTCTGAAAGATATTTTGCAGAGGTCCAAATACAGCTTTGTAGGGTGTCCCTCTAAGGCTGAAACCACAGCTATGCTGTGGCTCCTCCTTTGAATTCTTAGGTTCTGGAACCTCAGTGTGCACACATGCTCAGTTGCGTCCAACTTTTCGCAACCCTGTGGACTGCAGCCCGTAAGATTCCTCTGTCCATGGGATTATCCTGTCAAGAATACTGGAGTGGGTTGCCATTTCCTTCTCCAGGGGATCTTCCCCACTCAGGGATCAAACCCACGTCTCATCCATTAGCAGGTGGATTCTTTACCACTAAGCCAACCAGGAAGTCCAACCCCAGCACTATTTATCTTTTGTTTCCTCAGTCAAAAGGTTGGTTTCTGTTTTCCAGAGTTAATACTATCCAGGAGTTTACCTTAATGTTCCCTTTTTGTTCTTTTAATCCTCTGTCTGTATACCCAATTCCCTGTATTAAATCCTCTTCTTGAAATAACTAGTGTGGGTTTGTTTTTCTGATACAAAAATGAAAAATAATGCTCCTGAAACATAATTTGTTTGGGTAAATCAAGATTAAAGAAAAGGAGATATATATATACACACACATATATATGTAAGCAGAATAAATTATAGTAATTTGAGATGTAGCATCTAAAGAAAGTTGAGAAAATAAGACTTATAGTACTTTAGCACTTTAAACTCTACCTTCAGAGAAATAAAGCTTCCACCCTTTATATGGTATGAACTGATCCAATGTTGACTGCAGTAGCAAAGACTGTGGGGTTTGTTCTGAAAAAGCAAAAAAAATCCACAAAAACAGAATACTGGGTTAATAGAAAAAATTTTTTCTAATTTGCTTCCCCTTTTAATAAGACACTGACATGTTATTAACAAATACCTAAATTACAGGTTTCAGTAATTTTGGATATTAATTTCCAAATGTTACCTTTAAGGGTAACATCAAATGAAAGACAGACAAATTTGAATTAAACTGCTTTTCACAACAGGCATGAACAGATTCCTTCATGGAGGAGAAAAAAAAATTGAACTGTTGGCCTCTCTTACCAGGATGTTTTCCTGTGGCTTTATTCAGGTCAGGTCTGTGCTCTCTTCCTCTCCATTTTCCTGAGAAGCCCCCACCACCTCTTCCACTTTTCCAGCTTTGAAATCTTCCTTGTCCAAATCCTCTGCCTCTGTACTTTCCATTCATGTCTTTTAAAAGATAGAGAATAGGAAAGTCCT
This sequence comes from Ovis aries, assembly GCF_016772045.2. Lineage (NCBI taxonomy): Eukaryota > Metazoa > Chordata > Mammalia > Artiodactyla > Bovidae > Ovis > Ovis aries. The sequence goes on along the minus strand of NC_056066.1, from coordinate 47,812,841 downwards.
CATCAAAACTGTAGGGGAAACTGCGCTAAAAATGTATTAACACAGTAAATAAGCAAAAATTAATATATATTCTAGTTTGAGACCAGCAAACAAGCTTGTGATGTTGCACAGAATGGTACAAACTCCAAAACACTCTGCAGTTACTCTTCTAATGCTCACCTCTTTTTAAGGTATACCACAGATGTTTAAACAAGTATACTGAATGCTTAAACCTTTTATTTTTATCATGGGATTACCATACTTGTTTTCAAGGAATTCCTACAATAGAAGTGAAAATAAGAGGCAATTAACTGTAAGATAACTTTGTAGTGTTGTGAGACTTATTACAGAACAGCACTGGCTGAACATTATCTTGAACTGTGACTTTAGGAATACATCATCATAGCTCCTTATCGTCAGTCCAGCAGTGTTCTATCTACTTTTATAAGAGACACATGGATATTCTTTTTTTAATTAATTTTTATTTTGGTCATTTGTTGTTGTTCAGTCACTCAGTTGTGTCCGACTCTTTGCGACCCCATGAACTGTAGCACACCAGGCTTCCCCGTCCTTCACCATCTCCCGGAGTTTGCTCAAACTCATGTTCATTGAGTTGGTGATGCCATCCAACCATCTCAATCTTTCCCAGCATCAGGGTCTTTTTCAGTGATTCAGTTCTTCGCATCAGGTAGCCAAAGTATTAGAGCTTCAGCTTTAGCATCAGTCCTTCCAATGAATAATCAGGACTGGTTTCCTCTAGGATTAACTGATTTGATCTCCCTGCTGTTCAAGGGACTCTCAAGAGTCTTCTCCATCACCACAGTTCAAAAGCATCAACTCTTCGACTGCTAAGCCTTTATGGTCCAACTCTCATATCCATCCACTGGAAAAAACCATAGCTTTGACTACGGACCTTTTTCAGCAAAGTAATGTCTCTGCTTTATAATATGCCGTCTAGGTTTGTCACAGCTTTGCCACACCACAAATCAAAAACTACAATGAGCTATCACTTAACATCTGTCAGAATGGCTATTGTCAAAAACACAGCAAATTTATGTTGGGGAGGATGTGGAGAAAAGGGGACCTTAGTACACTGTTGGTAGGAATGTAAATTGGTGGTAGCAACTATGGAAAATAGTGTGGAGCTTCCTCAAGAAATTAAAAATAGAACTACCGTATGATTCAACAATTTCACTCCGGAGTGCAGGAAGAAAACAAAAACACTAATTTAAAAAGGTAAATACACCCCAACATTCACAGGCACATTATTTACAACAGCTAAGATATGGAAGCAACCTAAATTGAATGGATAAAGATGTGGTATGTACACACATATACACACACAATGAAACATTACTCAACTATGAAAAACAATTAAACTCTGCCATGTGCAACAAAATAGACCTGGACAGTTTTATGCTTACTGAAGTCAGAGACAGGTACTGTATATTTTCACTTATAAGTGGAATCTAAAAAATAAAACAAAGTCTTCCCTGGTGATCCAGTGGTTAGGAATTTGCCTCCACATGCCTTTGGGACAACTAAGCCCATGTGCCACAAATTACCTCCAGCCAGGCAAATACTGAGGTGCAGAAGCCCTAGAGCCTGCGCTTTGTAACAAGAGAAGCCACTTCATTGAGAAGCCAGGGTACCACAAGGAAGACCCAACACAGCCATAAATAAAAAAAATTTTTTTAATGTTTAAAAACTAGTAGAGAGGGGTGTGGGTGGTAAAGGGGATTAGGCGGTACAAACTACTAGGTATAAAGTGAAAAAAATGCAATGCACACAACAGGGAATAGAGCCAATATTTCATAACTTTATGATTGGGATTTTCTTTTCCTTACGGTTTTTTTGTTTTCTTTTTTGGCTGCACCGCATGCAGGATCTTAGTTTCCTGACCAAGGATGGAACCTGTGCCCCCTGCGGTGGAAGCACTTAGCCCAAGGTATTCCCTGAAGTATAACTTTAAGTGAAGTATAATCTATAAAAATTTAAACATTATATTGTACACGTGAATCTAACATAGCATTAAAATCAACTACACTTCAATTTTAAAAAGTTCCTATCCTCAGAATAAAAATAAGAATTTATTGTAACATAGACTGTAGGGCCGGAGAAGGTAATGGCACCCCACTCCAGTGCTCTTGCCTGGAGAGTCCCAGGGACGGGGGAGCCTGGTGGGCTGCCGTCTATGGGGTCGCACAGAGTCGGACATGCCTGAAGCGACTTGGCAGCAGCAGCAGACTGCACCCCAAGACAGCCTATCAGCATCTTTATTTAAAGCGTTTAATTAATAAATAAGTTAATAAATTCATGATGTTAAGGAACTAATAGGGCATTGGTAAGACCACGTCATATGTTAAGAAACTGAAGACCAGAGGAAATAAGAGAACTGATTAAGATCAAATTTGTCTGGTGACAGTACTGGGCTGAAACTTCGTCTCTGCCATTCTTTAGCTGAAGCGCTGCTTCCAAACGCTACCTGCAGCGTCTTTTACAAATGAGGTAATATGGTGAGAATAACTAGTAAAAATTCCAACACAAATCCAAGAGGTAGGACTGGAGAATGAGTAAAACCCACCGTCGGGCTGCTATGCTTGGTTATATACGCCACTTCATTTACGTCTCCTCAAGACTAAGCTCTTACTTGCAAAGACAGAGGTCCCAAAACAGTTCACTGCTCGGCTGACTCTCCCCTCCTCTAGGGGGAAGGCAAGGCGGGGTGAGAAGAGACTCCGCGGTCCGAGCTCCTCAGGCGACTCTACCCAAGCCTCGCAGACTTTTCACCCTTAGCTCTCCTGACGTTCCGGCGCAGGACAGAAGCTTGTCTGTTGGAGCGGCTCGGGGACCTCAACTTCTCTACCTAGGCCGCATCGGTTAGCCGGAAAACATCTAGAGCAGGTAGCCACAACCGCGAGGCAAACCAAACTCTAGTTTTCCTAGTTCTTTTTTGGCGCTTCTGTGACGCAACTTCCACCTGAAGCAGCGCAGAGATGTGAGAGGCGGGATGGAGGACAGCCAATCAAGGAGATTAGCCAGACGGAAGCCGCGAGGCTCCCGGAAGCCCTCCCGAGGTTCTGACCGGAAAGCGGAAGCGGGACGCAGCACGTGGGGGCGTTGCCGGTCGGAGGGCTTTGCGTCCCTTTAGGTTTTTGGAGGTGAGCCTGCCGGCGGCAGCGGCCTAGCGCCGGGGGTGGAGCGCGAGGAACTGGAGGGACGCTGCGGAGCTCTGAGACCCGCTGAGCATCATGGAGAGCTCTGAGGAGCAACCAGGCCCACAGCCACAATATCCCGGGAATCACTGCATCCGCGACGGCGACTTCGTGGTGCTGAAACGGGAAGATGTGTTTAAAGCAGTGCAAGTCCAGCGGAGAAAGTAAGTCAGGTCTCTGGCCTTAGGAGTTCTCCGGCCCCACCTTCTAGACATACTCTCTCACCGGGGTCCCATTCTTGGTTTTCTGGATTCTCAATCTTCTCCCTTGTTATCTCCTCTTGGATCTTTTCACTGAGGACTTAGCCCCCAGGATCCCATCCTTGGCCCTCGGCATCACCCTCACGCCTCCTGTCTTCCAGCAGAGCTGTGACCTTATTCCTGGTCCTCTATCTTAAGTATCTTACTTAATCTTTCCAGAGTCCTTTCCCCATTCTAGGCCCTCGCTCGGGTTCCCCGCCCCTCTTCAGCAAGCCGCCCCCCTCCGCCCCGCTCCATTTCCCACGTCCTGGGGTTCTTTCCTTAAGTGTTGGGTTCTTCTCTCTTGTCTTCTCACAGAACCCACCCTTCACCCTCTAATCTCATCCTTGCCTCCCAGAACCCCCTCATCACTATTTTGTGTTCTTGAAACCAATACCTTTTCCCCTCCCAGAATTTCTGATTAGAAATGTGTGCTTGCTTCCAAGTACATAATTTTTGTAAAATGCTTGTACTAGTTAAACTTCTAAATTTAAGTATAGCAGTACAGCAAAGTCCTTAGGTTATAAGTTCGATGAATGATTCCACAGTTACACAGCTGTATAATGACTGTACAGGTGAACTTTTGGTTTTTCTTTCTTGTATTGTTCTTTTAAGTTGCTTTATCACGAGATATGGTTGGTTGAATGTGGGTCTTAAAAACATACTCTTTTAGACTAGGCTTTTCATTCCCAAGGAGACAGCAACATCTTTATTTCTAAAAAGTATTCTTAAGACACATTTTGAAACACTTTTTATCAGTTTTCTTGGCAGAAGCATAGCATTAGTTTCCATTTTATTTAGAAAATGATTCTGAATTCAACTGCATACCAGGGCAGACTCTCCCTTCACTCTTTCCACAGGGCTGCACTCATCTGGTTGGGCAGAAGCAATCCTGGCTCTGTGAGCAGACTGCACATCTCACTCTTGCCCGTGTCCTTCTGACTAGGTCCCGCTTTCCTGACAGCAACCTCCTGTCAGGCCAGTCAGTTTGAGTGATGTACCCTTCTTTGCATATCAGATCAGCTGCCAGAGGGTAAACCCAACCCAGCTCAGACCCAGTGTTTCACTAGCACTGGACTACTCAAAGGATGAGGGAGGGGATGGTGCACAATCTAGTCTGAGCTGAGTTTCAGCTTCTCTGAGAGGATTCATGTCCACAAATATTTTGCGTGTCTGTTATGTGTCAGTCACTGAGGACCCAGCAAAGAACATGAATTGGCCCTGTCTGAATACTTAGGATCTTGGAGAAATTCACTCAGATGATTCTAGTGAGGAGACTTAATGAAGATGTGACACGTACACATAGAGAGTTATGGAAAGGTTTAGAGCGCCAGTAGAGACTTGTGATGCATCCAGGGGTCTAGAGTGATGAAGCCTTTGGCCAGGGTGATGTGATGCCATCTGATTCTGTCATGGTCAGCCTCTCAAGGCACACAGAGAGAGAAGGTGTGGGATGGGGCACAAAAACTAGTCAGTACACGTCTTTCAGACTTCAGAGTTCTATTGGTGTGGGCCGGGTCCTGAAGCTAAACAGACTTCCTGAGATCCATTTGTTGGGTAGACTGTGTCATGTAGTGGAAAGAACCAGGCTTTGGGTTCAGGCAGGCTTGGATTTGAATCCCAGCTCCTATGTAACTGCATCTTGGGCAAGACACTTTTCCTGAGCTTCAAGATTGCCCATCTGGAAAGAGCTATGTCCAGGATGACTGAATTGAGAATTAAATCCAAAAGTGTGAACCATCTGGCGCATACTACCTAACCTCTGATCAACACTCAGCAGGTGTTATGTCTCTTCTTTTGAAAGGAAATGTTTTTTGGCTTTTGAGGGGTTTCCTTTTTAAATTGTGCTGGGCTTCAGTCATGTCCAACTCTTTGCAACCCTATGGACTGTAGCCTGCCAGGCTCCTCTGTCCATGGGATTCTCCAGGCAGGAATACTGGAGTAGGGTGCCATTTCCTTCTCCAGGGGATCTTCCCCACCTAGGGATCAAACCAGTGTCTCTTAAGTCTCCTGCATTGGCAGGGTGGGTTTACCACTACTGCCACCTGGGAAGCAAAATCTGGGTAGTGGGAAAAGCTAAAATTGCCTGGGCCTCAGTAGAGCATTGTCAGTGTTAGGCATCCCTTACAAATGTGTAAATTGTCAGTAATGTTTACAGGCAAATATCATTTCGTTTTACTGGATAATTTTTAAAGAAAATGGCCATTTAGGCCAGGGAATTTGTTAAATCCATGTCATCTCCATGATTGTTCAGTTTTGAGGTTTTCTTGTGTTCAAGAGGTGTCACAGAATCTGTGTTAGTGGCACGGCAATCTTGGCAACACTTTATGCTACTCAGGAAATCTGAAATATGCAAATTTGGACATCCTGTCAAACAGTGCAAATTGGAGCCAGACCAGTGCCTCAGAAAAATAATGTCTTTTGTCCCTGTTTCTCATTCCAAATTCTTTGTTTTTGTGCCTTGTTAATTTTATCTGTCTGCCCGTAGCCCAGTTCTCTTTCATTCATTTGTCAGTTCATGGTCAAAGATAATGCTGCCAATTATCCTTTAGGGAGAGTGATTATGAAGTAAACGAGGTCAAATATATCTTTCCTAAATTGAGTGCAGATGAGATTCAGCTTATTGATTGCATTTTTCCCCCCAGGAAAGTAACTTTTGAAAAACAGTGGTTCTATCTGGATAACGTCATTGGCCATAGTTATGGAACCACATTTGAAGTGACCAATGGAGGAAGTCTTCAGCCTAAGAAGAAGAAAGAAGAGCCTACTTCAGGTGCACTATACTACTTAGGATGAGTGAAACAGATGCTCTTGAGCTGTCCAGTCAGAAACCTGTCAACCTGAATTAATTCTGAAATGCTAGCCCAGGCTGTTCCCAAAAGAATCTGAACTCACAATCTGAGAACTGTAACTCAGTAGAATGAATTAGGGTCTGCTTTTGGCTTTGAGATATCCTGGGTTCTGACTCCAGCCCATCATTAACCAGCCCTCTAACCTTGGGCCAGATATTTAATCCTATGAATCCTTCCAACTTCAGTGTAAGAGCAGGTGTAGAGCCCTGTTGGTGTCTTTTGAGGTAGTTAGCATATAGGGAAGAGAATAAGATGTCAGGTTTTTAATTCAACTGACTAGGTTTAAGCTCCAGCTTCATCACTTACCTTGTAACCTTGAGCTAGTTATTTGGTTTCTCTAAGTTTTATCTGTAAAATAGGACCATAACACATGCTTAATGACCAAGCTATAGTGAGTATTCAATCATATGACACATAGGAAGTTCTTAACAATGCCTTGCCTGTTAAAGTAACAGCCCCATGGGTTTAGTATTATTATTAAACTGAATGCTTAAATTTTTATTAAAATAAGTACACTTAAAATATTTTATTAATAAAAGTATTGTTAAAATTGCATAATTAAAATACTATTGAAATTCTGGTTCAAACCACTTTATTAAATATTTGTTAAATATTACTTATAAATATTCATATTTTTATTAACCATCAAATACATTCCAGGCATGATTAAGCACTGCAGTTACAGCAGTTTGTTAGATAGACCATCCCATAAAATTTATTTAGCAGTGAAAGTGTTAGTCACTCAGTCGTGTCTGACTCTTTGCAACCCTATGGACTGTGGAATTCTCCAGGTAAGAATACTATAGTGGGTTGCCATTTCTTCCTCCAGAGGACCTTCCCAACCCAGGGATTGAACCTGGGTCTCCCACATTGAGGGCAGATTCCTTACCATCTGAGCCACCAGGGATGCCCACTTAGCAGTGGGAAATGCCAAAAAAAAATAGACAATCAAACAGCATAATTTCAGGTGGTGATGTGTGCTGCGCAGATGATGGAGCAGGGAGATGTACAGAAGGCTGATTGAATGAGGTAAGACTTGGCTAAGATGGTGAGCTCAGCTCTGAGTAATGTAAGGAGGATCCACCCACTTGGAAACATTGCAAGAGCATTCCAGGTGGAAGGAGCAGCAAATGCCAAATTCCGGCATGGTGACCACGCTGCTGTGTCTGAGGAACACGAGGAAGTGGAGTGACTGAGTACAGGGCTTGAGAAATGAGACCTGAAAAGGTAGCTGGGTACCAAATCATGTATAACTTTGCAGGTCACCTTTAAATTGCTACAGGAAGTCACTGTGTGGTTTTGTGTGTTGGAATAGATGAGCCAGTTTGCATTTTAAAAAGAACTCTGCTGTCCAGGTGGACTGTTAGGGGGCAAGAGTGGAAGCAAGAATATGAGTGAAAGGCTTGGGCTAGTTGTGACAAGAAAGAATAGCGGATTGGGATGGGGCCAGTGGAATTCATTGGAAAAGACCCTGAGGCTGAGAAAGATTGAAGGCTAAAGAAGAAGAGGGCAGCACAGGATGAGATGGTTAGATAGCATCACTGACTTAATGGACATGAATTTGAGCAAACTCTGGGAGATAGTAGAGGACAGAGGAACCTGGTGAGTACAGTCCATGGGGTCACAAAGAGTCTGACATGACTTAGCAACTGAACAACAACAAGAAGTAGAACTGAAAGGCCAAATTTAAGTGGCTGATGGGCTGGATATAGATATAAACTTAGAAGAAGAAAGATTTTTAAATAATTTCAGATCATATATGTCATAGAGCAATTTTCTTCCTTAGAAACCAAAGAAGCGGGCACTGATAATCGAAATATAATTGATGATGGAAAATCTCAGAAACTTACTCAAGATGACATAAAAGCTTTAAAGGATAAAGGCATTAAAGGCGAGGTAAAATTCAAAGGATTTTTTGTTTTGTTTTCATTTGTTATTTAGGAAATTGCTTGCTTTTTAAAGCAGACTTTTCCTAAGGTAAGATGTAAAAATACAGTACATTTCTATTAAAAATAGCTTGAAGTGTTTATGCAATTCAGTATATCAAATATTTTGTTTCTTATAGGCAGGAATTTAAGTGAATGACATTACTAATATTGTTAGCAAAAGGAAATTTGATAACTTATTGCATCTTAGAGCTTGACTTTGTTCATTTTCAATAATGTTTTCAGCCAGTGTCTTCAGGACTGACAGTGTACTTTACCTCTTTTCTCCCTAAATTGTATATGTCTGTTCTTTTACTTTGATTTAAATGGAATTATAAGGTACTAATATTTTAATACAAATTCTGGATAGAGTATAAAAATACTAAGTTCATCCATTTGGACTTCTGTGGAAAAGGGCCTGGAGAATCAGACTTTTGGATACATTCTGTGGTAAGAAACCTTTGAAGTTATCTGTGCTGTGAAAATAAAGTTTCAGGAAATCTGCTTGCTCCTTTTCTTATAGGAAATAGTTCAGCAATTAATTGAAAATAGTACAACATTCCGAGACAAGACAGAATTTGCTCAAGATAAATATATAAAAAAGAAGAAAAAGAAGTAAGTAATTATGCTTTTAAAAGGATGGAAATACAAAATATTTTTATAGATTTATAAAATGTATTATTTAAATAAAATATTTTTAAACTAGCTTTTTAAAACTGATGTTCTGTTTTTCTTCCCCTAGATATGAAGCCATGATTACTGTTGTGAAGCCGTCCACCCGTATTCTTTCAGTTATGTATTATGCAAGAGAACCTGGAAAAATTAAGTACGCTTTGTTTCCTTTCAAAAGTATAATTGGGGGAAAATATATCTTTAAGAAAGTCATGATTTTAAATAAAATGAAAATCTTGCTCATCTGCATAAAGTATCCTCCTACTTCATAAATTGTAAGTCCTTTTTTACTATTGCCTCCAAAGCAATCAATAATCTTATCAACATCATTTTTATGAAACAAACAAAACTTGAAAAATGATGGTTAAAATAGAACACTTTGCTTAGCGAAAAATGAATACGTTATTCTTTTTTCCTTAGCCACATGAGATATGATACACTCGCCCAGATGTTGACATTGGGAAATATCCGTGCTGGCAATAAAATGATTGTGATGGAGACGTGTGCCGGCTTGGTGCTGGGTGCAATGATGGAACGAATGGGAGGTAAGATTTAATGTTTTCATGTTCATTAAAACCCTACCATGATTTGAGTAGAGGGGTCTAAAAAAATTCAAATTCAAAGTGAGGTTGAGTTACTGGAAGTTAATGAAATGACTTGAGTGTGCCTGCACAGCTCCATTCTCTGGGAGCTTCCTCCACAGTCCTCATCTCCCAGCCTGAGCTGTGTTGGCATCCCCAGTGGCAGTGTCCTTTCCAGCTTCCGTGTCAGTGCGGGTGGTTCTGAAGCCTGTGACTGGCTAGAACTTCAGGACAGTGATTTCAGTAAACTCTTGGGTAGCTGGTGCTCATTTTATTGCCCTGAATTGAGGGGAGGGGATAGGGTGGGAAGAATACTAGGTATGTATTCTATCCTAGAAGAAAACAACACAGCCTGAATTGCCTATCCTTTCTCTGACCCTGTTGAAGATAAGAACTTTTAACTGCCTGTTTAAAGATTGGCCCAGAGGGAAGCTGAGAGCCAGTCACCAATCATGTGACATAAAAATTTGTAGGCTCACAGGGTTTTACTGTAGTGTCAGTGGGGGTATGCTTCTTTAAGACTTCCTGTGTACCTATTAGGAATTGTGTTACCTCCATTGGGAAGATACATAGAGTCCAGATAGACCTCCCTGAGGAGCTGCATCATCTTCAACCTCTGAATAGCATAAAGCAGAGAAACTTTCACTCTCTATAACATGACATACCCTGAGGGTTGCATAGTCAAGTCTCCTCCATTAAGCAGATGTCTATTTCTTTTATCTTTTCAGGTTTTGGCTCCATTATTCAGCTGTATCCTGGAGGTGGACCTGTTCGGGCAGCAACAGCATGTTTTGGTTTTCCAAAATCTTTCCTCAGTGGTCTTTATGAATTCCCCCTCAACAAAGTGGACAGTCTCTTAAATGGAACATTTTCTGCTGAGATGTTGTCTTCAGAGCCGAAAGACAATGCTTCAGTTGAAGAAAGTAACGGCACACTGGAGGGAAAACAGACTTCTGAACAAGAGAATGAAGATAGCATAGCAGAGGCCCCAGAGAGCAATCACCCAGAAGAACAAGAAAGAATGGAAATTGTCTCTCAAGATCCAGACTATAAGGAGCCTAAAGACAGTGGAAGTAAAAAGGATTATGTAAGAATGTTAAGAGTTCCCCCTACCCTCATAATGCTTTCCCCAAGGCTTCAGTTAACTTATTGTAAGCCTTGAGATTTGATTTGACTTTAAGAGCATCAGCTCCCAAGATAATAAATATCAAAACAGAGAAAGAGTGTATGTGAGTATATCCATGTGTGATTTCATCTTTGGGATGGAACTTTAGGATACAGAAGCATTATATAGGTAGCTCCATGGTGGTTTTATAACAGCAGGGCTCTTATGTATTTTCAACTTCCCTATAAATGATCTCCCTCTCTTGCTTTAGTTCAAGTTGATAATTATCGTTAAAATGTTTGGATAGACCAGTATTTCCAAAAACTTGACTCAGTATGCTGGTTTCTTATTTTTCTTCTTGAAGATTCAGGAAAAGCAGAGGAGGCAAGAAGAACAGAAGAAAAGACATTTAGAGGCTGCTGCTCTGCTGAGTGAAAGAAATGCAGATGGGTGCGTTGATGAAAGATCACAGGCGATGTCTTGGTGTTCAAGGGCTCTGCTTCAGGCAGATTAGCACTCTGCTTATCTGCTTTGGTTGTAGTGGGAACAAGCATGATGATTCTGTCTTGGATTTGTAAAGAAAGGAGACTGCATCTGGCAGGGGTGGGAAATTGATTATGCTGATTTCAGAGTTTTAAAAGAAATTGAAATTTCTCCAATGATAGCACATGATCAGATGGGGCTTTGTAGTCCCACTAGCTGCAGGTTGGTGGGGCATTCTAGTTGATGTGATACTGGCTAAGGGCAAGGGCTAAGGAAAGCCTGACGGGAGAGGTAGATTTGGGTATCTACAAAGCCAGTATTACAATGTTGGATTTGTTTCCAGATTTCTTTTTTTTTTTTAATCAAGAATGTCATTAAATTCCACTTTGAGTTGCCAAGCACCATGAGAGTTTATAATCCAATTTGTGTTTCTTAGAAAGTAATAGTTCATGATTTTACTGTTTGGGATCTCTAGAATATTATATTTAAAACTCTTCTTTGTGTGAGTCATGCAAATAAATATCTGAATATTTTAGATGCATTTTAAAACCTGTGCTCTACCTTGGAACATAGAGAAATAATTTGTCTCACATTTTCTTGCAGGTTAATTGTAGCTAGTCGTTTCCATCCCACTCCACTGCTGCTGTCTTTGCTGGACTTTGTGGCTCCTTCAAGGCCATTCGTGGTCTACTGTCAGTATAAAGAGGTAATACTGAAATGGAATGGACTGGAATTCTTACATCTAAATATTGCAGCCCTCAAAATAATTATTAATAGAACTCTGTTTATGCCTTTAGCCTCTGTTGGAGTGCTACACAAAACTTAGGGAAAGAGGAGGGGTCATCAACCTCAGGCTGTCTGAAACTTGGCTCAGAAATTACCAGGTATGTACATGTTCTTACAGCCAGTCCCTGGGAGCTACTCTTCTGGGTTGCCAGCTCTGCACAGTAGTGCTGAAAACTGGGGATCTCCCTATTTCTATCTACAGAGATGAAAGAGTCTTATGTCTGTAACTCAAAGTGCTCTGATCTTTCCTGACCCTTTTTTCTTTTATCATATCATGGTCAGTAACTGAAGTCCAGAGACACTTAAAATGCAGACAACTGTGCTTATGTTTCCCCAAGGTTTTGAGGGCACTGTACAGTGAATAACTGATAATAGCAAAATTCCTCAGCTAACAAGAAGGTGACTCTTTCCTCTTTGCTGGGATGTCTTTGCAGCAGGTGTTTAGGATTTCCTGGTGGAGTCTATAAGTTCAGGTTCTCTGAAAGGTAGAAGTGTAAGAGATTTATTGGAGAAACACCTTTGAAAGATAAAGAGAGAGGGAGCAGGATTAGGCAGGGAGCGTTGCTAGACCATCATGCAGGTCTGATGCCTATAACAGAGTTGGAGGACAAAGGGGGAGGAAGGGCTTGCGTGCTGTTCTGAGAAAGTCTCAAGATGATGAGGAACCCCAGAGCAGAGATTGCCCACTAGAGGAGTGCAGTATTGGACAGTTGTAGTACCCATGCTCAACTATCAACTTGGAATAAGCCATAGCCTCCATATGTGTGACTCTCAAATGCACACATCTTAAAGGAGCAGCAGCTAGAAGCTTTCTGTTGCTTCACCTCACAGCCAGTTCCCTCTTAGAGATCTGGGGTGAGGGAGGGGGGACACCTTCATGACTGTCATAGGCTCTGCTTTGCTTCTTGGACATCTTCCTTAATCCAGGGTACTCTGCAGACCTGGAAAACCCTGCACGTCATAGTAGTCATCTTATTTAGTTCTAGAAACAGGAGAAAAGAATTTTTGACAAGACTTAACAGGGTGTTGGAGAAGGAAGGCTCTGGCTATATGTCTATAGCTACTTCTCCATGGACCCAGCTCCACTGTTGACCATGAAGCTTTCTAGAGCCAAGAGGGAGAAAGCCAGGCCCAGAGCACTACACAAACCAGTTGCCCTTTTACCTCCAGGAACTTGCTTCAGGTTTAAGAGAAATTATTTCACTTATATTTTTCAAAGAAAATCACTCAAATCAATTTCTGTACTTTTATCTGCATTATTATGTGAAAGAAGGACCTCCTTAGGAATAGGTCTAATTAAATTGTTCTCTCTTCAAGAGAATCTGTGTCATTTAAATTCTGATTTCTGGCATGTGTATTGTTAGCATGGCCTTATCTGCTTAGAGAAACATGAATGTCTTTCTGTCTTGATTAGGTTTTGCCGGATCGAAGTCATCCGAAACTACTGATGAGCGGAGGTGGAGGGTACCTTCTCTCAGGCTTCACTGTTGCCATGGACAACCTTAAAGCAGACCCCAGTCTCAAATCTAGCACCAGCACTTTAGAATCTCACAAGACTGAAGAGCCAGCAGCTAAAAAACGGAAATGCCCAGAATCTGACTCTTAACCTTTTAAAAATTGCTTTGATTTTTGTTCTCAGACGTTATACAGTTAGTAAGTAAATCTTAAATGCTATTACTAATTGTGTTTTCATATCCTAAGAATAAGAACGTGTTTATACACCTGTTCCCAGGAAGGACAAGTAAGCCTTTTGTCCACCTCTGACATAGCTAGGTTTGGACTGTCAAAACCTTGAGCCAAAACACCTAAACCTGGGGTAAGCAGTGGTCTGATATATGGCCAATTCTGTTTATTTCACAAAAATCCTTTAAGTACTTTCAGTACTCTGTGCAAATTTCTTGAGAATTTAGAGATAAAAGAAATATATTTATACAAAATTTTGTTTATAGGTTAAGCTAAGTGGAATAACATACCATCAGTGAAACTTGGGTACTATAAAGAAGGAGTTTGTGCAAGAAATTTCCTTTCTTCATTACGTTCTCTTCAACCTAAGCAATATGAATGTGTGTGAGATTTACAGTACCAAAAATGTCCATCCTTTTCCTTTCAGTGGAATAAACTTTTAAAAAATATTTTACTATTTTAATAGTTGATGACCTGGAAAAACTCGTGAGTATTTATTTTATTGCTGTTTTTGTGAGTAGGTGTAGTAGGGTACTTCTTTGCATTAATTTGCCAAACCTCTCATTCTTTTGTTCAAAATAAAGTGACTAGAATTTTTATGTACTATTAAAGGAAGCAAATGGTTTTTTCTCTCCCCAGAGACTTATGGAGATAGATAGATACATATATGTGAATGTTGGTATATGCACATATATATATTTATGTACACACACATGCACATGGAGACAGAGAGAATGCACTGTATATATGAACTATAGCAAAGTTTAGTGCAGGGCTTAGACCAGTCCTCATTGCATTAGTGTCACTCCTTGTCAAATGTATTTTAAAGTGCCTTTTTTGGTGATTATTAATGCTGGTTTGTTGAGCTCTGGCATGACTGGGGTTAGCCTTTCTAAGCTCTGAAAAAAAAGGTAATCAAATTATTTTGGTCATCTGCTGCAGCCAAGAAAAAATGTTTAGAGGAAGTCAAGGCTCTTGTCCATTGATAATCTGAGTCTTGCTCGTTAAACATGTTCATCATGTATGTTGTTAATGTCATTATAGAATAGATGTGGATCATCCAGCAAGGAGCATCTCAAAAGGAAAAAAGATTGCTCTTTCCTAATGTACTATTCTAAAAATGGCCAGTTGTGATTACCAACAAGTACAGTTCTGATTCCTCTTTCTTAAAACAATTGCTTTTAAGGAATAAAAGCATTTTGTACTATGATCTGTCTGACTTATATTAATGATGGTTAGTGATGCCGCCTTCATTCGCTTTCAGCTGATTGTGACACATGGTCTATGTAAGAAAACATGCCTGGATTGGCATCTCACTGAACATGTCCATGAAAACAGTTGTCACTGGCATGCATCCTGTCAAGTCTGGTTAAAGAGAACACAATATATGCACAGACAGATTCAATACTGGCTGGTCTCCACTGGACACTGTTGTTAGAACCATATCCTATTTGAAACTCAACCAGTTTTCAAGTCCCATTTCATTCAGTCTAGGGGTCTGCACTGCCAAGGCCCTGTGTCCCCATATAGCTACCCTGGAGTTGACTTGGGAACTTAATGCACCAGGTTAAAAGTTAACTTTTACCTATTACTTTTTCTCATTCATGTAATTTACTTAATCTTTGAGTACTAATGATTTAATTCAGTAGTTTGAAGATATAGTGTGCACCAGAATCCCCTCATGGGCTTATTAAAACACAGATTGCTGAGCTCCACTAAATTTCTAAGTAAGTTTGGGATGGGGCAGAAAATTCACATTTCTAAGGTGACACTGGTTCTGCTGGACCATAACCAACTACTTGAGAAGCATTTATGTGTGGACACCCAAATAACACGTGTCTTGTTTGTAAAATGGATATCACCTTTGGAGCAGATAAGTGGGTAATTCTATGGCTACTGGACATCCAGTCACCAGGAGAGTTATGTGAAATAGCACTTTAATGAGTGGCCATCAAAAAGTAAAGACAATCATTAATAATGTCCATCATACTCCATTTGATTAGGGTACTTGGAAATATAATGTGTTAATTAGTTTGTTGTTTTTTTTTTTTTTAGCTTAAAGGTATACTAAAACTATATTGTAAAAACACATCCCAGTTGTGGATGTGACTGGTGATAGAAGCAAGGTCCGATGCTGTAAAGAGCAGTATTGCGTAGGAACCTGGAATGTTAGGTCCATGAATCAAGGCAAATTGGAAGTGGTCAAACAGGAGATGGCAAGAGTGAATGTTGACATTCTAGGAATCAGTGAACTAAAATGGACTGGAATGGGTGAATTTAACTCAGATGACCGTTATATCCACTCCTGTGGGCAGGAATCCCTTAGAAGAAATGGAGTAGCCATCATGGTCAACAAAAGAGTCCAAAATGCAATACTTGGATGCAATCTCAAAAATAACAGAATGATCTCTGTTCGTTTCCAACAGTATCACAGTAATCCAAGTCTGTGCCCCAACCAGTAATGCCAAAGAAGCTGAAATTGAACAGTTCTATAAAGACAAGACCTTTTAGAACTAACACCCCCAAAAGATGTTCTTTTCGTTATAGGGGACTGGAATGCAAAAGTAGGAAGTCAAGAAACACCTGGAGTAATGGGCAAATTTGACCTTGGAATGCAGAATGAAGCAGGGCAAAGGCTAATAGAGTTTTGCCAAGAGAATGCGCTGGTCATAGCAAACACCCTCTTCCAGCAACACAAGAGAAGACTCTACACATGGACATCACCAGATGGTCAACACCGAATTAGATTGATTATATTCTTATCAGACGAAGATGGAGAAGCTCTATACAGTCAGCAAAAACAAGACCGGGAGCTGACTGTGGCTCAGATCATGAGCTCCTTATTGCCAAATTCAGACTCAAATTGAAGAAAGTAGGAAAAACCACTAGACCATTCAGGTATGACCTAAATCAAATCCCTTATGATTATACAGAGGAAGTGAGAAATAGATTTAAGGGCCTAGATCTGATAGAGTGCCTGATGAACTATGGACTGAGGTTCATGACATTGTACAGGAGACAGGGATCAAGACCATCCCCATGGAAAAGAAATGCAAAACAGCAAAATGGCTGTCTGGGGAAGTCTTACGAATAGCTGTGAAAAGAAGAGAAGCAAAAAGCAAAGGAGAAAAGGAAAGATATAAGCATCTGAATGCAGAGTTCCAAAGAAAACCAAGGAGAGAGAAAGCCTTCCTCAGTGATCAATGCAAAGAAATAGAGGAAAACAACAGAATGGGAAAGACTGGAGATCTCTTCAAGAAAATTAGAGATACCAAGGGAACATTTCATGCAAAGATAGGCTCGATAAAGGACAGAAATGGTATGGATCTAACAGAAGCAGAAGACATTAAGAAGAGGTGGCAAGAATACACAGGAGAACTGTACAAAAAAGATCTTCACGACCAAGATAATCATGAAGGTGTGATCACTCACCTAGAGCCAGACATCCTGGAATGTGGGGTCAAGTGGGCCTTAGAAAGCATCCCTACGAACAAAGCTAGTGGAGGTGATGGAATTCCAATTGAGCTCTTTCAAATCCTGAAAGATGATGCTGTGAAAGTGCTGCACTCAATCTGCCAGCAAATTTGGAAAACAGCAGTGGCCGCAGGACTAGAAAAGATCAGTTTCATTCCAATCCCAAAGAAAGGCAATGCAAAAGAATGCTCAACCTATTACACAATTGCACTCATCTCATACACTAGTAAAATAATGCTCAAAATTCTCCAAGCCAGGCTTCAACAATATGTGAACCGTGAACTTCCAGATGTTCAAGCTGGTTTTAGAAAAGGCAGAGGAACCAGAAATCAAATTACCAACATCTGCTGGATCATCAAAAAAACAAGAGAGTTCCAGAAAACATCTATTTCTGCTTTATTGACATGCCAAAGCCTTTGACTGTATGGATCACAATAAACTGGAAAATTCTGAAAAAGATGGGAATACCAGACCACCTGACCTGCCTCTTGAGAAATCTGTATGCAGGCCAGAAAGCAACAGTTAGAACTGGACATGGAACAACAGACTGGTTCCAAATAGGAAAAGGAGTACATCAAGGCTGTATATTGTCACCCTGCTTATTTAACTTCTGTGCAGAGTACATCATGAGAAACACTGGAATGGAAGAAGCACAAGCTGGAATCAAGATTGCCAGGCGAAGTATCAATAACCTCAGATATGCATATGATACCACCCTTATGGCAGAAAGTGAAGAGGAGCTAAAAAGCCTCTTGATGAAAGTGAAAGAGGAGAGTGAAAAAATTGGGTTAAAGCTCAACATTCAGAAAACAAAGATCATGGCATCTGGTCCCATCACTTCATGGGAAATAGATGTGGAAACAGTGTCAGACTTTATTTTTTGGGGCTCCCAAATCACTGCAGATGGTGTTGCAGCCATGAAATTAAAAGATGCTTACTCCTTGAAAGAAAAGTTATGACCAACCTAGATAGCATGTTGAAAAGCAGAGACATTGCTTTGCCAACAAAGGTCCGTCTAGTCAAGGCTATGGTTTTTTCCAGTGGTCATGTATGGATGTGAGAGTTGGACTGTGAAGAAGGCTGAGCGCTGGAGAATTGATGCTTTTGAACTGTGGTGTTGGAGAAGACTCTTGAGAGTCCCTTGGACTGCAAGGAGCTCCAACCAGTCCATTCTAAAGGAGATCAGCCCTGGATGTTCTTTGGAAGGAATGATGCTAAAGCTGAAACTCCAGTACTTTGGCCACCTCATGGGAAGAGTTGACTCATTGGGAAAGACTGATTCTGGGAGGGATTCGGGGCAGGAGGAAGAGGGGAGGACACAGGATGAGATGGCTGGATGGCATCACCGACTCAATGGACATGAGTTTGAGTGAACTTCGGGAGATGGTGATGGACAGGGAGGCCTGGTGTGCTGCGATTCATGGGGTCACAAAGAGTTGGACACAAAGTACTGAAGCATGTCCTAAAAATCTGATTACTAAGCCTCACCTTGTTCTACTGTTCCTGATTTTGGACTCTGTAGAAGGGATCCGATTGCATCTGATGTTTTTTACTTGAAATAGAATGTTGCATCTGGGCTAGTGATTGGGACATTTCATTTTCAAACTGCCAGAAAGTTAACAAGGCACTAAAGAAATGGTTTCAAAATGTGGGTGGGCTCAATGTGTTCTTTATTTGGTCTGCTTTGTGTTATCACTCTAAAGCAGCACACTTGGAAAAGTAGAGAAATTAATCCAGAGGGTGGAAGTGAGAGTCTTTTACTTTCTGGGAGTGCTTTCCCCAAAGAAATAAGTATAAGTAATGTGTCCTTAGTTCTTTTTCATCACCTGTGAGTGACAGACTAAGGCAGAAAGAAGGAAATAAGAAAGTATATGATTGCTTTAAACTAACAAATCGCACCCAGTCTGGTGCATGCCAATTTTTTTTTTTTTTTTTTTTTTTTTTGCTAAAAAGGTTTTTTAAAGTTGACCGGGAGCAAAAAAAGAATAATTTTGTGATATGTGAAAATTACATGAAATTCAAATTGTGGCACCCATAAATGAAGTTTTATTAGAACACAACTAGGCTAATTTGCCCAAGTAGTATCTGTCCATGGCTGCTTCCATGCTATGGCCAAGTTGAATAGTTGTGACAGAGACCATATGGCCCTTGAAGCCTAAAATATGTGCCATCTGTCCCTTTCAGGAAGAGTGTGCAGACCACAGATTTAAGTGAAGTGATTAATACAACAGGAGAACAGCATTTCGGAGTGTAGTGGGAACTGGTTTGGAGCAAGCGAAGAAGTGGTGCTAGGGCCCCAGACATGGTCTGATGGGGCAGTCAAGAGGCAATAGCTTTGCCCCAACAACTGGGGAACTGCAAACATTCCAAGAATATGGAGATACAGCATTAATCTGGTTTGGAGGAGAGGGTATGACTCAACTAATGTAGATGCAAAAATAAGATTCCATTGGATGCTTCAGTGCTTTTTAAAAATTAATTTATATTAATTGGAGGCTAATTACTTTACAATATTGTGATGTTTTTGCCATACATTGATATGAATCAGTCACAGGGGTACTTGTGTCCTCCATCCTGAACACCACTTTCACCTCCCTCACCACTCCATCCCTCTGAGTTGTCCCAGACCACCACAGCTTTGAGTGCCCTGCTTCATGCATCAAACTTGAACTGGTCATCTATTTTACATATGGTAAATACATGTTTCAATGCTCTTCTCTCATATTGTCCCACCCTTACCTTCTCCCACATAGTCCAAAAGTCTGTTATTTACATCTGTGTCTCTTTTGCTGTTTTGCATATAGGGTCGTCTATGTGTTAATATACTGCATTGGTGTTTCTCTTTCTGACTTAATTCACTCTGTATAATAGGCTCCAGTTTCATCCACCTCATTAGAACTGACTCATATATACCCATGGCTGATTCATGTCAATATATGGCAAAAACCACCACAATATTGTAAAGTAATTAGGCTCCAATTAAAATAAATTCATTTTTAAAAATAAAAGACCTGACTCAAATGCATTGTTTTTTATAGCTGAGTAATATTCCATTGTGTATATGTACCACAATTTCCGTATCGATTCATCTGTCAATGAACATCTAGGTTGCTTCCATGTCCTAGCTATTGTAAACAGTGCTGCAGTGAACATTGGGGTACATGTGTCTCTTTCAGTTCTGGTTTCCTCAGTGTGTATCCCCAGCAGTGGGATTGCTGGGTTGTATGGCAGTTCTATTTCCAGTTTTCTAAGGAATCTCCATACTGTTCTCCATAGTGGCTATACTAGTTTGCATTCACACCAACAGTATAAGAGGTTTCTTTTTACTGCACATCCTCTCCAGGATCTATTGTTTACAGACTTTTTAATGGCAGCCATTCTGACCAGCATGAGATGGTACATTTTGGTTTTGATTTGCATTTCTCTGATAATGAGTGGTTTTGAGCATCTTTTCATGTGTTTGTTAGCCATCTGCATGTCTTCTTTGAAGAAACATCTTGTTTAGTTCTTTGCCCATTTTTTGATTGGTTCGTTTATTTTTCTGCTATTGAACTGCATGAGCTGCTTGTACATTTTGGAGATTGTCAGTTGCTTCATTTGCTATTATTTTCTCCCATTCTGAAGGCTGCCTTTTCACCTTGCTTATAGTTTCCTTTGTTGTGCAAAAGCTTTGAAGTTTAATTAGGTATCATTTGGGGTTTTTTTTGTTTTGTTTTTATTTCCATTACTCTGGGAGGTGGGTCATAGAGGATCTTGCTGTGATTTATGTCAGAGAGTGTTCTGCCTATGTTTTCCTCTAAAGAGTTTTATGGTTTTTGATCTTACATTTAGATCTTTAATCCGTTTTGAGTTTATTTTTGTGTATGATGTTAGAAAGTGTTCTAGTTTCATTCTTTTACAAGTGGTTGACCAGTTTTCCCAGCACCACTTATTAAAGAGATTGTCTTTTCCCCATTGTATATTTTTGCCTCCTTTGTCAAAGCTAAGGTGCTTATAGGTGCCTGATTTATCTCTGGGCTTTCTATCTTGTTCCATTGATCTGTATTTCTGTCTTTGTGCCAGAACCATATTGTCTTGATGACTGCAGCTTTGTAGTATAGTCTGAAGAAAGGAAGGTTGATTCCTCCAGTTCCATTCTTCTTTCTCAAGATAACTCTATTTTGAGATTTTTTTGTATTTCCATACAAATTGTGAAATTATTTGTTCCAGTTCTATAAAAAATACCATTGGTAGCTTGATAGGAATTACACTGAATCTATAGATTACTTTGGGTAGTATACTCATTTTCACTATATTGATTTTTCCAACCCATGAACATGGTATATTTCTCCATCTATTTGTGTCCTCTTTGATTTCTTTCATCAGTGTTTTATAGTTTTCTATATATAGGTCTTTTGTTTCTTTAGGTAAATCTATTCCTAAGTATTTTATTCTTTTCATTGCAATGGTGAATGGAATTAATTACTTAATTTCTCTATTTTCTCATTATTTGTATATAGGAATGAAAGGAATTTCTTTGTATTAATTTTATATCCTGAAACTTTACTATATCTGTCGATTAGCCTTAGTAATTTTCTGGAGGTGTCTGTAGGGTTTTCTATGTAGATGGCCACATCATCTGCAAACAGTGAGAGTTTTACTTCTTTTCCTATCTGGATTCCTTTTATTTCTTTTTCTTCTCTAATTACTGTGGTTAGGACTTCCAGAACTATGTTGAATAGTAGTGGAGAGAGTGGGCACCCTTGTCTTGTTCCTGATTTCAGAGGAAATACTTTCAATTTTTTGCCATTGAGGGTAATGTTCGCTGGGGGTTTGTCATATATGACTTTTATTATGTTGAGGTATGTTTTTCTATGCTTGCTTTCTGGAGAGTTTTTATTGTAAATGGATGTTGAATTTTGTCAAAGGCTTTCTCTGCATCTATTGAGACAGTCATATGATTTTTATCTTTCAATTTGTTAATACAGTATATCACATTGATTGATTTGCAAATATTGAAGAATCTTTGCATCCCTGGGATAAAGCCCTCTTGGTCATGATGCATGATCTTTTTAATATGTTGTTGGATTCTGTTTGCTAGGATTTTGTTAAGGATTTTTGCATCTATATTCATCAGTGATATTGGGTTGTAGTTTTCTTTTTTTCTGGCATCTTTGTCTGGTTTTGGTGTTAGGATGATGGTGGCCTCACAGAATGAGCTTGGGAGTTTACCTTCCTCTTCAATTTTCTGGAAGAGTTTGAGTAGGATAGGTGTTAGCTCTTCTCTGAATTTTTGGTAGAATTCACCTATAAAGCCATCTGCTTCTGGGCTTTTGATTTTTGGAAGATTTTTGATTACTGTTTCAATTTCCACACTCATGATGGGTCTGTTAAGATTTTCTGTTTCTTCTTGGTTCAGTTTTGGAAGGTTATAGTTTTCTAAGAATTTGTCCATTTCTTCCAGATTGACCATTTTATTGGCATATAATTGCTCACAGAAGTCTCTTATGATCTTTTGTATTTCTGTGTTGTCTGTTGTGATTTCTCCATTTTCATTTCTAATTTTATTGATTTGCTTCTTCTCCCTTTTTTTCTTGATGAGTCTGGCTAATGGTTTGTCTATTTTATTTATCTTCTCAAATAACCAGTTTTTAGTTTTGTTGATTTTTGTTATAGTCTGCTTCATTTCTTTTTCATTTATATCTGCTCTGATTTTTATGATTTCGTTCCTTCTACTAACTTTGGGATTCTACTTTTCTTTTTCTAGTTGCTTTAGGTGTAAAGTTAGGTTATTTATTTCACGTTTCTCTTGATTCTTGAGGTCAGCCTGTATTGCTATGAATCTCCCTCTTGGCACTGCTTTTACTGAATCCCATAGGTTTGGGGTTATCATGTTTTCATTTTCATTTGTTTCTATGCATGTTTTGATTTCCTTTCTGATTTCTTCCATGATCTGTTGGTTATTCAGAAGTGTGTTAGCCTCCATATGTTTGTATTTTTAATAGTTTTTTTTTTCCTGTAGTTGACATCTAATCTTACCTCATTGTGATCAGAAAAGATGCTTGAAATAATTTCAATTTTAAAAAATTTACCAAGGTTAGATTTATGGCCCAGAATGTGATCTATCCTGAAGAATGTACCATGTGCACTTGAAAAAAGGGTGAATTCCATTGTTTTGGGGTGAAATGCCCTCTAGATATCAATTAGGTCTAACTGGTCCATTGTATCATTTAGAGCTTGTGTTTCCTTGCTAATTTTCTATTTGGTTAATCTATCCATAGGTGTGAGTGGGGTGTTAAAGTCTCCCACTGTTATTGTGTTACTGTTAATTTCCCATTTCATACTTGTTAGCATTTGCCTTATGTATTGAGGTGCTCCTATGTTGGGTGCGTATATATTTATAATTGCTATATCTTGTTCTTGGATTGATCCTTTGATCATTATGTAGTGTTCTTTGTCACTTATCATGATCTTTATTTCAAAGTCTATTTTATCTGATATGAGTAATGCTACCACTGCTTTCTTTTGGTCGCTATTTGCATGAAACATCTTTTTCAAGGCCTTCACTTTCAGTCGGTATGTGTCCCTTGGTTTGAAGTGGGTCCCTTGTAGACAGCATACATAGGGGTCTTGCTTTTGTATGCATTTGGCCAGTCTTTGTCTTTTGGTTGGAGCATTTAACCCATTTACATTTAAGGTAATTATTGATAAGTATGATCCTGTTACCATTTACTTTGTTGCTTTGGGTTCATTTTTATTTTATTTTATCTCATTTATTTTTTTAAGGTGTTTTAGTCTTGTCTTTATTTTAATACTGTTAACTTTTTATTACAATTTTAATAACAGCTTGAACAGACAAGGGAATTTTTTTTCATACAAAATTCTCTGTTCTCTGCAAAGTAAGAAATCATGTGGCACTTCAGTAGACTACTTTTCAGTTGTATAAACTACTTTTTCAGTTTCACATTCATGTCCATTATTTTGCTGACTTCTTAGAATGGTCCATAAAAGTAAATAGGTTGTAAATGAAACCAAAAGCAAAGTAACAAAAACTAAAATGAACTTCTGGGGGGGGGGGGGGTAAAAAAACAATATGTTGAAAAGTTAACCTACAGAGACAGATAAAAATATATGCGAACTATGCGTTTAACAAAAAGTTAATATCCAAAATATATAAAGAATCATACAACTCAATAGTAAAGAAGCAAATAATTCAATTAAAAATTGGACAAATAACAATAAAAAAATTTAGTAAGTATATATAGTGACAGATGTTAACTAGACTTATTGTAGCGATCATTTTTCAGTATACACAAATATCACATCATTATGTTGTACACCTGAAACTAATATAATGTTATATGTCAATTATACAACCCACTCCAGCATTCTTGCCTTGAGAATTCCATGGACAGAGGAGCCTGGCAGGATACAGTCCATGGGGTCTGGGTTCATTTTTATAAACCTTTACTGTGTTTCCTGTCTAGAGAAGATCCTTTAGCATTTGTTGAAGAGCTGGTTTGGTGGTGCTGAATTCTCTCAGCTTTTACTTGTCTGTAGTTTTTGATTTCTCCTTCATTTCTGAATGTGATCCTTGCTGGGTAGAGTAATATTTGTTGTAGGTTTTTCTCTTTCTTCAACTTTATGTCCTGCCATTCCTTTCTGGCCTGAAGAGTTGCTATTGAAAGATCAGATGTTATCTTATGGGGATTCCCCTTGTGTATTATTTGTTGCTTTTCCCTTTTAATATTTTTTATTTGTGTTTGATCTTTGTTAGTTTGTTAATATGTGTTTTGGAGTGTTTTGCCTTGGGTTTATCCTGTTTGGGGCTCTCTGGGTTTCTTGGACTTGTGTGGCTATTTCCGTCCCCATATTAGGAAAGTTTTCAATTATTATCTCCTCAAATACTTTCTCCTGCCCTTTCTTTATGTCTTCTTCTGGGACACCTGTGATTCAAATGTTGGGGCATTTGACATTGTCCCAGATATCTCTGAGGTTGTCCTCATTTCTTTAATTCTTTTTTCTTTTTTCCTCTCTGCTTCATTTATTTCTACCATTGTATCTTCTACCTCACTTATCCTCTCTATTGCTTGTTATTCTACTGTTGGTTCCTTCCAGAGTGCTTTGGATCTCAGTTGTTGCGTTACTCTTTATTGATTGATTCTTCTTTATTTCTTCTAGGTCCTTGTTAAACATTTCTTGCATCTTCTCAATCCTTATCTCTATTCTATTTATCTGTAATTCCATTTGTTTTTAAGATTTTGGGGTCATCTTTACTATCATTATTCTGAATTCATTTTCAGGTAGACTTCCTATCTCCTCCTCTTTTGTTTGGCTTGGTGGGCATTTATCATGTTCCTTCACCTGCTGAATATTTCTCTGCCTTTTCATTTTGTTTAAATTGCTGTGTGTGGGGTGCCCTTTCTGCAGGCTGGCAGATCATGGTTCCTCTTAATTGTTGAGTCTGCTCCCTTTGAGTGGGATTGTACTAGTAGCTTGTCAAGGTTTCCTCATTGGGGGAGCTTATGTCTGTGTTCTAGTGGATGGAGCTGGATCTCTCCTCTCTGGAGTGCAATGAAGTGTCCAGTGGTGAGTTTTGGAATGTTTATGGGTTTGGCATGACTTTGGGCAGCCAGTCTTTTAATGTTCAGAGTTGTGTTCCTGTTTTGTTGGAGAATTAGTGTGTTGTGTCTTGCACTGGATCTTGTTGGCTCTTGGATGGAGCTTAGTTTCAGTGTAGATGTGGAGACTTTTGGGTGAACTCTTGTCTATTAATGTTCCCTGTAGTCAGGAGTTCTCTGATGTTCTAAAGTTTTGGAGTTAAGCCTCCTGCCTCTGGCATTTGGTCTTTCTTTTACAGAAGCCTCAAGACTTCTCCATCCATACAGCATAGAAGATAAAGCCCCTAGGTTATTTGTGAAGCAATTCTCCACAGCCAGAAATACTCAGAGAGATTCACAGAATTATATAGAGAAGTGAATAGGGAGGAGGAAGAGAGATGTGACCAGGAGAAGTAAAGGGGTGTCAAAAGGAGAGAGAGCAATCTAGCCAGTAATCAAATCTCTAAGTGCTCTCCACAGCCTGGAACACCCAGAGAAATTCACAGTATTATGCAGGGAAGAGAAGAGGGAGGAAGGAGATAGAGATAACCTGGAGGAGAAAAGAGAGAGTCAAAAGGGGAGAGAGCAATAAAGCTGATAACCAAATCCCTAAGTGAAAATGGATACTGAAGATTAGATTCTTAGACATATAAAATCAATAACAAATATCAAAAAGCAAAGATTAAAAACCTAGAAGAGAGGTTAGACTCAAAAATACAATATAAAAAAACCCACAAAAATTAAAAAGAAATATATGGAATTTGTTTTTAAAAATAGGAGGGTTTTTTTTTTTGGAAAAGTAATAGTAGGCTAGAAAAATGAAAGTTAAAGGAATAATAAAGAACTAAAGTTTTTTTAAAAACTGATAATAGTAAAAATATATCTGAGAATTTCTCTGGAGCTGTTGTGGACAGTGTGGGGTCAGTTCAGTGTCAGATAGACCCTTCTTCTGGCTTGTAATTGTTCCCAAGTTCTATAGTTGCCCCTGAAATGCACAGTCTCAGCATTTACTGCAGGGTTTTAACCTGTTGCAGCACTTCCCCGGGCGGTTCCCCCTTCTTTGTTTATTTTGGCTTCCTCTGTTTGCAAGTCTCTTCAGTGTCTAATTCCCACCCTGACACGAGGGGGCCAAGGTGGCCACTTACTCAGGTTCACTTGTTCAGCAATGCTGTGGAGAGGGAGGGACACTGCAAAGAAATATTGCTGGCATATTGGGGAGTGCTCGCAGTGAATGAACCATACTGGGTTTGCCACAGCCAAAGGTAGCGCATACTTCCCAGGTCCACACTACTCAGGTTCTAGGGTGATCTGCAAGGGCACTGTCCCAGGTGAGCTCTGTATTTTGTGCACCTCCCACATCTAAGCCGCTCAGTTTCTCGGGTGCTCCACAAGAGCACAGACCCAGATGGACTGTGCATTTTGTGTCCTTCCCAGGTCCAACCGCTCAGGCCACCAGGTGCTTGGCGAGCTCACTGTCCTAAGTGGGCCGTGCATCTTATTCACCTGCCCAGTCACAGCCACTCACTTTCCTGGGTATGCCATGAGAGCACAGTCCCAGGCATGCTGTGTGTCTCCTCTGGGGAGCTGATCTCAGGCTGTGACACTCCTGGCAGATGTCAACCATCCAGGATCCCAGGAAGACATGGTTAGCAACTAGGAGTCTGCTTACAGTCTGATGGAAGATGTGGTCTCTGGGGCCGAGATTATAGCAGTCCCTTGCCTTCTGGTTCTGGTTGTCGCATGTCTGCCTCTCTGCCTCTGGGGATGAGGATTTTGCTTGTTTCATGTCTTGGATTTTTGGCTGTGAAACATGTGGGATCCTATATCCCCAATCAGGGATCAAACCTGCACCCCCTGCATTGGAAGGTGAAGACTCGACCACTGGACTGCCAGGAAGTCCCTGGATGCTTCAGTACTTGATAGTGAAACTGGAAATGGCAGAATCCAGTTCTTAGAGAAAGAAGGTTTATCTAACAGTAAGTTGAACGTAGACGTATTTTTGGCCATGCCATACGGCATGTGGGATCTTAGTTCCCTGACCAGGGATTGAACCTGCACCCCCCTGCCTTGGAAGGCCAGAGGCTTAACCACTGGACAGCCAGGGAAATCCCAAAGGCAAAAGACTTTTTGAATCTTTTTACAAAGCTGTCTCAGTTGCATATTAGTATTGCCAGAGGGATATTGATGCCATAAAACTTAGTCCTGACAGTGCAACTGAGAAGATGAAGCATGATCTTTCCAGAATGTTGAAAAGTGATTGACTTTTTTTCCTAATAACCTCATATAATTTAACCAAGGAATTGTTGCTAAATGAATTCAGTGAAGGAATGGAACTTTCAAAAGACTGCTGACAGCCAAATTCAGCTTTGGAGGCAGATCTGGAAACTGTTGCAGCACTGGTTTTCTAAAATATATTAGACCTTTTATTGGACAAATTCAGTTAACTTTTTAAAAGAAGCTCTTACATCAGAGTAAGCCTGACACAAAATCCAAGTGCAAATAAATGCTTAGTAAGCACACAAGATGTACACGTTGAATAGATAGAATGGGTTGGTTAAAAAAAAAATCATGAGCATGTAAGTGGTTGGGTTTTAGAAATAAACCAAGAATAATTTAAATTTTTCTTTTGTATTTAAAATGTAAATATTTTTCTTTCTGAGTAAAAAGTAATTCCTGTAAATATTGAAATAGTTTAAAACTTTAAAGCAGTAAGTGAATGTATGGGGGCGGGAGGAGATAGAAAGTGAAATCCAAAGCTTTTTCTCAGTCCTCTAAACCTATTGGCAGCATTTGACCCCCCTCTGTGACAAAATCACTGCAGATGGTGATTGCAGCCATGAAATTAAAAGACGCTTACTCCTTGGAAGAAAAGTTATGACCAACCTAGATAGTATATTCAAAAGCAGAGACATTACTTTGCTGACTAAAGTCCGTCTAGTCAAGGCTATGGTTTTTCCTGTGGTCATGTGTGGATGTGAGAGTTGGACTGTGAAGAAGGCTGAGCGCCGAAGAATTGATGCATTTGAACTGCGGTATTGGAGAAGACTCTTGGGAGTCCTTTGGACTGCAAGGAGATCCAACTAGTCCATTCTGAAGGAGATCAGCCCTGGGATTTCTTTGGAAGGAATGATGCTGAAGCTGAAACTCCAGTACTTTGGCCACCTCATGTGAAGAGTTGACTCATTGGAAAAGACTCTGATGCTGGGAGGGATTGGGGGCAGGAGGACGACAGAGGATGAGATGGCTGGATGGCATCACTGACTCGATGGACGTGAGTCTGAGTGAACTCCGGGGGATGGTGATGGACAGGGAGGCCTGGCGTGGTGTGATTCATGGGGTCTCAAAGAGTCGGACACGACTGAGCAATTGAAATGAACTGAACTGAACTGAACTGTGACAGTTTTCCTCTCCTGGTTCCCTGCTTCCTTTTTAGCCTTTCTTCCTCCATCTCTGTTGCTGGTTTTTCTTCATGTCTGTGATGAATGTTTAGGAGAACATTAGTGTGCCCCAAGGCAAGGAACTGCACATTTTCCCTTTTTTGTCTACATTTGCTCCTTGGTTGTAGAAAGTTCAAGGGATTGGATGTAAGAAAAAGAACCTTGAGGTGGCAGGAGCACACACTTACTGGATGATAATGACACTCTGATGGGTTTGCAAAGGGAGAGGTGTCCCTCACAGCAGGAATCTCTCCAGAAGCTACACCAAGGGGGTTGCTACTGGAGGGGAGGAGGGCCAAGGAAAATTCCAGGGAGAGGGGAATCAGAGTGGTGCCTCTGGTTTCTAGGTAATGCCATTCAGCAGTGTAGCAGGAAGTCCCTGGGTCAGAGAGCTCCAAGGGGCAGGAGTCTCATAGTTTGTAAGGACTGAGATCTGTCTTGTAGTCACATGGTTCTATGTTATCAATTGCCAGCAGATGCTGGGTATAGTATGGTGGAAGTATGTGAAGCAGATGGGCCCTGAATGCGCAAAAATGTACTTCTTTGGGCTATGTTTAAAATGAACTTTGATGTTCAGTCACTCAGTCATGTCCAACTCTTTGCGACCCCCTGGACTGAAGCATGCCAGGCTTCCCTGTCCATCACCAACTCCCGGAGCTTGCTCAAGCTCATATCCACTGAGTTGGTGATGCCATCCACCCATCTCATGCTCTGTCATCCCGTGCTCCTCCTGCATTCAATCTTTCCCAGCATCAGGGTCTTCTCCAATGAGTTGGCCCTTGACATCATGTGGCCAAAGTATTGGAGCCTCAGCATCAGTCCTTCCAATGAATATTTAAGGTTGATTTCCTTTAGGATTGACTGATTTAATCTTCTTGTAGTCCGAGGGACTCTCAAGAGTTTTCTCCAGCACCACAGTTTGAACGCATCAGTTCTTTGGTGCTCAGCCTTTTTTATTGCCCAGCTCTGAAATTCGTACACAACTACTGGAAAAACCGTAGCTTTGACTATGCAGACTGTAGGCAAAGTAATGTCTCTGCTTTTTAATATGCTGTCTAGTTTTGTCACTGCTTTTCTTCCAAGGAACAATTTCATGGCTGCAGTCATCGTCTGCAGTGATTTTGGAGCCCAAGCAAATAAAGTCTGTCACTGTTTCCATTGTTTCCCCATCTGTTTGCCATGAAAACATGGGACCAATGCCAAAGATCTTTATTTTTTGAATGTTGAGTATTAACCAAACTTTTTCATTTTCATCAGTTTAGTTCAGTCGCTCAGTCATGTCTGACTCTTTGCGACCCCATGAATGGCAGCATACCAGGCCTCCCTGTCCATCACCATCTCCCAGAGTTCACTCAGACTCAAGTCCATCGAGTCCATGATGCCACGCAGCCATCTCATCCTCGGTGATCCCCTTCTCCTCCTGCCCCCAATCCCTCCCAGCATCAGGGTCTTTTCCAGTGAGTCAACTCTTCGCATGAGGTGGCCAGAGTACTGGAGTTTCAGCTTCAGCATCATTCCTTCCAAAGAAATCCCAGGGTTGATCTCCTTCAGAATGGACTGGTTTGATCTCCTTGCAGTCCAAGGGACTCCCAAGAGTCTTCTCCAATACCGCAGTTCAAACGCATCAATTCTTCGGCACTCAGCCTTCTTCACAGTCCAACTCTCACATCCATACATGACCACAGGAAAAACCATAGCCTTGACTAGACGGACTTTAGTCGGCAAAGTAATGTCTCTG
Organism: Ovis aries; assembly: GCF_016772045.2. Taxonomy (NCBI): domain Eukaryota; kingdom Metazoa; phylum Chordata; class Mammalia; order Artiodactyla; family Bovidae; genus Ovis; species Ovis aries. Next base: position 47,782,093 of record NC_056066.1, on the reverse strand, counting down.
CTTTTGAATATACTATCTAGGTTGGTCATAACTTTTCTTCCAAGGAGTAAGTGTCTTTTAATTTCATGGCTGCAGTCACCATCTGCAGTGATTTTGAAGCCCCAAAAAATAAACTCTGACACTGTTTCTACTGTTTCCCATCTATTTCCCATGAAGTGATGGGACCGGATGCCATGATCTTCGTTTTCTGAATGTTGAGCTTTAAGCCAACTTTTTCACTCTCCTCTTTCACTTTCATCAAGAGGCTTTTTAGCTCCTCTTTACTTTCTGCCATAAGGGTGGTGTCATCTGCATATCTGAGGTTATTGATATTTCTCCCAGCAATCTTGATTACAGCTTGTGTTTCTTCCAGTCCAGAGTTTCTCATGATGTACTCTGCATAGAAGTTAAATAAGCAGGGTGACGATATACAGCCTTGACATACTCCTTTTCCTATTTGGAACCAGTCTGTTGTTCCATGTCCAGTTCTAACTGTTGCTTCCTGACCTGCATACAGATTTCTCAAGAGGCAGGTCAGGTGGTCTGTATTCCCATCTCTTTCAGAATTTTCCACAGTTTCTTGTGATCCACACAGTCAAAGGCTTTGGCATAGTCAATAAAGCAGAAATAGATGTTTTTCTGGAACTCTCTTGCTTTTTCCATGATCCAGCGGATGCTGGCAATTTGATCTCTGGTTCCTCTGCCTTTTCTAAAACCAGCTTGAACATCAGGGAGTTCACGGTTCACATATTGCTGAAGCCTGGCTTGGAGAATTTTGAGCATTACTGTACTAGCATGTGAGATGAGTGCAATTGTGCAGTAGTTTGAGCATTCTTCGGCATTGCCTTTCTTTGGGATTAGGATGAAAACTGACCTTTTCCAGTCCTGTGGCCACTGCTGAGTTTTCCAAATTTGTTGGCATATTGAGTGCAGCACTTTCACAGCATCATCTTTCAGGATTTGAAACAGCTCAATTGGAATTCCATCACCTCCACTAGCTTTGTTCGTAGTGATGCTTTCTAAGGCCCACTTGACTTCACATACCAGGATGTCTGGCTCTAGATTAGTGATCACACCATCATGATTATCTTAGTCGTGAAGATCTTTTTTGTACAGTTTTTCCGTGTATTCTTGCCACCTCTTCTTAATATCTCCTACTTCTGTTAGGTCCATACCATTTCTGTCCTTTATCAAGCCTATCTTTGCATGAAATGTTCCCTTGGTATCTCTAATTTTCTTGAAGAGATCTCTAGTCTTTCCCATTCTGTTGTTTTCCTCTATTTCTTTGCATTGATCGCTGAAGAAGGCTTTCTTATCTCTTCTTGCTATTCTTTGGAACTCTGCATTTAGATGCTTATATCTTTCCTTTCCTCCTTTGCTTTTCGCCTCTCTTCTTTTTATAGCTATTTGTAAGCCCTCCCCAGACAGCCATTTTGCTTTTTCGCATTTCTTTTCCATGGGGATGGTCTTGATCCCTGTCTCCTGTACAATGTCACAAACCTAATTCCATAGTTCATCAGGCACTCTATCTATCAGATCTAGACCCTTAAATATATTTCTCACTTCTACTGTGTAATCATAAGGGATTTGATTTAGGTCATACCTGAATGGTCTAGCAGTTTTCCCAAGACGCTCTAATTCCTCTTCGATTTGTGCCATAAGGGTGGTGTCATTGGCATATCTGCGGTTATTGATATTCCTCCCCTCAACTTGGATTACAGCTTGGGCTTCATCCAACCTGGCATTTCCCATGATACACTCTGCATATAAGTTAAATAAGCAGGGTGACAACATATAGCCTTGACATACTCTTTTTCCCAATTTGGAATCAGTCTGTTTTTCCATGTCTCATTTTAACTGTTGCTTCTTGACCTGCATACAGGTTTCTCAGGAGGCAGATGAGGTGGTCTGGTATTCTCATCTCTTAAAGAATTTCCAGTTTGTTGTAATCTACACAAAGACTTTAGTCAATGAAACAGAAGTACGTGCTTTTATGAAATTCTCTAGCTTTTTGTATGGTCCAATGGATGCTGGCAATTTGATCTCTGGTTCCTCTGTCTTTTCTAAATCCAGCTTGTAAATCTGGAAGTTTTCATTTCACATACTATTGAAGCTTATCTTGAAAGATTTTGAGCATTACTTTGCTAGCATGTGAAATGAGTGCAATTGTGCAGTAGTTTGAACATTCTTTGGCACTGTCTTTCTTTGGCATTGGAATGAAAACTGACGTTTTCCAGTCCTGCGGCCACTGCTGAGTTTTCCAAATTGATGTCATATTGAGTGCAGCACTTTAACAGTGTCATCTTTTAGGATTTGAAATAGCTCAGCTAGAATTCAGTCACCTCCACTAGCTTTATTCTTAGTGACGTTTCCTAAGGCCCAGTTGACTTCACATTCCAGGATGTCTGGCCCCAGAGTGTCTCACAGAATCATGATGATCTGAGTCATTAAGACCTTTTTTGTACAGTTCTTCTATGTATTCTTGCCAGTTCTTCTTAATATCTTCTGCTTCTGTTAGGTCCAAACCATTTCTGTCCTTTATTGTGCCTATCTTTGCATGACATATACCCTAGGTATCTCTAATTTTCTTTAAGAGATCTCTAGTCATTCCCATTCTACTGTTTTCCTCTATTTCTTTGCATTGTTCACTTGGGCTTTCTTATCTCTACTTGCTATTCTTTGGAACTCTGCATTCAGATGGGTGTATCTTTCTTTTTCTTCTTTGCCTTTTGCATCTCTTCTTTTCTCAGCTATTTGTAAGGCCTCCTCAGACATGGCTATGGTTTTGATCACTGCCTCCTGTACAGTGTTACAAACCTCCATCCATAGTTCTTCAAGCATTCTGTCTATCAGTTCTAATCCCTTGAATCTACTTGTCACTTCCACTGTATTATCATAAGGGATTTGATTTAGGTCTTACCTAAATAGCCTAGTGATTTTCCCTCCTTTCTTCAATTTAAGTCTGGATCTTGCAATAAGGAGTTCATGATCTGAGCCACAGTCAGCTCCCAGTCTCGTTTTTGCAGAGTGTATAGAGTTTCCTCATCTTTGGCTACAAAAATATAATCAGTCTGATTTCCATATTGACCATCTGGTAATGCCCACAAGTAGAGTCGTCTCTTGTGTTGTTGGAAGAGTGTGTATGCTATGACCAGTGTGTTCTCTTGGCAAAACTCTGTTGACCTTTGCCTGGCTTCATTTTGTACTCCAAGGCCAAATTTGCCTGTTATTCCAAGTATCTCTTGACTTCCTACTTTTGCATTGTAGTCCCCTGTGATTAAAAGGACTATTTTTTGTGTATGTGTGTGTGTTAGTTCTAGAAGGTCTTGTAAGTCTTCATAGAACCATTCAACTTCAGCTTCTTCAACATTAGTGGTTGGGGCATAGACTTGGATTACTGTAATAGTGAATGGTTTGCCTTGGAAACAAACAGAGATCATTCTTTCATTTTTGAAATTGCACCCAAGTACAGCATTTAGACTCTTTTGTTGACTGTGAGGGCTACTCCATTTCTTCTAATGGATCCTTGCCCACAGTAGTAGATATAATGGTCATCTGAACTAAATTCACCCATTCCTGTCCATTTTAGTTCACTGATTCCTAAAATATCAATGTTCACTCTTGCTGTCTCCTGTTTGACTATGTCCAATTTACCTTGATTCGTGGGCCTAACATTCCAGGTTCCTATGGAATATCGTTCTTTACAGCACTGGACTTTACATTCACCACCAGATACATCCACAACTGGGTGTCAGTTCCACTTTGGCTCCCCCTCTTCATTCCATCTGGAACTGTTTCTCCGCTCTTCTCCAGTAGCATATTGGGACACCTACTGACCTGGGGGTTCATCTTTCAGTTTCATATCTTTTTGCCTTTTCATATTATTCAGGGGGTTCTCAAGGCAAGAGTGAAGTGATTTTCCATTCCCTTCTCTAGTGGACCATGTTTTGTCAGAACTCTCTACCATGAACTGTCTGTCTCGGGTGGCCCTATGTGCCATGGCTCATAGTTTCATTGAGTTATACCAAGCTGTGACCCATGTGATCAGTTTGGTTAGTTTTCTGTGGTTGTGGTTTTCATTCTGTCTGCCCTCTGATGGATGAGGATAAGAGGCTAGTGGAAGCTTCCTGGAGGGACTGGCTGTGGGGAAAACTGGGTCTTGTTCTGGTTATCAAGGCCATGCTCAGTAAGTCTTTAATCCAATATTCTGCTGATGGATGGGATAATGCTTCCTCCCTGAGTTGGCCTGAGGCAAAACTATGGTAGGGGTAATGGCAGTAATGGCGACTTCCTTCAAAAGGACTTATACCAGCATGCTGGGCCTCCCCAGACTGTTGCAGTCAATGTCCCTGACCCTGCGGCAGGCCTCTGTTGACCCACACCTCCACCAAGACTCCCAAGCACACACAGGCAACTCTGGCTCAGTCTCTTGTTGGGTCACTGCTGCTTTCCCCTGGGTCCTGGTGTGCACAAGGTTTTGTTTGTGCCCTCTGAGAGTCTCATTTTCCCCAGTTCTGTGGAAGTTCTGTAATTAAATCCTGCTGACCTTCAAAGTCAGATTCCGTGGTGATAAAATGAACGGATGTGTAAAATTTGAGTCTGCCACTGACAAGTTTTTGAGCTAACAGTTCTCAACCTATACTGAAGAAATAAACAACTTTGGGGATGATATACAGAGGGCATCTTTGGCTCATTTTTATAACACTTGGTGATCTCACTCACTTTGGAGGCTTTATATACCATCTCTGTGGTGGTGACTCCCACACTGTATCTTTAACAGACCTTTTCCTTGAGGCCCAGGCCCATAAACCCAACTCAACACTTCCTACTTGGTGTCTCGTCCAATCTCAAACTTAACAAATCCCAGCCTGAGTTCCACACACCTCCCTTCCAAACCAGTCCCTCCTGCAGCCTCCCCCGCCTCCATTCTAAGCCCAATTGCTAAGGCCTGAAACCTTGGAATCATCCTTGACTCTTCTTTTCCATCCTGCCACACCAAAGCCATTGGCCCTCCCTGTTATCTGCCTCCAAAATAGATCCTGCGTTTGACTACATTTCCCCATCCCCAGTGCCACCACCCTGCTGTAAACTATCACAGTGTATACCAAACCATGTCAGTCTTTTGGAGAACTCTCCAATAGCTGAAGCAAATGTCCTTACCAGGACCTACAAAACCTTCCATGATCTGGACCCTGCCACCTCTCTACGCTCATCCTCCATGGCTGTCCCCAAGCTGCCTCCTTGTTCTCCAAGTGTTCTAAACATATTCCTGTCTCAGGGCCTTTGCACCTACTATTCCCTCTGCCTGATATGTCTTTTCTCAGATGTCCACATGGCTCATCCTGCTTCCTTTTGGTCTTCACTTTCTCACTGAGGCCTGTTATGTGTCCAAGTGACTAATTCCTGAGTGAAAAATAGTAATTATTGTATTTAGTTAGATATTTAGCACCTGAGATCTCACAATTATATGTTATAATAATAGAGTATGTTGTATATTTTCGTTTTGTAATGAGAGGATCCTTTCTCCCCTCCTGACCCATCACTTGATAAAATATTAGAAACTGTGACAATTAGAATACTCAACTAAGAAAAAAAAAACTAAAGTAACTACAGGTGGCTGCATCTGCAGAAGGATTTGGGAGGAGGGGGCAGAGGCCATCTGTTTCTCATTGTATCAGGTACCTATGGTACCCTAACAAAGTACCACACCTGGGTGTCTTAAAACAGAAATGCAGTCTCTCACAATTCTAGAGGCCAGAAATTCCAAATGAAGATGTCAGCAGGGCCACTCTCCTCCTGAGACTTCTAGGTGATAATCTTTACTTGCCTCTTCTGGTAACCCCAGGCGTTTCGTGGCTGGTGTCAGCATAACTACAGTCTCTGCCACTGTCTTCACATGGCCATCCTCCCTCTATGTCTGTTTTCATATGGCATTCATTCTCTGAGTCGGTATTTAAATTTCCCTCTTCATATTGGGTATGGGACCCCTATGACCCCAGTATAACTAGATTGCATCTGTAGAAACTCTTATTTCCAAATAAGGTCACATTCACAGGTGCCAGGGGTTAGGTCTTCAACATAGCATTTTGGGCTTCTCTGGTGGCTCAGATGGTAAAAAATCTGCCTGCAATGTGGGAGACCCAGGTTTGATCCCTGGGTAGGGAAGATCCCCACAGAAGGGAATAGCTACCCACTCTAGTATTCTTGCCTGGAGAATTCTATGGACAGAGGAGCCTGGCAGGCTACATACATACAGCCTATGACATCACAAAGAGTCAGACACGACTGAGTCATTAAACACACATAGCATTTTGAGGCACACGATCAACTCGTAACACTCACTATAAGCCTTTTAGGACTACTTGATGATTTACCATCAACATATATTATTTTGATTAAAGGAGGTGAAAACATGACCTGGGTGGCCCTGGACTTCTTCTTGAAGAAATAGTGGCCCCACAGAGGTCCTAATTGCCCTCTGCTGGGCACCACAGCTCAGGTGGGACTCTCTGGATGTCTCTTGCATCCTTGATAGGGCATTCATGCCTGTACATTCCCCTGCCCTGAAGTGTCTGTCTGCAAACTAAAATGAAAGGCTGTGCACAGGACCTCACCAGGCAGTGATCCAGAAGGAAGCTGTGTGAACCATCTCCAAGCCTGAGGCATCATGCAGTGCTGTGCTCCATTTACGAGCAGCTTCCCCTCATGAGCAGTGCCCACTGCATGTGTGCGAGAGACTTGCCAGGCTGGAATTTGATGCACTGCAGTGTTTCTCTCATCCAGTAAGTAAACACCTATTCATTTTGGGCCCATGAGTTCTCTTTATTTAGGAAGTTATTTTATTATTTATTGGACTGCACTGAAGAAAGGGAGAGACATATTGCATTTTATATATTGCAATATGTTAAGCATTTCCTAGTATCTTCTATCAAGATGCATTGAGACAGGTGGTTATAACTGCAATGTATTACAACTATGGTTACATTATTTGCCATAAAATAAGCTTGCCTTTGAGTTTTCTTATGTTAGGGTTTCCCAGGAGCAATCCCTGAACTTAAAAGTTGAGGACAATCAGTTTATCTAGGAGGTGACCCCAGGAAACACCAGTAGGGTCACCAGTAGGAGAAGGACAGAGAGGTAAACACAGCCTATAATGGGTGCATTAGTGAGGTTACCTGTGGCACCTGGGGCTCAATCCCCCAGGGAGTTCTGGGAGGCACAGAACATGCGGCTCACTTGTTAAATCATTTAAATGGGTTAGATTTTGCCCCCGGAAAAAGATATGCTGACGTTCCAAGCCCTAGTTCCTCTAAATGTGACTTTATTTGGAAATAGGATTGATGCAGATATAATCAGTTAAGATGAGGTCATACTGGAGTAGGATGGGCTCTTAATCCAGTATGACTCACATCCTTATAAAAAGAACATTGTGTGAACAGGAGAGATTCATAGAAAGACGATGGTTATGTTAAGATGGGCGCAGAGATTGAAGTGATGCTGCCAACAAGTCACAAAATGCATGAAATCACCAGAAGCTGGAATAGGCAAGGAAAGATGTTCTTCTAATGACTGGGAGGAGTGTGGCCCTGCCAGGCCCTTAATTTTGAGCTTCTGGCTAAGAGAAGAAATTTCTGTTGTTTTAAACTACCCAGTTTGTGGTACTTTGTTATGGCAGCCCTAGGAAACTGGTACATTTATATATCTACTCCTTGCCTCATGACGACTGCCTTCAGCAGCCACCTAGCACTCTCATTTGCCTCTGCAAGAAGCCTATCATGATCCCATGGTGAGAAAAAAGGACCCTAAAGAGATAATAAGCAGCCTTTGACAAGTGTGTGCCCAGATTTAGAACAATTTGCTGTCAGTTTCCTCACAAAGATTGGCTTGCTCTCTGTATGATAAAAGTGTCACCGAGAGTTAACCTCAGAATAATCTGGCTGAATCACAGGCCATTCTTGACTTAGTCAAGAGGAAGAGAACCAGGCCTTCCAGATGAACAAAAGTCATGGTTGATGCCCAGAAAACAACTCTTTCCCTAAACAGCCAAACAGTAGTAATAAACCAAGCAGAAGCCACCGTATGTGAGGAATGAGATGACAAGTAAAAGGAAGAAGAGATCTTGTCTGTCAGTCTTGCTGGGAGAAGCTGCAACCATAGAAATGCTAGCAGCCAGTGTTTCCTACACCATTGCCTACACCAGGCACTACACTGAGTATTTTGCATAAACTCAGTCATCCTCATAACAAGCCAATGAACAGATATCCTTGTTTTACTGATGTACCTGAGCTCCAGAGAGGGAAAGTAACTTCCCCAAAGTCACACAGCTAAAGAGTCAGAGCCTTGTCTTCTTAAAGAGCAGAAATCAAACAGGCCCTGAAGTTCCAAGGATCTGTCTGGCCTATCCCAGATATGATTCCCAGTTGGGAGTTCTTCCCACTATCCAAACTTTCTTCTCAGCCCTGAAAAATGACTCTGGGCTGGCTATTTCCAGAGCTCTCCAGGTAATAGGATTTTAAAATTAATGTCTTATAATCATTTTTGGAACAGGTTCTTTAAACCTATTTATCCTTTCTCCAGCCCAGGGGAATAGATGCCTTTTCCTGACCTCTTTCTCTTTATATCCTCCACAGGATTCTTTTATTACAGATGTTTGCTCTTTTCTTTTTTTTTCTATTCTGCATCCAAAGACCACCAAACCAACAAATCTTAGTGCTGTATTTTAGAATTTACTTTGAAGAATGGATCTGAAAGTCAGACTCCTTTCTATTAGCCCAAAGGAAGCTGAGAACATGACACTTTTGGCCTCAGGTGAATCTTTTATTACTTCAAACTAAGACATTTTTTCAAGGACAGTAGCACAGTCATTGTCACAAGCATGTTAATATATCTACTTTTTGATAAAGAGTATACTACAAGTCATGCTATTCATATTTTCAATAGCATTCTGGCAAAAATCAAAGACATTTCCAATTGTGTCAAACACTGGATGAGTAAATTCTACTTTCTGCCTTTGGGTAAATAAATGGGGTCATACAGTGAAGTGGTGGATAACAGATCATGTGAAGGGTCTCTTAAAATCTGCCCTTTACTCTAATGACCATTAGCCCCTTCGGTTACCACTGAACTTCTCAGCTATTTTCTGTAGTTCCAAATCCATTGCAGCCAAGTTTTCAAGTTCTTTTTCCTAGAAAATACAGAAAAGTGGAGGCATGAGGTCCCAGATCAAAAAACAATCTACTTTTTTGTAGTTTGAGGGAGTATGAACATATTTTTGATATGTTAGAGGCTATAGAAGATACTCTACATCAGTGGTTTTCAAAATGCAGTTCCTTGACCAGCAGCATCAGCATCACTAGGGAACTTATCAGAAATACAGGTTCTTGGGCCCTACCTGGGGCCCACCTACCAAACCTGACACTCTAAGGCTAGAAATACCATATGATTCTGATACACATTCAACTTTGAGAAGCACCAACATACATAATCAATACTGGGAGGGGGAAAAAAAAAAACACTGTTAAGGAAGGTAATGCTCCAGGAATGTTACTTCTCCCAGAGGTAGATGTCTGATGTAGGCTAGGAGATAATAAAGAGAGAACAAAGTCACTAATTTCTGTACCGTCTGTTCTTTCCTACCCTGGGAAATAGTGATGAAAAGTCAAATGACCAAGAAGAATACACTAGGCCAGTGGTTTTCAACCTTGGCTGAATATTGAAACCACCTGGGAGCTTTAAAACATCCTGATGCCCAGGCAGCACCCAAGACCAGACAGAATCTCTGGGGGTGGGTCCCAGAATGTCAGTAACTTTTCAAGCTCTCCAGGTGATGACAATGTGTAGCTGAGGTTGAGAAGCACTACAGTGGGAGGAAGGTGACAGGGATGTGGACAACGGCTAGATGCCAGGTAGAAATCAAACCTAGATGTTGTCTCCATTCCCTTACTAGGTCTACAGTCTCATGGTGATTAATTCCCATCATTTCCCCCGTAACATTAGATACTCTTGTACATAACATACTACCATTAACTATATGAAGTTAGTTTTAAACAGAAGCCCCACACTATACCTCTTCCTCCGTCAGAACTCCTTGGCCAGCCCTCTCCTCTTCATTTTCTGCTGTGTGTTGTGGGCTCATCTGCTCCTCGGAGTCATAGAAGTCTGGGAACTCAGCTGACTTCTTCCTGTAGTGAAGGAGCTGGTCCAGTTCGGCCACTCGGTCATACTGCCTTTTTAGATCCAGTTTGGGGTCCAGGTTTCTCTTCTCATACCCCCAGTTTACATCCTCTTCAAAGGGCTTTTTCTCCCACCAGTCATAGTTGTATTCTGGGAAGAAATTTCTCTCATTCAAGGGCAGCCCATTTTCCTCTTCACCCTCAAGAAAACTGTCATCCAGGTGGCCTTTTCTCTCAAAACGGCTGCTCTTCCACTGGGGAGGGTCGTAGAATGGATTGAGTAGCTCCCCTAATCTCTTTTCAGTGATGTGACGGGGAGCATACTGTTTGCCTCGAAGCCTAGCCTCTTCCCTATTCTCGTCAGCGTCTCGGGGGTCTCCCTGCGGCTGCCACTTCCCTCTGGCTGCTTCCTCACCCTTTTCCTCACCATAGTCGAGATAATTTCTCAGCTCGCCTGGTAGGCGGCGCCTCGCCTTGTCCCTCTGGCTTTCCTGAACACGGTGGTGCGTTTCACCCAAGAACCGTTTCTCTTCTGTTTGGCCTAGCGTGGAGAAGCCCGCCGCCTCCCCTCCCCGGGCTCTGTAGCTGGGTCCCCGGGCCGGACCCCTCTCTTCCTCGCTTTCCTCGCTGTATCCCTGCGCCATGTTTAGATCCGGGCTGAGGCCATGTCTCTTGTTTTCCTGTTCTAGGCTCTCCTCGCTGGGAAGCCTTAGAGCCTGGTGTTCTCCACGGCCTCTGCCCCCGAATCGTGCCTCCTGCAAGTCTCCAGCAGCCTGGGCAGCTGAGTGTCTCCTCACTTCCTCCCCATATTTGGCTCCCTCCTCCAAAGCCCTAAAGTGGGCTGGATGGCGGGCTTTCTCTTCCCCTGAGTTGGCCGTGCCCACGTGTGACTCCTCCTCTAGGGGAGGATTCCCCTCCTGAGAGGATCTGTCGGGCCTGCTCCTCCCGTGGTGGTGTCTTGGCCTCGAGCGCCGTTTGTCCACCTCAGGGCTGGCATCCTCTTCGCTTTCTCCGGGTGCTTCCTGGCCCTCCGGACGGTGTTGGAGCTCTTGGGGCCAGTTCTCCTGGCTCTTGGTCTCCTCTCCGCTCTCCTGGCTGCTCCTCTCCCGGCTGTGCGACTTGTCAAGGGCCCCGGCAGACTGTGTATCATATCTGGACACTAACTCCTCTTTCTTAACCGGAGTCTGGTTTCTTTGGTTGAGAAAGGCCGTTTGTGCCTTTCCAGGCCCTTCAGACAGTCTCTCCTCACTGCCAATTTCCCCACGTTCCCTTTTCTGATATTTTAGCATTTCTTCCTCCCTGTTCTGTCCCTCGCTCTTAGAATAGCGTGTCTTTGCTTCTTTGGCCACTTGACTTCCCGGGGGCTCGCCTGCCCGCTCACGGCTGTGCCCACCGCTCTCCGTGTCTGCTACTGTTGGGACTTGGGCATCCCCCTCCCCTGAGTCCTCCCTACTGGAGAGCCTAGCGCCTTCTGAGGTGTCAGCTGGGTCTCTCAACAATCTCACTTCGAACCTTGTGTTTTCATTTTCACTTTTCTCTTCATCTTTGAGCTCTTTTCCATCTATAATGAAAATTAAAAAAGAGTATCACTTCAGAATTGCTTGTGGTTCAGTAAGCACCAGCCTCAGTGATCACTACAAACCCTAAAGATCCTGAAAATCCTTGGGTAATTTTTTAAATTAATTTTTTTAAGATTACTTTTGAAAGAAAGAAAGAAAGTGAAAGTGAAGTCATTCAGTTGTGTCCGACTCTTTGTGACCCCGTGGACTGTAGCCTACCAAGCTCCTCTGTCCATGGCATTCTGCAGGCAAGAATACTGGAGTGGGCTGCCATTTCCTTCTCCAGGGGATCTTCCTGACCCAGGGATTGAACCCGGGTTTCCCACATTGGAGGCAGACGCTTTAACCTCTGAGCCACCAGGGGAGTGGTATGAAAACTCCTTAGCTGTATTTAAATCTGATAATAAATACATATTTATTTTTTCATAACACCCAATAAGCATCTTTTGTTTTGGCTGCATTTGGGGGCAGGGTTCTTCTTTGCTGCCTGCGGGCTTTTCTCTAGTTGCAATGAGTTAGGGGTCTACTCTTCCTTGTGATGTGCAGGCGTCTCATTGTGGTGGCTTCTTTTGTTGCAGAGCACAGGCTCAGTAGTTGTGGTGTATTGGGCTAAGTTGCTCCAAGACATGTGGGGGCTTCCAGGACCAGGGATCAAACGTATGTCTTCTGCATTGTTAGGTGGATTCTTAACCACTGGATCACCTGAGCATCTTTCAGTGACCAAATTGAAACTCAAGTATAGGTTTATAAAATACTATAAAAATTCTATAAAATGTTAGAATTTAGAACCAGAAGAAACCTTAGAATTTGTGTAGTTCAACCTCCTTGTGACTACAGAGACACTGAGGCTTAGAGAGGTGTAATTAAGGACCATTCTTTAAAATGGAGAAGGTGATGGCACCCCACTCCAGTACTCTTGCCTGGCAAATCCCATGGATGGAGGAGCCTGGTGGGCTGCAGTCCATGGGGTCTCAAAGAGTTGGACACGACTGAGCGACTTCCCTTTCACTTTTCACTTTCATGCATTGGAGAAGGAAATGGCAACCCACTCCAGTGTTCTTGCCTGGAGAATCCCAGGGACAGGGGAGCCTGGTGGGCTGCTGTCTATGGGGTCACACAGAGTCAGACACTACTGAAGTGACTTAGCCACTAGCCAAGCCTTTAAAAATTAGCATTGTGTATTGTGTTGGGCTGTGTTGAACATTATTTCTTTGTAAATGAATGTAGAAATGAAGACTTTGGTTGATCCAACATTGACTTTCTTCATCACTGCAGCATTTCTCTGACTAGCAATGTGATGATGTAACAAATGAGAGTTTCTCATTTAATAATAAAAAAAAATTGTGTAATGTTTTGGGAAAAAAATAAATAAATAATAAAAATTACCATTGTGTAAATATCTCCCACTAGAACCCAGCTAAATAAAGTTAAATAGCCAAAATGGGAAATATCAGATTCAACAGAGGATTAAATTTCTTTAATTATTAGTTTGTTGTTTTTCAGTCACTCAGACTTATCTGACTCTTAGTTTATCAGACATTAATTATCCAATCAACTGTATAAATGCAACTTAGCAGTAAGTGACAATATAACTTAATAATTGGTGATAAGCAGGGTGTGTATTTCTTCCAAGAAAACCGCACAGCAGTGGAAGGGACCATGTCCTTCCCTCATTCAGGTTCCATCTGCCCCTCCTGTTCTCAAATGTTGAGAATGAACTTCAGTAAACTGAATTATCTTTGTATTACACAAGTCAACAGTTATAGTAGATGGTGTAACAAATATTTTAACTGAATATTGTTTTCTTTCATCTTTTCCAAATGTTGACAGCTTCTTTTTTTAAAGTTATTTAATTTTAACTGGAAGATAATTGTTTTACCATGTTGTGTTGGTTTCTACCATATATCAACATGAATCAGCCACAGGTATACACATGTCCCCTCCCTCTTGAACCTCCCTTCCACCTCTTACCCCATCCCAGCCCTCTAGATTATCAGAGAACACCAGGCTGAGCTCCCTGCTCTAAATGGCAACTTCCCATTAACTATCTATTTTACACTTGGTAATGTATATCTTTCAATGCTATTCTCTCAATTTGTCCCTCCATCTTCTTCCCCCGCTGTGTCCATAAGTGTATTCTCTATGTCTGAGTCTCTATTCCTGTCCTACAAATAGATTCATTAGTACCATTTTTCTAGATTCCATATATATGTGTTAATATACAATATTTGTTTTTCACTTTCTGACCTACTTCATTCTATATAACAGGCTCGAGGTTCATCTACCTCACTAAACTGACTCAAATTTATTATTTGTTGACAGCTTCTTTACTAAGGTAAGGTCAGGTAAGGTCACTCAGTCATGTCCGACTCTTTCCTAACCCACAGACTGTAGCTTACCAGGCTCTTCCGTCTATGGGATTTTCCAGGCAAGAGTACTGGAGTGGGTTGCCATTTCCTTCTCCAGAGGATCTTCCAAACCCAGGGATCGAACTCAGGTCTCCCACACTGTAGGCAGACACTTTACCATCTGAGCCACAAGAGAAGTCCCTTAACTCAAGGGCATCCCACGAAAGGAAATAATGCAGTTAACACTGAGTTGTTAGCTTGGAGGGCTTGGATTTCAACGGATGTCACTGAGTTCAGATAGAACAACTGCAGTCAAGGCCGCTCACAGCTCTGGGCTGACCTCTGTGCCATCCATGGTGAGAGCCACCAACCCTTTGTGGCTATTGAGGACTTGAAATGTGGCTGGTCCAAACGGAGACATGCCATAAATATAAGGCACAACAAGATGTCAGATACTTCAGATTAAAAAAAGAATGTAAGATGTCTCAAATTCTCATATTGATTATATGTTGAAATGATAATATTTTGGATGTACAGTATAATATAAATATGTTGGATGTATAAAAATTATATTGATAAAGTCAATGGGACAAAATTAAATGTATTATTATTTACTTATTAAATTTATTATTATTCTTTTTACTTTTTTAAGATGGCTACTGGAAAATCTGAAATTATATTTGTGGTTCACATGGTATTTCTACTGAACAACTCTTGATGATTCATTTTGAATTGACATTTGCAAAACAGAAAAAATGCCTTACAAATAGCTGTGAAAAGAAGAGAGGTGAAAAGCAAAGGAGAAAAGGAAAGATATAAGCATCTGAATGCAGAGTTCCAAAGAATAGCAAGAAGAGATAAGAAAGCCTTCTTCAGTGATCAATGCAAAGAAATAGAGGAAAACAACAGAATGGGAAAGACTAGAGATCTCTTCAAGAAAATTAGAGATACCAAGGGAACATTTCATGCAAAGATGGGCTCAATAAAGGACAGAAATGGTCTGGACCTGACAGAAGCAGAAGATATTAAGAAGAGGTGGCAAGAACTGTACACAGAAGAACTGTACAAAAAAGATCTTCATGACCCAGATAATCATGATGATATGATCACAAACCTAGAGCCAGACATCTTGGAAAGTGGAGTCAAGTGGGCCTTAGAAAGCATCACTACGAACAAAGCTAGTGGAGGTGATGGAATTCCAGGGGAGCTGTTTCAAATCCTGAAAGATGATGCTGTGAAAGTGCTGCACTCAATATGCCAGCAAATTTGGAAAACTCAGCAGTGGCCACAGGACTGGAAAAGGTCAGTTTTCATTCCAACTCCAAAGAAAGGCAATGCCAAAGAATGCTCAAACTACTGCACAATTGCACTCATCTCACATGCTAGTAAAGCAATGCTCAAAATTCTCCAAGCCAGGCTTCAGCAATATGTGAACCGTGAACTCCCTGATGTTCAAGCTGGTTTTAGAAAAGGCAGAGGAACCAGAGATCGAATTGCCAACATCTGCTGGATCATGGAAAAAGCAAGAGAGTTCCAGAAAAACATCTATTTCTGCTTTATTGGCTATGCCAAAGCCTTTGACTGTGTGGATCACAAGAAACTGTGGAAAATTCTGAAAGAGATGGGAATACAGACCACCTGACCTGCCTCTTGAGAAACCTATATGCAGGTCAGGAAGAAACAGTTAGAACTGGACATGGAACAACATACTGGTTCCAAATAGGAAAAGGAGTACGTCAAGGCTGTATATCGTCACCCTGCTTATTTAACTTCTATGCAGAGTACATCATGAGAAACGCTGGACTGGAAGAAACACAAGCTGGAATCAAGACTGCCGGGAGAAATATCAATAACCTCAGATATGCAGATGACACCACCCTTATGGCAGAAAGTGAAGAGGAGCTAAAAAGCCTCTTGATGAAAGTGAAAGAGGAGAGTGAAAAAGTTGGCTTAAAGCTCAACATTCAGAAAACGAAGATCATGGCATCTGGTCCCATCACTTCACGGGAAACAGATGGGGAAACAGGGGAAATAGTGTCAGACTTTATTTTTTTGGGCTCCAAAATCACTGCAGATGATGACTGCAGCCATGAAATTAAAAGATGCTTACTCCTTGGAAGAAAAGTTATGACCAACCTAGATAGTATATTCAAAAGCAGAGACATTACTTTGCCGACTAAGGTCTGTCTAGTCAAGGCTATGGTTTTTCCTGTGGTCATGTATGGATGTGAGAGTTGGACTGTGAAGAAGGCTGAGCACTGAAGAATTGATGCGTCTGAACTGTGGTGTTGGAGAAGACTCTTGAGAGTCCCTTGGACTGCAAGGAGATCAAACCAGTCCATTCTGAAGGAGATCAGCCCTGGGATTTCTTTGGAAGGAACGATGCTAAAGTTGAAACTCCAGTACTTTGGCCACCTCATGCAAAGAGTTGACTCGTTGGAAAAGACTCTGATGCTGGGAGGGATTGGGGGCAGGAGGAGAAGGGTACGACCGAGGATGAAATGGCTGGATGGCATCACGGACTCGATGGACGTGAGTCTGAGTGAACTCCGGAAGATGGTGATGGACAGGGAGGCCTGGCGTGCTGCGATTCATGGGGTCGCAAAGAGTCGGACACGACTGAGTGACTGAACTGAACTGAACTGAACTTTGTAAAAATGTCCAAGAAAGCAGTCTATTCCTCTCTGCTTAAAAGCCTAGTCAGGCATTATATTCTCATGTTTTATGAGGCAACTGAAATGTCCCTGACCTTGGGCTAGCTCCTCACCAATGCCTCTGCCTTTTAAGAGCCAGTGATGGTGTGTGCAGCACTGAGGCAGGGCTGACCATGCAGCCATAGATAAGCAGGGAGGACCTGAGCAGATACTGACATCATTCAAACAGGATCTCAGCTTCCCTAGGCAGAGGCCGTGTGCCCCATTTCCTACTCCCTGCTGGTAAGGAAGAGAATTATTTTTATTTTTTCCTGGTTAAATGTATGCTGCCTATAGCAGCTTGCCTGAGACTTAGCACTTCTTCCTAAATTTAGCTTTTAGCCCCTTCAGGTGAGATATGAGAAGGGCTGTGATTAGCAGCATACAGTTTTGTCAATCTGAAAATGAAGGTGTGAAGCTCACTCTTACTTCAAGTAAAAAGGGGAAAAATGCACCTTTCTTCCCTGACTGTCATGTTGCAAAGAGGACCATATCAACCAGGTCAAATAGATTTTTATACCTGCTAAATTGGACCATGAATTCCCTAAGGTATCTTCAAACCATAAAACAATGATTCTTCTCTATCCCCCAAATGTTCATTTGCTCAGCACATCCAGAGATGTGCTGGAGAGAGTGGGAGTGGAGATGGGCTGGGCATGGGAGGGAGGCTGCGTGAAGAAATTCATCCATCTGGTTGGCAGAAAACTCCATAAGTTTTCTGATAAGCATAAGACATATCAGTGAAAGAGAAAACCAGAATAAGACAAGAGTGGACCAAGAATGTCGCCTGCCAAGTCAGTAAACAAAGGATGTTTTTTCTGGTCACCATGACATCAGCCACACCTAATTGTGTTCCCAGAGGGGATTTAGGAAGGAGAAAAATAAGATAAAAGTACCTATTCCGAGGGATGACTTCAGTAATCCCAGACTCTTGCATCTTCCCATATGTAGAAAAGTGCCAAATTCATTAACTTAAGATGTCTAGTTATCTTCAGTTAACAGTAATCTTTTGAAGTTCTGATTACCTGGTTTTTGTTGCAAAAACTCCTGTATATCCTGGTTCCTCCCTTACCTCTTCAAAATAGTCCCTCAGAGCTATCTGAGAGGCTGTTTCCTGGGCTTAAGTCCTCAATATGTCCATGGAATAAAACATAATTCTCAACTTTTGGTTGTGCTTTTTTTTTTTCCATTCAACAGAAATTATGAACTAGTAGCCCAGAGGTGAGTTATATTTGGTCTAAATAACATTTTCAGTAAATTTGAATTCAGACGCAATACTTAAATGCCAGGAGATACTGCTCAGAAAAATCCAACTTTTAAATTATTGTGAAAAATCCCAAGATCTCTCAACAGAATCCATATTTCTCTCACAATAGGATTGAAGCTGCGAAAAATCTACTCCCCTTTAGAAGGGGCATGTATCCTCTTGTTTGTGAGTCACTTCCTGTCCTGTTTTACTCCTTTCTGTTATCTGTCTGTCTGGCCCTGACTGGTGTTTGAGTCTCTGCCACCCTGGAGGAGCTCAAATTTTCCTGATCTCACTATTGAATGGCTCTCTTGCTGTGATGTCTCTAAGGTCCTGATAGACATGGGTCATTTAATTTTTACCAGTTTACCTGGGGATCTCTCAAGAGACCTCAAAAAAACACCCAGGGCACAGTCAATGATGAGCAAAAGCTAGAATCCTACCTGAGGGTTAAGAATCTGATCTGGGCAGTTAACAGCAGTTTGCCCTACAATCAATAACTCTTCTAAGTGACTGAACAACGAAAAGCAATCATGGTTCTTTGATGACCTAGTCTGACAGACCCGGAACTTCTACATCCATCTGGTAAACAAAGAAAGGGGAAGGGAGAGAGCCAGATGGGTTGGCCCAAAGGAGCAGATTTTAGTCCCTGCCAGGAGACCCAGCCCTGCTCTCACTCATTCCTTGCAATGGTTAATAAGCTCATTCAAACAAGCTCATTCCTGTAACTGCTGGAAGAGAAAGCTGGGGAGAAATTCATAAAAGTATTAGATTGGGAGTGGAAAGGAAGCTTCCTTCCACTGTGCATGGGGCTCATAGGACCTCAAGCTCCCACACCTCTTATGGTTATCCTGAAGCCTCCAGTGGTGGATAGAGTCCCCAAGGTTACTCTTTTGGCTAGTCTCTAATACTTTTTTTAAATATAATTTTATACATGGGGCCTCATGTGCAGCAATGGAAAGAGAGTATTATCTTGCAATGGGAGATTTTGAAGGTGAAAAGAAAAAAATAAAATCTTTTGTTCATATCCTGACTCAAAATTTAAAAGCAGAGAAAGATGTTAAAGAGAGCAGAGCTTTGGGGATTTTTTTTTTAAATCAGTTTGACTTTATGATAAAAGAGATGCATAGTTTTGTAAAATTTGTCTCTTTGAGTCAACTCCCGATGAATACTGGTTGTATCACTGTTCAAATTTTGTTTTCAGCATAAGCTGCTTTGCAGAGAAACATCCCAGTCTATACTCAGAAGGCCATCACTCTGACTTTTTGGATGCTCTAAGTCTGTCCTCACCCCTTCCAATTCTCAGGCCTGAAACTCCTGACACCATTTGGTAATACCACTCATTCTAACAATGGGCTTCCCAGGTGGTGCAGAGGTAAAGAATCCACCTGCCAATGCAGGAGACTCAGGTTCTATCCCTGGTTCAGGAATATTCCCTGAGGAAGGAAATGGCAAACCACTTCAATATTTTTGCCTGGAAAATTCCATGGACAGAAGAGTCTGGCAGGAGCTGCCAAGAGTTGCACGTGTGCACGTGTGCATGCATGCACGCGCGCACACACACACACACACACATTCTAATAAACTATGCATTAAAATGGCTTAACCAATTTGTTACATGAATGGCCAAAAGTTTCCCAGTCACCTTTCCAAGCTTCTACCTCCTCATTGTCAGAAGAGTAGAAAACAAAGAGAAGCATAATTTTTGTTTTCTTCTATCCTTTCATCTTTCAACACTTCTCCCCTCTGTCTAAACACAAACAAGCATTCCCCATACCTCCCTCCACTAAATAAAAGCCTGTTTTAAAATTCCAAACTCTCAAACCAGGAATTTAAGAACTGATAAACATCTCACAGACTATCATTGAGTTCAGCTCCCTCATTTAATTTGAGGAAATAGGCCCAGAGAGGCAAGGGGTCTTCCCCATGGTAACACTAGCTATTAAGTGAAGTAGCATAGCAAGGACTAAAAGCCATAGCTTATCTCCCCAGATATTGATTAAGCCTGTACCCTTCCCACTGCATCACACCCCTGGGTCATAGGGAAGTAAAGTGGAAGTTGAAATGGAGGGAGCAGGAGAAAGGACAAATCTTTGTCGGACACTTACTATTCTTCAGGACTTGTCGGCACTCAGGGGTGATGGGTGGAGCGCTGGACTTCAATAGGGCATTTGAGAGGACCTCGATGATGCAGTGAGTCACCTAGAGGGGAACCCAAAAGTAGGTTGGCAAAGCTGGTGTCACTGGGATGGACTACTTAACCCAGAGCTGCTGTCAAGAGAAGCTTGACTGTGTGACCTGTACTTATGCAAAATCCTTGGAGGAATGTAGATTCACAAGGTCTGTACTGAAACCTCCCAGGCCTCTCCACAGAGCAATGCAAAAAGGCACTGGGTCAAGACTGTCCAGAGAAAGAAATAAATACCCACTTCTGAACAGATTAGAAGGAAAATGTGTGATGACAGCTATCCTCATGGGCACTGAAACATCCAGGAAGAAGATAAAAAAACCAGGGCAAGAGGGGCATCACTTACTCCCGTTTCCACATTGTTGTTTGTTTTTTGTTTTGTTTAGTTTGATGAGATAATGAGTGGGAGAATCCAGAGTCTAGATAAAAGTCTAGATTTCAGAATTCCATTTCAACTTACCATTTCTTCATTGTGGTTGCTGATGTCCACTGGCATAGAGCTGACGGCTTTGAAGGAGAAAAGGAATGGGAAACGATGTGAGTTGATTTTGGAAGCTGTGTGTCTGCAAACTCACAAAATCACCCCACCCCTAGCTTGTTACTTGGGAGGAGGAGCAGAGTCAGAGCTAAGCAAGGTGGAGACAGTTGGGGATGTCTGCCTCAGGGACCAGAATCACCTCAGTTGCATGTATACACACACACATACACATACACATCTGTTTTCCCTTAACATGTTGTAAACAAGATTAGGAATCTTATATCCAATATAAATCATATCCACAGAAGAAGACCTTCTAGGATACTGACAATTTTCTATTTTCCATCTGGGTGCTGATTACACAGGTGTGTTCAATGAGTGAAAAATTCAGTAAGAAGTATACTTTATTTTTTTGGCCACGTGGCATGTGGGATCTTTCTTTTTTTAAAAAAACTCTTTTTGAAAATAATTTTCTTTATTTATTTTTGGTTGTGCTGGGTCTTTGTTGCTGGATAGGTTTTTCTCCAGTTGCAGCGAGCAGGGACTACTGTCTATTTGTGGTACGCAGGCTTCTCATTGTGGTGGCTTCTCTTGTGGAGCATGGGCTCTAGAACTCAAGGACTCATTAGTTGTGCTGCACAGGCTCAATATAGTTGCAGAACATGGGCTTAGTTGCTTTGAGACATGTGGGATCTTCCTGGATCAGGGATCGAAACCATATCTCCTGTATTAGTAGGTGGATTCTCTAGCACAGAACCACCAGGGAAGCCCAAACTGTAAACTTATAATTCATGCAGATATATATATATATATATGTATATATATATATATATATATATATATACAAATTAATTAAAAGCAAACCTAGTTTAAATGAAACCAGAGTGCCCTCCTCAACCTTTCTGCCTACTCAGAATGGGTAAAGATATGTGATTCCCTATGCCTCTTCCAGTCCCCAAGAAAATATTTTCCCTGAAATTCATTTCCTTTACAAAAACGTGGTTGTGATTATTTTATGTAATTAATTACCTTGTTTTACCCCAAGTCTTTTCTTAGACAAGCGTGCTTATGTGGCTGTATCAGTGTGGCTTCCCTTCCCCCATGTTGTCTGCATCCAGGTAAAGAACATGAAAGAAAGAAAGTGGAGTCGCTCAGTTGTGTCTGACTCTTTGCGACCCCACAGACTGACTGTAGCCTACCAGGCTCCTCCATCCATGGGATTTTCCAGGCAAGAATACTGGAGTGGGTTGCCATTTCCTTCTCCAATGGAAATTATCTGATTTTACCAGGACAGCACCAAGTCCATGATAGCACATGCAAATAAGTGTTTAACAGAAGTTCATGAGATATTGCAAAAAGATAAATTTTACTTTATTTAAATTAAATTTTATGAGATTCTGTTTATTTTAAACCCACGATTGAGGTGCTTTTGTCTTCTTAGGAAATACTTCAGGTGTTTTTAATTTTACAGTGCCTTTTTCAGTTGCTTTTATCTTTCACTTTGATTTTGTCCTGTCTAAGCCCTTTCCACTGGAGGAGTTCAAAGCATTTACATATAGGCCCATCTCCATAGTTCTCCTGACATTTCCAGTTATTATCGCTGGAGAAGCTCAGTGCAAAAGATTCTTCCAGGAATCTGAAACAAGTGAAGAGATATTTAGAGCAAGAGCAAAACTCTCAGACATCAGAGATATAAGCTATTCAAGTGCAGCTGCTTATTACCAGCAACCTGACCTTTCCCAAATATTTGCTTTCAAAGTCTCTTGAACTGCTTCCCTCTAGTCAAACCATAGCACTCAATTTAGAAATAAAACTCCTATTTCATTTACTTACCTTACTGAATTTTCCTTATCAAAGCACAGCCTGGGATCTACTTCAGTTGTTTCAAGGGACTTAAACAATGCAGTGTGTTAAATTAAAATCACGGGTTAAATATTAAAATCACGGGCTAACAAGGTATGAACCCATAATGTTCCTGAAATGTAGTTCATACAAGATCTGGATGGCCACCTTTGACATTCAGAGTCTAATATGCTAGGGTATTATTTTATCCCCCAAATGACTGTTATTTGAGAACATTCCTACTTCAGCACTTACTCTTTCCACCTGATATCTGGAAAATCCCCTGAAAAGCAATAACTGAGAAAATTACTCTTGCAATAAACTAGAAGGTGCCTTTTTAAATTCTAGTTTTACTAAACTTTCTTTGGTAATACATTTTCTTGCTAATAACTTTTCTCTTTTTTCTCCCTACAAATGTTTAATAGTTGCTATTATAAACTATTTGGGGCAGAAGGAATATTTTTCTTTAGTGACTCTAAATAATTTGTAACTTATGTTTGTTTTTATAGAACAGTCCTGTTTCCCTGATTGAGGCTCTTCAGATGTATTTTTGATGAAACTCAGATCTCCTTATGAAAACATATTATGCATCTAGTGAGATATCTAAGTTCTACTGTATTTCTTCCAGTAAAATCTGTGACAGCAAAACCAAAGATATGTTGATACCCCTAAAGTAGCTTATTTTATTTCTGTATAAGTTAAGATTTAGGGGTCACAAAAGAAAACCCAATGATTATGATAAAAGCGAAGTAATCAAATGGCAGAAAAACTTTCAAATAATATCACATGGTAAATCTGAGAATAACTTCCAAAATAATAGTATTCCATAAGACTGACTGCTGAGTTTTCCAAGTTTGCTGGCATATTGAGTGCAGCACTTTCACAACATCATCTCTCAGGATTTGAAATAGCTCAGCTGGAATTCCATCACCTCCACTAGCTTTGGTCATAGTGATGCTTCCTAAAGACCCCCTGACTTTGCATTCCAGTATGTCTGGCTCTAGATGAGTGATCACACATTGTGGGTATCTGGGTCATAAGATCTTTTTTGTAGGAGAAGGGGATGACAGTAGGTTAGATGGTTGGATGACATCACTGACTCAATGGACATGAGTTTGAGTTAGCTTCAGGATATGATGAAGGACAGGGAAGCCTGGGGTGCTGCAGTCCATGGGGTTGCAAAAAGCTGGATACAACTGAGCGACTGAACAAGAACAACAAATAAGACTAACAAACTAAGGTTTCATCCCAGAGTGAAAATAAAACAGCTATAAAATAATACAGTAAGCAAGCTCTTTTGAATGCAGAAACCATCTTACCTAGTGTAATATGAATAGCATGTAGCTCCTGAATGCATATTAATTTTTAGGATGCATAGTAACTACTGTAGAAAGGTATAGATCTCCTTCCAGAAGCTCATAATGGTAGGAAATAAACCAGATGGTTTCCACAGGATTCCTGTGATTTTGGTAAATAACAAACTCTGCTTGAAGGCTACCATGTCTCATTTCCAAGCATTTGGAGGAGGAGGGAATGGGGAATAGACTTTTTTTTCCTGGGGTGAGAGAAAGTGTTCTGAAATGTTATAATGGTTACACAATCTGTGAGTGTTCAAAAAATCACTGATTTATGCACTTTAAAAAGTATAGATTTTATGGTGTGTGAATTATAGCTCAGTAAAAAACTTTTTTTTAAAGAATATCATGATTTTAGTTGACATTAAAATATAAACCCTTCTTAAAATATTATCTTGCAAAAGAGCCATAAATATTTTATCACTATAGGGGCTTCCCTGGTAGCTCAGTGGTAAAGAAACTGCCTGCAATGCAAGAGACTGCATTTGATCCCGGGTTGAGAAGATCCTCTGGAGAAGGGAATGGCAACCCACTCCAGTATTCCTGCCTGGAGAATTCCATGGACAGAGGAACCTGGTGGGCTACAATCCATGGGGTCCCAAAGAGTCAGACACGACTGGGTGACTAATACACATGTAGGTAAATAAGTCTCAGAAATAACATTGTTTTTGTGGTCTATAGCACAATGTATAGCACAGATTTAGCCTATTAAGCAATTCCTTTCTGCAAATATTTTTCATCAGGGAGGACTCTAAATATTTATTTGGCTTTCTTCAATTAAATCATGAACATTTGTAGGCAATTTGTAACAGTGACAAGAATTTTTTGAAAATTCTGAATTTGCAATACAAAAATTACCTCTGGCTCTTGTCTCTCTTTATATCTGGGATCCAGTAATTACTGTCAATGGAACCCTCATATTCATGGATGGCAATGCTTCAATTCTTGTTAGGAATTTCAATCTTAGATAAGAACAATATTCTATGAGGTTATTAAGACTGTTTTTAAAAAACCCTCCAGTTTAATCTGGTGGCAGCATATTTACTTTTCAGTGGACTTGTAGTGACTTCAGCATACAAATACACACAAACACACACACACACACACACACACACACACTCTTCCCTCCCCCCCCCAAATTTCCAAAGATCATTGAGATTCAGAGCAGTTTGAAAAATTAATCCCACAATTTCCCACACATTAAAATTGCATCCTCCCAAATTGACTAAAACAATTTATTTTTATTACTCTAAGAATATTTTTGTGGTTATTTCACACTCACTATTTTCCTGGAGCACAGAAGTCAAAATATCTATTGCACTTCTCATTTATAACTTAAAGATATATTAATTTGAGTGTGAAATTACCTCTTCCCAGAGACAAAAATATAAAATACAGAAAAATATTACATTAAACCTGTGGATAAATGAACATACATATGTGTCATTTCTTAACATATATGTTAAGAAAAAAAGATATATCTTTTATACATATAAACATAAGAGGCTTACCTTTATCTCATTATGTTTAAATAATAGTAACAGTCATAGAAAGTATACAGTTGTCAACTAATATAATAGGTGTACTCCTGTCTCTCCGTGGTCATCTGGCTTTAAAAAGCCAAACAAACACTTAATTGCAGATACAGAAAAAGACTATAACAGCATTTCTCTAAATAGATGGAGAGGATGTGACATTTTAGACATGAGCTAGGAAGTCCTCTGGCTTTTTCCAAGTCAGATGTTGGGGCGGGCAGTTGAAGGGAAACACTCAGGGAAGGGAAGAAATTAAGACCCTCAATCAAGAGGGAGAGACTTTCCACTCAACCCTGCCTCTCACCCAGTATCCACCAGCCAAGATGCCCAGGACTGCCAAGGAGACAGAGGCTGGCGCTGTCCGCGGTGCTGAACGGCCAGCCGCGCCCACTCACCTGCAACCACCGTGGCTCCCAGAAAGCCGAGAAGGGCGGCCGGCTGCATGGCCTGGCTCGTCCAAATCTGCGCGGAGAAGAGGATAGCAGTCGGAACGGTGAATGACAAGGGGATGGAAGGCGAGATGAAGATGCTCCGGGAAAACAGCCTTGTATCCTGGTCCCCGCGGTGTGGGGCGGTTGGCGCAGGCCCTGCTCTTTTAAAGGGCAAGCCAGGGCCGCAAGGCTGGGAGGGGCTGGCACCCAGGAGGCGGCGCCCCCTCGCTTAGCTCTGACGTCATGAAACGGCCTTCAGGGGCGGTGGCGCACGTAGGTAGAAATTTACGCCAGTGCAGTCGCCTCAGTGCTCCGAGTCTTCAGCGCGAGTGGGGAGTTAGGCAGAAAGGGTGGAAGGATGAGGGGAGGTAGCTCAAATCGAAGTCCAGAGGGGAGAGGAGGGAGTCCTGCTTAGATTGTCGAAATATATTTCTCTTCTTCCCCGCAACCCGCCTTCCCCAACCCCTCCAAACCCCCCAACCCCCAACCCCAGCCGCCAACCTCCGTATCTAGAAACGTGTTTGAGGCTGTATGAAAGTGTTAGTCGCTTCAGTCGTGTCCAACTCTTTGCGACCCCATGGACTGTAGCCCCGCCAGGCTCCTCTGTCCATGGAATTCACCAGGCAAGAATACTGAAGTGGGTTGCTGGTTCCTTCTCCAGGAGATCTTCCCGACCCAGGGATTGAACCCAGGTCTCCCTCATTGCAGGCAGATTCTTTACCATCTGAGCCACCAGGGAGGCTATGTATCTCTTTTCATTATCGTAGTTGGCCGATAGCCAGTTCCTATATTCAGACTTAGTTTTCTTTTCTTCTCATTATTTTATAAACTTTTTATTATTTTTGCTTTTGACATTTAGATTAACATGTACAGGGCAGAGGTGGGGGCCACGGAAGATTTCTTATGAATTCTCTCAAAGCAGGACGACGGAGGAAATCAGCATTTTCTTTATAAACAAGGGCTTTAGAATAAACATCCTGTGAGATAGCGGCATGGTCACTTTTTGTTTGTTTGTTTGTTTTGGCTGAGCAGGAAGCGCAGAGTCTAAGCGCTTAAGTCTATTTTCTATGTCTGTTTCTCCATTGTTGCCCTGTAAGTAAATTCTTCAGTACTATTTTTCTAGATTCCTTATATATGTGCTAGAATACGGTATTTATCTTTCTCTTTCTGACTCACTTCACTCTGTATAATAGATTCTAGGAAGGAGAGGGTGAGATGTATGGAAAGAGTAACAAGGAAATTTACATCACCATATGTAAAATAGATACCCAATAGGAATTTGCTGTATGTCTCAGGAAACTCAAATAGGGGCTCTGTATCTACCTAGAGGGGTGGGATGGGGAGGGAGATGGGAGGGAGCTTCAAAAGGGAGGGGATATATGTATACCTATGGGTGATTCATGTTGAGATTTCACAGAAAACAGCAAAATTCTGTAAAGCAATTATCCTTCAATAAAAAATATCAACACCTAATTTTTCTGGGAATTTGTTTTTTTCGTTTTACTGAAATGACCATATTTCCCACCTGCTGTGTAGTTTAACTTTGGAAAAAACCTAGAATTCATATGTGCATGTTAATGGGCATGTTTCTGGACTCCTCTAGAATATCAATCCGTCCCATTTCAGTGGTCTATTTGTTTGTCCTTGAAGCAGTACCACAGTTTCTTTATCATCATATCTTTTAAATATGTCTTGATATCTGGTGGAAAAGTTCTTCCACCCTTATCTTTCTTTACGAAGTTATTAGTTATTCTTGGCCCTTTGCACTTTCATACAAATTTTAGAAGCAGTTTTCAATTTTCATGAAAAAAGTCTGTTAAGATTTTGATATGAATTTATCAAATTTATAGATCGATTTGATTACAACTGACATCTTTAATCTGTGAATTGATTTGGGAACAAATGACAATAGTGGATTGACAGTTTTTTGATTGCTGTTATTGTTCTGGATATAATTTTATCTGAACTTGTACAAAATACTATTACCATAGAAAAAGAAGAGAAGCTACATGGAAAAACATATCTCAGGAATGGTCTCAAAGAAAAACTGAGGAAAACAAACCCTTAGAAACCAGGTTTTAGAAAAAAGCATAGTTTTGTACATGACTCCTGAAATAAGTTACCCATCAGGATCCAGCTAGTAAAATGAAACTACTAGAAGGAATTTAATTTAGGAAAAATAGGGATTAGAAAAGCTGAAAAGCAAATAAGAGAAAATGAGGAAACCCAAAGATTGTTAACTGCAGGCAGCTGGTATGCCCCTAGGGATTGGTAGGATAAAGAAAGGATGTGTCTTTGCTAGACCCCAAAAACATGGACCACCCAGTGGAGTGGAAACCTTTACAGGCTACGAAGGCCATGGAATCATGGAGGGAGGGCAGTCTGGTGGGAGCTAGAATCACAGAAGAGAAGCAGCCACTGCTAGAAATGCACCCTTTCCTCCCAAGAAGAGAAATGGGAAGAAAAACCCTGACTTCTCTCAGTGCAAGTACCTCTTAGTGGCTGAACATAACTGGGAATGACTGACAACAGAGACTAAAAAATATAGTTTGCAAGGAAGGAGTCAGAAAGCAAATGACAAACAAAAGGCATAGACATCAAAATTATAGGTTAGAAGTTCAGGTTCTGAATGTAGATTTTTCTCTCAAAATTTATTAATTCATTTAATTTGCTTATATCAAGCACTGTGGTAGATGCATATTCCATTGGCTACAGCAGATTACAGGGTCAGTCCCAACATTAATGGTGAAAAGAAATACACTCCTCTGCCTGCTCTAGCAGAGTTCACTAGTCAGAGAGTAAAGATGAGAGAGATGGAGGGTAGACTCTAGGTCTACAGAGGACGGGGAGAGAGCATGCCATGCTGTGAAAATGACATTACCATGGAACCTGCTGCCCTGGGGGTATACATCTACAGAATTCCCTTTGTTTGTGGTCAATAAGATAAACATTTATCTCTGTGACTTTAAGGGATTTTTTTCCTAATACAGAGTACCATGTTAATAAGTTTTCCTTTGATCATTTGATCCTACAACACATTTAGTATCTGGTTTCTTATGTCAGGTCAGATTTGACATAATTTGACATATAACACACTTTGACATAATTAAGAAATCACAAACCAAATTCTCCTCTTAAGAGAAGAAAGAAACTTTTTTGATCCTCTACATTACGGGTAATATAAATAATATTATAATTTATTTATAATAATATAAATAATATTAATAAAAATTAACACTTCTCTTATTAAATGTTAGTTTGTTTTATAGCTATAGAGATTAGTGTGTGTTTAGTTGTTTTCTGCTGTGTTTCAGAATGGCGTTAACCATGATTAGTTTTGCAGAAATGAAGGACCAAATTTTTGAGGACTGTTTAAAAAATTAACATTTCTCCAAAAAGGTCAAGAGATAGAGCTACAACCATTCAGGTGTGACAGAACAGGGAATGTTCCTCTTGAATTTGGAGTTTGCAGAAAATTGGATGTACTATATGAGCAAGTGCGCTTATTTGTCTATATACTGAAGAGTATGCAAGAAACAGATATTGAGGACTAGGTGGGAAAACTACAATTTGGGTCTGGTGTGTTGATAAGACCATTAAGCGCTTGACAAATCTATTACAGTTAGTAACATATCACATGGTAGAAATTTAGAATGGAGGGTGCTTGCTGGTCTTCACATGATCCTCCTCCTAATACACACACACACAGCAGCAGCAGCAGCAGCAGATACTCCTACTTTTCTGCCCATTTCCTTGATTTCCCTCATTCTTACCATTTTGGAGCACACTGCTTTGATTTCCAGTGGCCAAAATCTGCATTTCTCTGCCTGATGGCTTTCTCTGGTTACCAGAGCCAACAGTTCTATGCAAATGGCAACCTGAAAATGCTGAGGAACTGAGGCCCCCAGGAACAGCCCTCACCCAAAGGTGAGATGTATAAAATTCCCAGACTCACAGCTCCTTCAGCTCCCTGCAAAGGCTCTGAGAGCTTTCCAGCAAGACTGAGCTTAGTCACACACAGGAGAAGTTTTTGATAGCAAGCTATATATGGATGACTTTCTTTTCCTGTTTTGCTTTTCCACTCCCCATTGTTATTTCATGGAATTATCTACAGAATAAGTTATTCGAAGTCAAGTCTTTATTTCAAGATCTGCTTTTGGGGAAAGTTGAACAATGATACACATATTCACAAACCTAAATAGAATTTTTCTTGTTACGTCTGACTGATTACCGGCTGAAGCCTCAGAGGTAGGTAACGTGGGTTTTAAGCACCCACATGTTTCAAGGAGAGGAGTCAGTCACATTTCTATAAGACTGAACTAGCAGAGTGGGTGTCACTATGTAATGGAAAACTATAGGTACAAACTTAGAAATGCAAAACTATAAAGGAACTGGTTAGAGAAAGGACTTTTTTTTTGAAGAGAGTTTGCAGGGAGCCCTGAACTGTTTTGTGATACTTCTTCCTATTTCTGCCAAGTCAGGGGCTGCAAGAAAACAGCTCACATAAAGTGGAGTTGTCTGCAGGAAGGGAGACTGACATTTCATTTCCTTGCTAGATGCTTGCTGAACTGCAGAAACCCATAGACTACCTCCAATGCCACTAGAAGAAAATGGGAAGCAGATCATAGGGCAATCTGTGGCCCCAAGATTTTGAGAGTGAAGTGAGCAAGGTGGAGGTGGGCAGGAGGCCAGATGGAGTAACCTCAATGGTGAGCTGGGGAGATAGGACAGTGGCTAGAGCATCCACACATGCAGAGATTTTCCCTGGGCCAAGTGAACTCCATGAAATGTTACTGGTCTCAAGTCATCCCCCAAAGCTTCTGCTTGAAGGAGCAAGGGGATCCCTGGGATGTGCTGATGATAGTAGCTGAGAGGTGTTATGAGAGGTCAGAGAGCATCATACCTGTCAGGGACTGGGGGAGTAAGGAGGTTGCCATGGAG
Organism: Ovis aries; assembly: GCF_016772045.2. Lineage (NCBI taxonomy): Eukaryota > Metazoa > Chordata > Mammalia > Artiodactyla > Bovidae > Ovis > Ovis aries. The sequence continues at coordinate 47,751,326 of NC_056066.1, read as the reverse complement.
GACACTGAAGAATCAACAAAGATCTCTTGGGAAAGGATCAGCCAGCATCTGGAGGTGTGCCCTGACAGAGGGCACTGAAAACCATGAGAGGAGATGCTGGCCAGCTCTGACACCTCCACTAACACAGTCGTTTTCCACTTCATTCCAAACCAACAGGAGCTGAAGGGAGTGGTATGGTAGGAAAGAAAGAAGCAAGGGCCAGTACTTACCACTTCCTTATGACTGGTTCTGGGTCAGCAGCTGGGAGATAGAGGGGCTTTGAATTGGGTGAAAAATAGAAGTTTGGACTATTGCAAAATCCAGAGTTAATGAAAAGCTATTGTTTCTGCCTGAGATATAGTCCAAGGATCAGGAAGGCAACTTTGACAGAAATGCTTGAAAAAAAAAGAATGAAGATGTTTCCTCAGTGTACCTTCCAAGTTCATCATGTTCAAATGGTTTATGTGTAACATGGGATAGAAAAATGCTTGCACATTGTTTACACATATGAGTGCTGCAATATAAAGAGGAATGCTCTGATGGGACCAGAAAACATGAAGAATCGTTGAGAGACAAAAACAGATGGGTACAGACTGAAAGAGAAAAATCACAGCTTTTAAGACATGCTTAGTCACTCAGCTGTGTCCAGCTGTTTGCAACCCCATGACCAGGCTACTCTGTTCATGGAATTTTTCAGGCAAGAAAACTTGAGTGGGTTGCCATTTCCTCCTCCATGGCTCCTAAGATTTGACTAATGATTGAAGGAGGTTTGAAGTTCTGTCACGCCCAGAAGCAGGCAGAGAATGTTGGGGTGAACGTTGAGGAGTTTGAGTAGAGTCCCTAGAGGAAGCCCATAGATTGCATGACCTTCCCCCTCCTCCAGTACTTGTACTAAGATGTCAGGACCTGCATCCTGTTCTGTTGGGTTCTTTCCACCTCTTAAGAGCAACCTCTTTCCATCTCTGATGTCTTGATGTCCAGAAGACTCTTTCTTCTCTTTTCCTGAAAATTCCTGCTCTATATGACATTCTTCATAGGGACTTTTTAAGTTTGGTTTCATTTGAAAATATGTATTTCAATTTGCGGAATTTCTAGCAACAAGGCAGAAATAGTGGTCCTCACAGTAACTTCAGGTCAACATGTCTGAAGTCAGATGCAGTCCTGTGCTGATTGTTTTGAAGTCTCCCTCTGGTACTCTCTCTGGCCTGTCTGTGCTCACCCTCAGGAGTCATGAAAAGTAAGTTGGTTTCACCTTGTGATTCTAAGAAATTCATTGGACTTAACAAGTTCTCTTTTCTCTGAGAAGAGGCATTCTTTTGCTAATGCTGAATTTTTAATTATTTATGGCAAATATTAGAGCATACCAACTCCCAGGCCTCTCCTCTATAAAAATGTATTCTCCAGAAAAACTCCATGTAGGCTAATTTCAGTTTTATACTTATGAATATTTTATTTCTCAGTAATTCATAATGGTCCTTAAGGAGCCATTCAGTTCAGTTCAGTTCAGTTCAGTCGCTCAGTTGTGCCCAACACTTTGCAACCCCATGAATCGCAGCACGCCAGGCCTCCCTGTCCATCACCAACTCCCAGAGTTTACTCAAACTCATGTCCCTCGAGTCAGTGATGCCATCCAGCCATCTCATCCTCTGTCGCCCCCTTCTTCTCCTGCCCCCAATCCCTCCCAGCATCAGAATCTTTTCCAATGAGTCAACTCTTCACATGAGATGGCCAAAGTATTGGAGTTTCAGCTTTAGCATCAGTCCTTCCAATTAAGTAAATATGCATAATCAGAAACTTCCCAAGATGTAACTGACCATGTATTTGTTCTGAGTACCATGTATGTATATATGTATATAGTAGGCCGCTTCTTATCAGTTTTATTAAAGGGTTGTTCTCCATCTTTTTACCCCACTTTCCTAGCTGCCTTTCCTTTCCTTTGTATTCACTCACAAAGCTAAGAAAACAGCCCTGAACAATATTATCCTGCTATATAAGCACAATACTGCCTAAAATTGTAAATTTCCAATGGATGAGCCAGTCTTAAATTTTTTTTCTTTCAGAAAACATATTATCCTATCAAGTATGAAAACAAATATTGGAAGACTTACTATATTTGGTCCTTTCTCTCCAGCAATACAATGAAGAGCTAATTTCAGAGCTAACTTAAGAAAGTACAAAGAAACCTTATAGACATTTGACCCAAGGGGAAAAGTGATGCCTGGGTCCTACAGACTAAAGCAGAACTCTCAGGATTCATCAGACCGGAGTCTTGGGCCAGTTCTAGCCTACAGGTTGAAGAGGAGCTAAAAGGAGCATCTAAAAGACCCAGCTGAATTTATAGCCCAAGGAGAGGTTGAAGAAAGATCAGAGGATGAGGGACAGCAGTTGCTTCAAGGGAAATGGTTGAGTCACTGAAAAGTGAACTTGAATGCTTCCCACTCCTTAATTCACCCAAAACAGCATGAAATAGACAATTTTTCTTCAAAAGCTAAAGCAATGGTTTGTTTGCATAATAAGTCAGTGTTTTATTGTGATACTCTGGACACCATATTAAGAGTGGAAATGTAGAAGGAGAAAGAAAACAAAAAGAGTATTTAAGAGACCAAGTGCCATACGCACAAGTTCCTACACTCTGGTCTAGGTGAATTCACATGTGGGTGTTCTTGGATGATGCTACATCTTGATTTAAGGGAAAAAGTCACAGAGGAGTAATGAAAGCCTCAGAGAAGGTATCAAAAAACCAAATCAGTCAATAGCCCCTGAGTCTCTTGTTTCCATAGCCTATTTTCCATTTCTCCCTGCCCCTCTACATGAAAGGGAGATGCAAGGACAATTTTGGGAGGGTAGGAGGCAGAAACTTGGGGACCATGTTCTGTCTCCTTGTCATTCTGCTTCAGTTTATGCATCCAGATCATGAGCTTCATCATCATCTTGTCCCAGTACCTGATAACATCCCAGGATTCTATCTCTAAAAGTAAAATGATAATTTGCATAAAATGTGCTATCACAAAGCACTAATGAATGTTAGGAGGCTCCAAACCAAACCAATATTTCTCCTGGAGCCATTTCAGAGCAACTTGTCCTAGAGACATCCAAGGAGAGAGAATCCATGAATAGAATGTCAGGCACAACGAGAGGTTCCCCAGGGACCCACTTCAGTTAAGAGCCTTCTCAGTGTCCCTCAGCTCATACCTATGGGTTGTGGCCCACTTGGTGGGCCAACTCTGCTCTTGCTCTACAAGGAAACAATAAGTCCCATAATCATATTCTTGGAGTGGGGGTGGGTCTGCTAAAGTGGACATTTCTGTGAACACTGTGAAGTGGGTGGTGGGAGGGTCTTCCAGAACTCCTGGGAGGGGCACAGGTCTTTTGTATCTCTCTTGACAGCATTTGATCCGACTTCCAACTTCAGTGATTAAGGTGGTGTTGATCTTGGGGTGTGACTTGACTGCCTTTGCTGATCTCAACTATCCACAACTAATATACTTTACCTGCACCCATGAGCTCAGCCTTGCCTTAATCTTAGGACCTCTCTCAGTCTCTGTTAGGAGAGATTCATAGAGTTCAGCATTAGGCCATGTTTCTTTCTATGTGGTTGGGCTCAACCTGGCATCTGACTTTTTGTGACTTTTTATTTCTGACTACTCTGCCACAAGTCTTGGGGTCATCCTCAACTCCTTTATTCTCTTACTGTACTAGTTGATCTCTAGAAAATCCTGAAGACTCTTGATTGAAAATAAGTAGAGAATCTAACTGCTGGTTTCCAGCTCTAACTACTAACACTGCTGCTACAAGTTACCACCATCCCTCAGGTAAATAGATGAATGTCCACCTCACAGCTCTTCCTGCCCCTACTCGGGTCTTTTCATAGTCCATCCTCCAGAGAGCAGCCAGAAAGAGACTGAAGTGTGTAGTTGTGTCATGTCACTACTCTACTTTGAAAATGTTCAACTGGCTCCCATCTCATTCAACCAGTCTTTCATCATCTGTCTTCCTTTACCCCTCTTGCTTCTCCACTCATGTGCCCTCATGCACCTGTTCCAGCTGTACAGGCCTCTGTGCTCTTCCTAAAACATGCCAAGAATGCTTCTGCTCAGACCCTTGGTGCTTTCTGTGGATTCAATGCCACCTTTTCAGTGAGTTCTTCCCAGAACTACCCCCTCCCAATTTGCCAGCTTTCCTTATCCTTTCTCCTGATTTTTTGTTCTCCAAAAAATAAGTAAAACAGCATACTTGTTTTACTTGTTTGCTGCCTACCTCTCCCACTAGAGTGCAGGCTCCATGAGGTCAGAGGGTTTTGCCCATTTTATTCTGTACTTTCCCTGGCATCTAGGAAAAAGCCTGGCACACACTGACTGCTCAGGGCATGTTGAGTGAGTGACTAAGGCAAAACTAGATAGGGGAATCGTTATTAGGGAAGACATTCAACCAATAGGGTGCTGGTCGATTATGATCTATTTTTGAGAACATTAACACTATGGTATTGTGTAGCATTTGCTGGGTTAAATTCAAATGTTAGATCATTTTTTAAAAACTACCCAATTATGTTCGACTTCCCTGGTGGCTCAGATGGTAAATCGTCTGCCTACAATGTGGGAGACCTGGGTTCAGTCCCTGGTTTGGGAAGATTCTCTGGAGAAGGAAATGATAACCCACTCCATTACTCTTGTCTGGAAAATCCCGTGGATGGAGGAGTATGGTAGCTTACAGTCCATGGGATCGCAAAGAGTCGGACACAATTGAGCAACTTCACTTTCTTTCTTTCTTTCAGTTATGTTCACTGACTTCCCAGTAGCTCAACTGGTAAAGAATCCACCTGAAATGCAGGAGACCTGGGTTTGATCTCTGGGTTGAGAAGATCCCCTAGAGAAGGGAACAGCTACCGACTCCAGTATTCTGCCCTGTAGAATTCCATGGGGTCACCAAGAGTCCAATATTCTGGCCTGGAGAATTCCATGGGGTTGCAAAGAATTCCATGGAGTCTATGGGGTTACAGAGTCAAACACGACTGAGTGACTTTCACTTTCATGTTCACTGGCATTTACAATGTTTGGATATTTGCTATAGGCTACAGTTTTTTGTACATACTACTAAGCTGTGTTTCTCATTTATTAAAATATTTAAAGAAATTCATGATAACGAATAACAAATTTCTAATATTTCACTTTCAAGTCCTAAAAATTAATATTTTTGGAAAATTTAGAAACACTATAATAAGTGAAGATACAAAGAGGTTAGTGAAACCTGTTTTGAAACTTTACCCAGGGTCAGTCCTGTTCCTGGAGGACAAATGATGGTCTCCATGAGGCATGGGTTTCCACAGGAAGCATAGATATTTAGTAAATGTCACAGGCTAAAGAAGCCATAGAAAGTTGCTTTCATTTTTCTTGTCTCCCATGATTGCAATTTCATTTAAAACATAATTTTACTTTGTCTTGGCTGACAAGTCAGCTCATATGCTCATGGGGGCTTAAAAGAATGCGGCAACCTGAGCTACTGTTTGGTTGTAGAATCAGCAGTTTCTTAACTACTCTGAGGCTGAAAGTGCCCAGGGCCAAAGAGCAAGATCTGCAGCTTCTCACGCCAACTGCGTTTTCCAGCCCAGATTAGTTTAGGTGGAACAAGATGTAATCAAACCATATCAAGTTCTCAAAGAACAGTGACTGCTCGCTTAAGAATAAATTATTCTTTATCACTATGTTGGAGACAATTGTGTCTGCAGCAGATGCCCTCTGGTCCTGGGGACTGGCAAGCAAAGAGAGGGCATGAATGAAAATCATCAAGCACCTGCTTAACTTCTTGCTTCAATCCAAATCGAAATGGAAGTCTCTTTGGCTTCTACTAGCAGGAACCAAAGTTGTCTTTTGAAGCCAGGACTAAGCCTGCAAAAAGTTCACAACTCATACTTTAGCCAGTGTGATTAACAATGGTCATGCTCTGTTCCACTCACATTTTAGTGTGTGGCTAGAGGAGAGAAGAATTAAAATTTAATTTTAGATGAAATGGACCACTCATTTTGATGTAACAAGCATCTTTGTATGTGGCCTGTGATATTATGATTTGTAATAGGAAATGTATATTTTTGTCTCTGTCTCTGTTTCTGGCACAGAGCTCCTAAAACCCTTGAAATTTCCTAAGAGTGATAAAGTTGCTTTGATATTCATAACAAATCTCTTTTGATTTGAATTTATGTTAAGAAGATGACTTCTGAAAGCACCTAAGGATGGGAGCTTGTTTCCAGGGGAACCAACCATCCACATGATTAGAGAGTCAGAACTTTCAGTCTCATCCCATTTCTGAGGAAGGGACAGAGCCTGGAAGTTAAATTCATCATGACTATGTAATGACTATGTTTGGCTATGTAATGATTGACTACGTAATTAATTATGACCATGTGATGAAGCCTCCATAAAAATCCCAAAGCATGGAGTTTGGAAAGCTTCTAGGTTGGTGAACAAAAATGCTTCCATGTACCACCACGCCAAGCCCCAAACTCCATGAGGACAGAAGCCTTGGAAACCCTTCATTTATAGTCAGTCAGTCAGAAGAACAGATACTGTAAGAGAGCAGGATGAGCACAGCCCTCAGCCAGCAACCATTGCTATGCCTCCTCCGCTCCATGTTACTAGGCAACAGGTCTTGACCAGCCATTGCTCAGTGCCTCAGTGCCTCAGTGGGCCCTGCCCACAAGCAACCAACTGTCAACGAGTGACTGTTAATTGTCCTGCTCAGTAATTGTTCAGCACCACAGTGGGCCCTGCCCACTGGTAACTGTCAGCGAGAGACCACTGCTGGAAGTGATTGAGTCAAGGTCAGTGTTGCAGTGGTCATCAGGTAGAAAGTGAGGTTAGAGGCAGATTCAGGCCTTCTCCCAGAGGCCCTCTACCTGATCCAGCTTTGGGTCAGTGAGTGAGCTAGAAGGCCCAGAGACCAGACTGGGGACTATGTCCTGCAGGTCTCCAGAGCCCTCACAGAGGCCCTGCACTAGCCTTGGTCCAGCCCTTGAGGCAGCGGTGAACCTCTCCCCCACCCCTGTCTCTGAGCCCTAATAGAAGCGGCCGTCTGCCTGGGTCACCATCTGTGAGACCTGGTCTTCCCATTTGGGTGGCCTGAGGAGACTGAGGGCCAGTTGGGTTGGGGGCCAACCCAGGGATAACAGTTGGGCACATTGTGAGAATCTGGCCCCAAAGGAGCTATCAACTGAGATCTGCCTCCTCTTAGCCAGGACTGGGACCTTGGAGGGTGAAAGTTGTGCCTTGGGACTTTGCCCTTTCTTGTCAGGATAGAGAATAACATTTATCTGGCAGAGATTTACAGGAACATTGTTACCTGACCATGACCTTACCTCAGGAACAAAGGATCTGACACCAGGAAGTTTACAACAATTAACCATGCTCATCCCTTACCTTTTGCTTTTACAGGGGCTTGCAGAAAGCATTCAGTAACTTTGGGGTTCTTAGATCATGAGCCACCCATCCCTTTGTATGAATCTGTAATAAACCTTTCTCTATTCCAAACTCTAGTATTGATGGGCCTCACTGTGCGTCAGGCACACGGACTTGCGAATTTGCTAACAATACCAACTTAGACTTGTGATTGGTACCTGAAGTGGAGGGCAGCCTCGTGGAACTGAGCCCTCAACAATGGCGTCTGATGCTATCTCTGGGGTTGACAATGTCAGAACTGAGTTGACTTGTAAGACTCCTCGTTGTTGTCTTACCATTGTTTAACGGTGCAACCTCTTTCCCCACCAACAAACTCATGAATTGGTTCATCAGAATCTTTATGGTCAGAGAAGGGGAGAATTAAGATTAAATTTTAATTTTAGATTAAATGAACCACTAATTCCCATGTAACAAGCATGTTCTGAGCTGCTAATTAGATATAAAGATATATGTAGATGTAAAAGATGTAGGCTATGTAGATGCAGGTGCTGATAGAGATTATGTAGTTTATGTAGACACTGTAGTTGCTGTCAGTGACATAGATGTAAACGCATATGTAGATTCTGTAGATATAAATACAGATGTAGATAGATATCAGTTAGAGAATAGATGTGCATGACATAGCTGTAGACATGGATGTAGATTAAAATTTTCAACTGTAGCACTATTGATATTTTGGGCTGGATAATTCTTTGCTATGAGGCACTGTCCTAGATGCCAGGGGCCCTCCTTCCCCTACTGTCAGGTTGTGACAATCAGTGATGTGTCTGGATGCTGCCAAATGCCTTCTGGGTGCAAGTTTCTGGCGTTGCAAACCAGTGATGTAGACAACGTAGATAACTGAAAAATGCAAATATGGATGTATCAATAGATGATGATATCAGAGTAAATATAAATTATATAACTCTAAACATAGATGTAGATGCTTTTGTATTTTTAAATCTTTATTTGTTTATTTGGCCGTGCCAGGTCTTAATTGTGGCATGTGGGATCTTTGATGCATCATGTGGGGTCTTGTTGTGGCACATTGACTGTCTAGCATGTGGGCTCAGTAGTTGCCTTGCAAGTCATGTGGAATCTTCCCAAACCAAGGATAGAACCCATATCCCCTGAACTGGCAGGCAGATTTTTAACTGCTGGACCACAGGGAAGCCCCTAGGTGACATATTTGATATGGACAATGTAGATGGCATAAATATAAATTTTGTGATCTGGGCAGGAAAATGTAGATGTTAATGATACAGATGATACAGATTAGGTATAGGTGATGAGACAGATATCTAGATAGATTAAAATAGAAATGTTTCTCAATTTGAATTTAAGTTCTTTGAAGGTGATATTCATATCTCCAAAAGCAATTTGAAGCTGTTCATTAATGATCTGTTGATTGGTTAATTAGCTCTACCACTTCAGAGCCACCCAAGTTCTCTTTAGTATTTCATATGTGCTTTCTATTAAGAAAAGATTATCTTCAGGAAAGTTTATGGGAATTTAAAACCCTGAGTTATAAATAAATGTATGTGGGCAGACAGTAAATACTTATCCTTCATATACTTTCTCAACATTTTATTATGAAAATTTTCAAACATGCAAAAAACTTGATGCAAATTTACAAGGGCTGTATACCCACCACATTTTACCATTAACATTTTATATTTTACCATTAACGCTTACTGTGCTTACTTATTTCATGTCTATCCATCACCCCATCTTACTTGTTGATACATTTCAAGAACATCCTGCACATGTTTTTAACTGATTTCCTAGAAGACTAAATTCCTGAAAACTGCTTTGACTTCATATAATTACATACTATCATTTTACTTGTGATGGTCATAGGCCACTTGAGAGTCCTGCAGAATAAATCTTTGTAGTATTGGGAAGGTTGTCATAACGTTTATTAAAAATTTGAAGCTAAAGGGGATATATGTATATGTATGTATATATGTATATGTATGGCTGAATCCCTTCCACTATTCATCTGAAAGTATCACAACATTGTTAACCGCTATCTCCCAATACAAAATTAAAAGTTCAAAAAAAATTTAAGCTGAAATTTAAGAAAGAATAAGCCCAGAGCTTACTAAGGAGAAACACTGAGATCAGGGAGGCTGTGGCATTTCTCACACCTCTTTTGGGAGAGTTTTCAGACCAAGGATAAGTAGATTCCTTTCAGGAATGGTTTGGGGTAGTGTTGCCTGAAGTGAAGTGAACGTCGCTCAGTCGTGTCTGATTCTTTGTGACCCCATGGACTATACAGTCCATGGAATTCTCCAAGCCAGAATACAGGAGTGGGTAGCCTTTCCCTTCTCCAGGGTATCTTCCCAACCCAGGGATCAAACCTAGATCTCCCACATTACAGGTGGATTCTTTACCAGCTGAGCCACCGGGGAAGTCTAAGAATATTGGAGTAGGTAGCCTATCCCTTCTCCAAGGGACCTTCCTGACCCAGGAATTGAACTGAGGTCTCCTGCATTGCAGGTGGATTCTTTACCAGCTGAGCTACCAGGGAAGCCCAGTATTGCCTGAAGACAAAGAAATTTCCCATATGATCTATTAAGGTTCTTTTCAATAAAGCTAACTGATACTCAGATCACTCAGTTTTTAATAAAGGTTAATAATCAGGGTAAAAGAGGGAGAAAAAGGATAAAAATTAGAAAGACATCAGACTCAAGCTATCTATTTATTAATATAAAATCATATGGCAAGACTCAGATGGCCTTTCAACTCATTCAATAAATCTTGGCAGGATATTCATACATCAGACTACAACTGAGTATATGTTTCTGCATTTACCAATGTCCCAGCCTTTCTTTCTAGATATTGCCAAGTTGCCAACTCACCACTGGCTGACTCATAGTTTACACCAATACTATCCATAGTCCTAAAGGAATGTGACCTTTTCCCTTGGAGATGAGAAATACTATATCCCCTCAAGATCATATATTGAAATCATCAAGTTTAGCAAATGGTAAATCTCTCCAGAAGATCAAAGCTGACAGTTTAGTTCAGATCAGTAGCTCAGTAGTGTCTAACTCTTTGCGACCCCATGGACGGCAGCACACCAGGCTTTCCTGTTCATCACCATCTCCCGGAGCTTACTCAAATTCATGTCCATCAAGTCGGTGATGCCATTTAACCATCTCATTCTCTGTTGTCCCCCTTTCTTCCTGTCTTCAATCTTTGCCAGCATCAGGATCTTTTCCAGTGAGTCAGTTCTTCACATCAGGTGGCCAAAGTATTGGAGCTTCAGCTTCAGCATCAGTCCTTCCAATGAATATTCAGGACTGATTTCATTTAGGACTGACTGGTTTGATCTCCTTGTAATCCAAGGGACTCTCAAGAGTCTTCTCTAACGCCACACTTTGAAAGCATCAATTCTTTGGTGCTCAGCTTTCTTTATGGTCCCAATTCTCATCCATATAAGACTACTGGAGAAACCATAGCTACGACTATATGACCTTTTGTCAGCAAAGTAATGTCTCTGCTTTTTAATATGCAGTCTAGGTTTGTCATAACTTTTCATCCAAGAAGCAAGTGTCTTTTAATTTCATGGCTACATTCACCATCTGCAGTGATTTTGGAGCCCAAGAAAATAGTCTCTCACTGTTTCCATTGTTTCCCCATCTATTTCCCATGAAGTGATGGGATTAGATGGCATGATCCATGATCTTTGTTTTTTGAATGTTTAGTTTTAAGCCAACTTTTTCACTCTCCTCTTTCACTTTCATCAAGAGGCTCTTTAGTTCTTCCTTTTCTGCCATAAGGGTGGTGTCATCTGCATATCTGAGGTTATTGTTATTTCTCCCAGCAATTATGACTCCAGCTTGTGCTTCATCCAGCCCAGCATTTTGCATGATGTACTCAGGATAGAAGTTAAACAAGCAGGGTGACAATACACAGCCTTGACGTACTCCTTTCCCAATTTTGAAGCACTCCATTGTTCCATGTCTGGTTCTAATTATTGCTTCTTGACCTGCATACAGATTTCTCAGGAGGCAGGTGAGGTGGTCTGGTATTCCCATCTCTTTAAAGATTTTCCACAGTTTGTTGTGATCCACACAGTCAAAGGCTTTAGGGTAGTCAATGAAAAGCAGATTTCTTCCTGGAATTCTCTTGCTTTTTCTATGATCCAGTCAATGATGGCAATTTGATCTCTGGTTCCTCTGCCTTTTCTAAATCCAGCTTGAACATCTGCAAGTTCTCGGTTTATGTACTGTTGAAACTTAGCTTGGAGAATTTTGAATATTACTTTGCTAGTGTGTGAGATGAGTGCGATTGTGTGGTAGTTTGAACATTCTTTGGCATTGCAATTTTTGGGGATTGGAATGAAAACTGACCTTTTCTAGTCCTGTGGCCACTGCTGAGTTTTCTAAATTTGCTGGCATACTGAGAGAAGCACTTTCACAGCATTGTCTTTCAGGATTTCAAATAGCTCAACTGGAACTCCATCACCTCCACTAGCTTTGTTTGTAGTGATGCTTCCTAAGGCCCACTTGACTTCACACTCCAGGACGTCTGGCTCTAGGTGAATGGTCACACCAAAGCTAACAGGGACCAGTCTAAAATACACTGGCTGTGGACTATGGAGTTTCCAAATACCTAGGTTGTTGCTGAATTGAAAGTAGGAGTGAGTCAGTCAGTGAGGCTTATTCATTTTTTCCAGGGCTATGGTCAGGGTCTGAGCTGCTAACATGTTACCAGGCAGGGCTAAAAGAGGACTAAACCACAGAGTGACCCTATAACATGGGTGGAGATGTGAACAATAAATAGTGAACAATAAATAGATGGAATAAATAGATGGAACAATAAATAGTGAAATAAGTAATCTGTACCAATTAGAAATCTGGTCTGGAGTAGACAGAGGATGCGTACCTACTGGTTGACTCTGGGAAGATTTACTCTGGGCTGAATGGATGGGGAACAGAAAGTTTATCCATGAGTCTGGAGGATGAGAGAACACAATGTAGCAGATGCTGAGGCTATCCTGCTGGAATCACCCTGGGCCTTGACATTTTGCACACAGCAGCCTGATTTCCAACTGCCAGCATCTGCCTGTTTACCAAAGGTCTTCGTCTGGTGGTTTGAGTTAGCTCTGTTCAGACATGCAGCAGGCCAGAAGTGCTGCAGAATTAGTGCCTTCCCAGCTGCAACCTTCCACCAAACACTGTGGAATTGGTGCTTATATCCCAGCTCCCTAACTCCTTGTGCAGGATAACTGAGGCTTACATTCTGTACTGACCCCCAAAGTTCCCCAATAGGGTTGAATTCAGATTGTTTGTGGTGGCACTTTACTTAAACATGAGCTTCCTACAGGCTTCTGTCCCTCCCATCTCAGGTCCTTACTTCCCTACTCAGACAAAGTACTTGCACTTGAATTTGTATCTCAGTCTACTTCTAAGGGAACCCAAACTAAGACACACAGTTCAGTTCAGTTCAGTTGCTCAGTCATTTCCAACTCTTTCCAGCCCTATGAATCACAGCACGCCAGGCTTCCCTGTCCATCACCAACTCAAACTCAAATCCATCAAATCAGTGATGCCATCCAGCCATCTCATCCTCTGTCGTCCCCTTCTCCTGCTGCCCCCAATCCCTCCTAGCATCAGAGTCTTTTCCAGAGTCAACTCTTCACATGGGGTGGCCAAAGTATTGGAGTTTCAGCTCCAGCATCAGTCCTTCCAAAGAACACCCAGGACTGATCTCCTTCAGAATGGACTGGTTGGATCTCCTTGCAGTCCAAGGGACTCTTAAGAGTCTTCTCCAACACCACAGTTCAAAAGCATCAATTCTTCAGTGCTCAGCTTTCTTCACAGTCCAACTCTCACATCCATACATGACTACTGGAAAAACCATAGCCTTGACTAGACGGACCTTTGTTGGCAAAGTAATGTCTCTGCTTTTCAACATGCTATCTAGGTTGGTCATAACTTTCCTTTCAAGGAGTAAGCGTCTTTTAATTTCATGGCTGCAATCACCATCTACAGTGATTTTGAAGCCCCCCAAAATAAAGTCTGACACTGTTTCCACTGTTTCCCCATCTATTTCCCACGAAGTGATAGGACCAGACGCCATGATCTTCGTTTTCTGAATGTTGAGTTTTAAGCCAACTTTTTCACTCTCCTCTTTCACTTTCATCAAAAGGCTTTTGAGTTCCTCTTCACTTTCTGCCATAAGGGTGGTGTCATCTGCATATCTGAGGTTATTGATATTTCTCCTGGCAATCTTGATTCCAGCTTGTGCTTCTTTCAGCCCAGCATTTTTCATGATGTACTCTGCATATAAGTTAAATAAGCAGGGTGGGTGACAATATACAGCCTTGATGTACTCCTTTTCCTATTTGGAACCAGTCTGTTGTTCCATGATTCTGTGAAAGTGCTGCACTCAATATGCCAGCAAATTTGGAAAACTCAGCAGTGGCCACAGGACTGGAAAAGGTAGGTTTCATTCCAATGCCAAAGAAAGGCAATGCCAAAGAATGCACAAACTACCACACAATTGCACTCATCTCACACACTAGTACAGTAATGCCCAAAATTCTCCAAGCCAGGCTTCAGCAATACGTGAACTGTGAACTTTCAGATGTTCAAGCTGGTTTTAGAAAAGGCAGAGGAACCAGAGATCAAATTGCCAACAATCACTGGATCATGGAAAAAGCAAGAGAGTTGCAGAAAAACATCTATTTCTGCTTTATTGACTATGCCAAAGCCTTTGACTGTGTGGATCACAAGAAACTGTGGAAAATTCTGAAAGAGATGGGAATACCAGACCACCTGACCTGCCTCTTGAGAAACCTGTATGCAGGTCAGGAAGCAACAGTTAGAACTGGACATGGAACAACAGACTGGTTCCAAATAGGAAAAGACACACAAGCAGTGGAAAAATGCTCTGAAAGTCCCTCTGGCTTTTTTTTTCTCTCTTGTAATCTGTTGAATAAGGATAAGAGGCTTATGGAAGTGTCCTGATGGGAGAGACTGACTGAGGGGGAAAGTGGATCTTGTTCTGAGGGCATCAGAACAAGAGGGCAGAGAGAATGAAAAACTCTGAGGGCATCAGAGGGCAGACAGAATGAAAGCCACTAATCACACTGACCACAGTCTTTTCTAACTCAATGAAACCATGAACCATGCCGTGTAGGGCCACCCAAGATGGATAGGTCACGGTAGCGAGTTTCGACAAAATGTGGTCCACTGCAGAAGGAAATGGCAAACCAATTCAGTATTCTTTCCCTGAGAACCCCATGAACAGTATGAAAAGGCAAAAAGATATGACACTGAAAGATGAACACTTCAGGTCAGTAGGTGCCCAAAATGCTACTGGAGAAGAATGGAGAAATTACTCCAGAAAAAATGAAGAGACAGAGCCAAAGCAAAAGCAACACCCATTTGTAGATATGACTGGTGATGGAAGTAAAGTCCGATGCTATAAAGAACAGTGTTGCATAGGAACCTGGAATGTTAGGTCCATGAATCAAGGTAAATTGGATATGGTCAAACAGAAGATGGCAAGAGTGAACATCAACATTTTAGGAATCAGTGAACTAAAATGCACTGGAATGGGCAAATTTAACTCAGATAAGAATTATACTACTCTGGGCAAGAATCCCTTAGAAGAAATGGAGTAGCCCTCATAGTAAAAAAAAAAAAGAGTCCAAAATGAAGTACTTGGATGCAATCTAACAGAATGGTCTCTGTTCATTTCCAAGGCAAACCATTCGGTATCATATCGCTATGATACTGAAGTTTATGCCCCAACCAGTAATGCCAAAGAAGCTGAAGTTGAACGGTTCTATGAAGACCTACAAGACCTTCTAGAACTAACACCAAAAAAAGATGTCCTTTTCATCACAGGGGACTGGAATGCAAAAGTAGGAAGCCAAGAGATACCTGGAATAACAGGCAAATTTAGCCTTGGAGTACAAAATGAAGCAGGGCAAAGGATAACAGAGTTTTGCCAAGAGAATGCACTGGTCATAACAAACACCTCTTTCAACAACACAAGAGAAGACTCTACACATGAACATCACCAGATGGTCAATACTGAAATCAGATTGATTCTATTCTTTGCAGCTGAAGATGGAGAAACTCTATACAGTCAGCAAAAACAAGACCGGGAGCTGACTGTGGCTCAGATCATGAACTCCTTATTGCCAAACTCAGACTTAAATTGGAGAAAGTAGAGAAAACCACTAGACCATTCAGGTATGACCTAAATCAAATCCCTTATGATTATACAGTGGAAATGACAAATAGATTCAAGGGATTAGATCTGATAGAGTGCCTGAAGAACTATGGACAGAGGTTCGTGACATTGTGCAGGAGACAGTGATTAAGACAACTGCCAAGAAAAAGAAATGCAAAAAGGCAAAATGCTTGTCTGAGGAGGCCTTTAAAATAGTTGAGAAAGGAAGAGAAGCAAAAGGCAAAAGAGAAAAAGAAAGATATACCCATGTGAATGGAGAGTTCCAAAGAATAGCAAGGAGGGATAAGAAAGCCTTCCTTAGTGATCAGTGAAAAGAAATAGAGGAAAAAACTAGAATGAAAAAGACTAGAGATCTCTTCAAGAAAATTAGAGATACCAAGGGAATAGTTCATGCAACAATGGGCACAATAAAGGACAGAAATGCTATGGACCTACCAGAAGCAGAAGATATTAAGAAGAGGTGGCAACAATACACAGAAGAACTACGCAAGAAAGATCTTCATGACCCGGATAACCAAGATGGTGTGATCACTCACCTAGCGCCAGACATCCTAGGTTGTGAAGTCAAGTGGGCCTTAAGAAGCATCACTACAAACAAAGCTAGTAGAGGTGATGGAATTCCACTTGAGCTATTTCAAGTTCTAAAAGATGATGCTGTGGAAGTGCTGCATTCAATATGCCAGCAAATTTGGAAAACTCAGCAGTGGCCACAGAACAGGAAAAGATCAGTTTTCATTCCAATCCTAAAGAAAGGCAATGCAAAGAATGTTCAAACTACTGCACAATCATACTCATCTCACACACTAGCAAAGTAATTCTCCAAGCCAGACTTTAACAGTACATACCATGAACTTCCAGATGTTCATGCTAGATTTAGAAAGGCAGAGGAATCAGAGATCAAAATGCCAACATCTGTTGGATCATAGAATAAGCAAGAGAGTTCCAGAAAAACATCTATTTCTGCTTTATTGACTATGCTAAAGCTTTGGACTGTGTGGATCACAACAAACTGTGGAAAATTCATAAAGAGGTGGGAATACCAGACCACCTCACCTGCTTCCTGAGAAACCTGTATGCAGGTCAGGAAGCAACAGTTAGAACTGGACATGGAACAACACACTGTTTCAAAATTTGGAAAGGAGTACATTAAGTCTGTATATTGTCTCCCTGCTGATTTGACTTATATGCAGAATATATCATGCGAAATGCTAGGCTGGAAGGAGCGCAAACTGGAACCAAGATTTCCAGGAGAAATATCAATAACCTCAGATATGCAGATGACACTACCCTTAGAAAACAAACAAAAGCTAAAGAGCCTCTTGATGAAAGTGAAAGAGAGAGTGAAAAGTTGGCTTAAAACCCAACATTCAGAAAACGAAGATCAAGGCATCTGGTCCCATCACTTCATGGCAAATAAATGGGGAGACAATGGGAACAATGACAGACTTTATTTTGGGGGGCTTCAAAATCACTGCAGATGGTAACTCCAGCCATGAAATTAAAAGGTGCTTGTTCTTTGGGAGAAAAGCTATGACCAACCAACCTAGACAGCATAATTAAAAAGCAGAGACATTACTTTGCCAACAAAGATCTGTTTAGTCAAAGCTATGGTTTTTCCAGTAGTCGTGTATGGATATGAGAATTGGACCATAAAGCTGAGCACCAAAGAATTGATGCTTTTGAAGTGCGGTGTTGGAGAAGACTCTTGAGAGTCCCTTGGACTATAAGGAGATCCAACCAGTCAATCCTAAATGAAATCAGTCCTGAATATTCATCGGAAGGACTGATGCTGGAGCTGAAATTCCAATACTTAGGCCACCTGATGCGAAGAACTGATTCATTGGAAAAGACCCTGATGCTGGGAAAGATTGAAGGTGGCAGAAAAAGGTGACAACAGAGGTTGAGATGGTTGGATGGCATCACCGACTCAATGGACATGAGATTTGAGTAGGCTCCGGGAGATGGTGATGGACGGGAAAGCCTGGCGTGCTGCCATCCATGGGGCTGCAAAAAGTCGGCATATGACTGAGCAACTGAACTGAACTAAACTGTGATCTGTTAAGGCTATCAGAATGCAGAGAAGACAGGAACTGCCCAGCACTCTCTTCAGCCCAGGAAACTCAAAGACATCTTTTCTTGGTAACAAAAAAATTCTTTGCCTTTGGGAACAGCTGTCACAGTGTCAGCTCTGGCTTCATATTACTTAACCACACAGTACCACCTCCCATTGCAAATTTAAGAGACATCAAAAATACTGAGAGGTCAGTAACAGAATCCTAGCCATTGCTTTAACAAATCTCCTGTGTTCCAGCTCATCTCTGCCCCAATCTGATATGTAAAAACATGACATGTAGCTTATTAATCACTAATGGAATCCTTGTAGAAGAAGTTTTAATGCCCTTGTCAGCCACTGTGTTCACATTGAGCATCTGAGTGAATCAGGTGGATAAATTGATCTTTGGTTTCCCCCGCTAAGGAGACAATCACTGAACCACTAGGACACAGATTAAAACTGTTTTTCTTTCAGTGAGGTTAAAGTCTTTGCAAAATCACCACTTAGAATAATGCTGTTTGTCTGGGGATATAGTCCACTTTTGTAGGTAGGAAATAGCTCCATATTTTGTAGAAATAAAACAACTATTGTTGTCTATGTCCTTACACTAGAAGAAGTTCAATTGCAGAGACAGAGTGTGTGCATGGGTGCTCAGCCACTAAGTTGTGTCTGACTCTTTGCAGCCCCATGAACTGAGACTTGCCAAGCTTCTCTGTCCATGGGATTTTCCAGCAAGAATACTAGAGTGGGTTGCCATTTCCTCCTCCAGGGAATCTTCCTGACCCAAGAATTGAATCTGAGTCTCCTGCATTAGCAGGCAGATTCTTTACCACGGAGACACCTGGGAAGGCCCACCACAAAGATAGAGTGGTTATCCACTATCATGGGAGGATAATTAGCATCCTAACACTTTTTCCTCTATGATGTGGGTCATACGGTAGAAGCTAGCCAAGCCAGATGGTCCTTTCTCTGATCTTTGTCTGCCAGAGGACAGTCATAGGATCCAGCCTCAGCAAGTCAGACATTCTTACCCTGGACTTTTAATTTAGACTCAGAGACAGCTTAGAATTCTATGGCAGCACAGGCACTTGGGCTGCTGGCCTCAGCTGTGGTGGTGTCCATCAGCCAGAAGGCAAGGTGTCCATCAGCCATCAGCAGCAAGGCCAGAGTTGGGGGCAATCACATCAAACTGTCCCTGCAGCACGACCTCAGCTGTTTCTCATGCCCAGCCTCTCTCAGATCCTGTCTTTAAAATCTGGTTAACCAGCCTTCTGGTCAATTCTGTTAGCCCTCATTATCCTTCTACTAAAGTTAGCAGGTGTCCACTCCTGTTACGTGCCATTCAGAACCCTGAGGGGCACAGAGAACAATATTCCCATTGTGCAGAGTCTCCCCTGTAGGGCAGAGACCTGACTCTTGTCCAGGGAGCATCTGGATGTCTAGGTAACTAGCAAAGGGGCCTTATCTCCTTCCCTGCAGAGAGCTTGATTGCATAATTGTTGCTTCCTTTCCCGTTCTAAAAGTCTCTGACTCTTCATGAAGTGTTGTACAGTGAAAGACTCAAAACTACTTGAATTTCTGCAGCCTTAGTGATAAGGAGAGGATTTCTGGGTAGGGGTTGGGGGGTGGGGGGAAGCCATTATGTGAAGCCCATAGATGGATCTTGTCCAAATCAAACAGAGTATCTCAAGTCCATATTGTGCATAGGTCCCCAAAGACGTGATTGTATCTGGTAAACAATGTTTGCTGCATATCAAGACCAAGAAAATGCACAGTTCAGTTAATAATGTTCACAGGTGTCTGTTATATGAATGGTCCCATTGGCGACAAATAATCAGAGATGATAAGACAGGGAGAGTGACTGGCAGTTATACATATTCAGTAATCTGAATCATTTTTGTAGCCTGGAGAGTGGGCAATGTGGTCATAACATGCATAGATCATGGGGTTTGGTGGGGAGAGTAGATATTGTTTGTTTTTAAGCTGTTCCCATGGTCACATTATAACAGTTTCAGGGAAAACCCATTTGAAACATTATGGATCAGGGAAACTTTCTTAGTTAATGATGAAAGTGAAAGTGAAAATCAATCAGTCGTGTCTGACTCTTTGCAATCCCATGGAAAAAGTCCTTGGATTTCTCCATGGAATACTGGAGAAATACTGGTAGCCTTTCCCTTCTCCAGAGGAAGGATCTTCCCAACTCAGGGATCAAACCCAGGTCTTCTGCACTGCAGGCAGATTCTTTACCAGCTGAACCACGAGAGAAGCACAAGAATACTGGAGTGGGTAGCCTGTCCCTTCTCCAGCAGATCTTCCTGACCCAGGACTCAAACTGGGGTCTCCTGCATTGCCCGCAGACTCTTTACCAACTGAGCTACCAGGGAAGCCGTAGTTAATGGTAAACCAATCTATTTGGAGTGGTTCAAAACAGTCCTTAAAGGAAAGGGAGACTATTATAGATTGAGAGAGGCTTAAGAGATATGTCAACCAAAAGCAATGGTAGATCCTTACTTAAATCCTGATTCAATTAAAACTGTGAGAACATGAACTGAGTACTAGATGATATTAAGGAGTTACTGATGATGATATCGTAGGGATATTAGTGGTATTGTGGTGTGTTTTTTTCCCAAGTCCTTACCATTAGAGATACATACTGAATTTATGTGTGAAATAAAAGAATGTCTTAGATTTGCTTTGAAATATTCTAGCACAGTATTACTGAAAGTGTGGTTTGCAGATCAGTGCCAGTTTTCCAACTGTGTGCTATCAGTTTGTGATAAGTGCAGACATTGACAATGAGTGTGTAAAATACATTGACAATGAGTGTTTAGAAACTGTGATATACTGGAGTGGGTTGCCATTTCCTGCTCCAGGGGATCGTCCCAACCCAGGGATCAAACCTATGTCTCCTGTGTCTCCTGCATTAGCTGGAAGATTCTTGACCACTAGCACCATCTAGGAAGACCAAGAACCTGTGATAACACTTTGCATTGTCATGGCATCCAAGCAGCAATGAGCAGATTTGTCTCATTGACCAGAGCAGAACCCAGTTGGATATTGTTGAACTTGCATAGTGAACGGCCTATGGTCCATGATAACTGGAAATTAAACAAAAGGGTTCTTAACTACTGATAGCTTAAGAAGAAATGCTTTAGCACACACAGAGAGGGGTGAGGGTGTAGTGTTAGATGAAAAAGAATTGCAAACATCTGGTGACTGTTGAAGCTAGGTGAAAGGCATATAGCACAATTCTCTCTATTTTTGTGAAAATTTGATAATCTACATCATTTGGTTTATTAAAATTAACCCAATGTGTTAATTTTAAACACACACTGTCAATAAATATATTTATATCTAAACATACAGCATGTAAGTATAATACATGTGTATTTTACACACATAAAAATGATGCATAATATAGAAAGATACACAGAATTCACAGCTCACATAGGTTACATAACATATGTAGTTTTATTTTACAGAGATCTTAGGTAAACAAATTAATTTGCTGGATGATAAGCTTGGTGAGCTTTTATTATATAACTGTAATAAACTGATTATATAATAGACAACTTGAGGCCAAGGATCCTATGAGATACCATTTCTGTGTCTCCACAGCACTCAACCCAGGGTACTACAGAGTTAATGGTATCCAATAAACCCTGGCTAACCAGCTAAACTCAGGAAATTGTGATGCAGAGTGGTTTAATTCTCTGTGCAATAAGAACATACCACTCAATTCAAGAATCAGTCTCCTGAATCTGCCCTCATGGAGATTTGTCACAGAACATTTGAGACTGAGGGGAACTTGGAGCTTTATAAAATGTCCTCATTTTGTAAACAGAAGTGAGGGCCGGAGAAGTTCCATGAGCCTCGCTGGACATCTCGCTTGTTAATGGCGAAGCTATTGCCTCCAGTGCCTGCAATTGGACGGTTCCTTCTGCCGTGTTGTTTCTCAGAAGATACAAATCCCCCCCCCACCCCACGCCCTCTGCTCCTGGCTTAAAATTATCTGGTTTCAGATGTAGGAAAGAAACAGTTGTCAAGCTGACTCCACCAGGAGGCTGAACAGGAGATGTGACTACAGAGCAAGTCATATCATGACTAGTATTTACCCAGTACTGCTCTGTGCCTCTGGCCTTCAGGAACTTTCTGTCTATTGGGGAAGGCAGGTGTACACATGTCAAGAGAGAGTAGTTTTGCTGTGTAGGATTAAAGCATAAAGGATTAGCTGGGTAGAGCCCTGGGGTCTGGAGAAGGGACAGAATGTCTTAGAGGCCATGGAGCTTGGGAATGAGGTCAGAGAACCAAGGAGAGGGCAGAACTCTGGGTTAGAATCACACGGACCTGGTTTTATGCTTCACCCTGTTGATACTAAAGAGCTTGAGAGGTTTCTGTGGGGAACAGGATAAGACCCAATACTGGCTGGATTTAAACAGACTAAGTATGCGGAAGTGTCTGGCAGCAGGGAGAAATATGAAAAGGGCCTAAGGAGATGAAAGTGTGGAGCAGGTGATGGCAGAGGGAAGAGAGAGAAAATGCAGGTGTGAGAATTTTGACTTCTAAGTGAAAAAACAAAAAGACAAACAAAAAACCCTGCCAACACTCCCACCCACTGTCCAAAACTATGTGACATGCCAGGTGCTGTTCTAACACCATACAAATCTGAACTAATCTGAACATCCTGAATTAGGTATTATTGTTATTCTTGCTTTACAGATGAAGAAACTGAAACAAGGAAAGTTAAGTCACATGCCCGAGGATAAACAGTAAAATCAAGATTATACCCAGCAGTCAGTCTGTCTGCTGGTCTCAGCTCTTCACGACCATTGCACACTGTAGTGAAGTAAAGGTATTAGAGGTAAAAGTCATGATGAATCCATCCTGACCAAGTGTCTTGAGTGAGTGAGTGAGTGAGTGAAGTCGCTCAGTCGTGTCCGACTCTTTG
Organism: Ovis aries; assembly: GCF_016772045.2. Classification (NCBI taxonomy): domain Eukaryota; kingdom Metazoa; phylum Chordata; class Mammalia; order Artiodactyla; family Bovidae; genus Ovis; species Ovis aries. The sequence goes on along the minus strand of NC_056066.1, from coordinate 47,728,702 downwards.
CGACCCCATGGACTACAGCCTACCAGGCTCCTCCCTCCATGGGATTCTCCAGGCAAGAGTACTGGAGTGGGTTGCCATTTCCTTCTCCAGGGGATCTTCCCGACCCAGGGATTGAACCTGGGCCTCCAGCATTTCAGGCAGATGCTTTAACCTCTGAGCCACCAGGGAAGCCTGACCAAGTGTCTTAGAAAATGTTAATGCCATTGACAAGTTAGATACATTAAATGAGAATATTAGTCTGGGGGAAAGCAGATACATACAGCTGGTTTTTTCTACATTTTGTTTAAGCTGACAAGGCCACATCTGAGCAAAGTGTCCCATGGGAATTTAGAACTATAGGACAGGAACTTGGGAGAGATGTAGTTGCCAGTTCCCTCCTGTTAGCACTTGAAAAACGTTGTGCCTCTTCATTCTGGCCTCCGTGATATCAGATAAGAAATCTGCTATCGTTTGAATTGGTTTTGCTTGTAACTATTGCATCATTAATCTCTGGTTGCTGTTGTCATTTCTTAGTTTTCAGAAGTTTAATTATGATGTGTTTGATGAGAATTTTTTTTAGATTTCTCTTATTTCAGGTTCACTTACCTCTTGAATCTGTAGGTTTCTGTTTTTCGCTATTTATTTCAGCCATTATTTCTTTGACTATCATTTAGTCCAACAGTCTTTCTGGTCGCCTGCTGGGATCCTGATGATATAGGAGTGAGCTTTTGTTAGAGTGTCTGGCAGCAGGGAGAACCAGGAGGAGAGCCTAAGGAGATGAGAGTGTGGAGCAGGCAATGGCAGAGTGAAGAGAAAGAAAAGGCAGGTGTGAGAAATTTGACTTTTTAGTAAAAAAAAAGGGGGGGGGCAAAAAACCCCACTAACCACCCCACACACACCCTTTTTATTGGAGCTTTTATTACTGTCCACAGATGTCAGGAAACCAAGAGATTTTGTTACTGCCCCACAGGTCCCTTCCCCACCTTCAGTCTCTTTTAGCTGTTTCTCAGATTGAGTGAATTTAATTGTTCTCAAATCCAGTGATTCCATCTTTTGTCATCTTCACTCTACCACTAAACCTATCCTGTGAGTTTTTATTTTAGTGGTTGTACTTTTCAGTTCTATAATTTTCATTTGGTTCTTTTTTTGTAATTTCTATTTCTTTGCTGAGGTTTTCTATTTTTTCGTTTTTCTAGGGATTTCATAATTGCTCGCTGAAACCATTTTATGGTGACTGCTTTAACATCTTTGCCAAGTAATTCCAGCATCTGATTCATCTCACTATTGATGTCGACTGATTATCTTTTTTCATTCAAGTTTTGATTTTTCTGCTTCTTGGTATGACAAGTGATTTTTAAAATAGCATTCTGGAGATTTTGCATATAATTTTAGAAGACCGTTGATCTTATATAAATCTACTTTAGTAGGTACTCTATTTAGTTTTTTTAAGGCTTACTTTTGTAGGCTATCATTTCAATGACAGTTTAGTTTTCTGAGTCCTTGCAATGTTGTTCTGGTCCACTTGTGCTTCTGGCTCTGCTTAAGCTCTGCTTAAGCTTATACATGTGATACTTGTATGGGTAAAGGTGTTTCCCTGGGCTGCTTGATGTCATTAGGCAGATGTAGGGAGATGCCCTGGGTTACCTTCTGCCACTGCATGGAGGTCTGGAGACAGCCTGCTGGCACTACTAGTGCAAGTGTAAGGCCCTGCCTGCCAACCTGGTGTTGGGCAGTGTACGAGCTTGGTTCCTCAGTTTCTCTGTTTCCACTGACATGGGCAGATTGAGTCCACTGCTGCTGGGGGTTGGGTGGTATGCAATGGGTTGGCCTGCCTGCATTTTGCTTTTGCCACTGCTGTGGGTAGCTCAGTTTGCTGCTATCTGTGACTGTGGGGTGAAGATGGGTTGGAAATTAATTTCTGCCTCTTGATATTGCTATGAGTGGGTTTGGCCTGCTGTTACCACTGAGTATGTATCTCCTTATTGAGGCCCTGCTATGGTTCTCTTTTCCTGGTCCTTTATCCAGAGAGAGCAGGCTTTTCTTTCTTCCTCCTTTCCTTCCCTTTTCCTTCCTTCTTTCCATCTCTTGGAAAGCTTGATTGCTTTCTCTTGCTCTTTCTTCTTCTCTCTATTGCTTTTGTCTTTTTTACCTATTATCTGTTGTTGGTTTCAAGTGCAGGCTGGCTGGTACCCAGGATCTATGGAAGATAAAAGGACACCCAAGGAATTCTCCTTGCTGTTGTTCCTCAAGTCATGAGGTCCCCAGCCAGTCCACTTTCTTCTTTCCATCTTTAAAAGTCTTTAAGAGTATGATTGTCTTTTGAATTCTTTCTGTGACCTTTAGTTGCTTTCAGAGGGGAGGAGCCAAGAAAAATGAATCTGTATCATCTTCTCCTGGAACTGGAAGTTGCTTCAGGATTTGGGGCAAATGCTTTTAGTTTAAGCCACTGTCTTGGCTGCTGACTGCTGCTGTAATAAAGTACCACAACCATAGTGGCTTAAAACAAGACAAATATGTTATCTTTTGTTCTGGAGGTCAGAAGTCCAATAATGAATCTGTAGAGAAAATCAAGGTATTACTAGGGTTGACTTCTTTGCAGAGGCTCTGGGGGTGAATTTATTCTTTGCCTTTTCAAAGAATGCTATCTGTGGTCTCCTTCCAGCAATGGCATCACTCTGACTTCTGCTTCCATCATCACCTCTCCTTCTCTGACAGTCCTTTGTTTGTTACAAAGCTAATGGATGTACTTTTGGTTATGGATGGATGCCCCAGCCTCCCAGTCTTCTTCACAGAAGCAGCAGCTGTTGTTTCTTCTGCATGTCTCCAAAGATATTTCAGGCATTCACTAACATTTCACCTTTGTTTCCCCCATAGAAATGGTAATTGACTACATATACTCTTTTCCCCAATTAATAATAGAGTTTGGAGGTATTTCCACATTAGAGTGAAAAGAACTTACTCATTCTTTTTACAGCTGGATGTTGGTCCATAATGTGGATAGTCCATAATCCATCTAATGGTTCCTTACAATGGGACATTAGAGGCCCTGCTGGGATTTGAGGGGGTGACTGACAATGGCCTTATTTTCAAGGGAGGTAGGTGCTATCCACAGTCCTGGCTGAGTGGAGCTTCAGCTGAGTATCAGTAGGATAGAGGTCAGGTTAGAAAGGGATAATGAATCAGTGAGCACAGAGCAAAAGGGGCTGTCTCACAATTTCACTGTGCTCTATAATTCATAAAGGGTTTTCAGGGACATTTTATATTAATATTGAATATTCATTAACTTATGAGAGCCTCATAAAGACTCCGAGACATAACAATCACCTATTATCTATAATTGGCATAGAAGTAAATTCAGGCCCAGCAGGGCTGAGTGATATGCTTGTAGGTGAACAGCAGTAGAGCCATCTCAGGGTCTTCTCTGTTTCCAAATTCCAGCATCTTGTATCATGGCTATTTCCTGGGTCCCAAAAGGAAGAGAGGAGCTGAACAGAGATAAAATGATTAAATAAAGGTTTTTTTTGTTTGTTTTGTTGTTGTTGTTTGTGCATGGATATGTGTGTGTGATTTTTTTTAAGGCAAAGGAAACTTATAAATATGTGATGGAAAATGGAGAGGACATAGAAGAGGGCTGAGGATACAAGACAGTAGAGAGAGACTGTGAAAAATCAGGGAAGGGTTAGGCACTGCAACCTAGCTCCCAGGTGTTCCTGGAACAGAACATCTGAGAACTCCACACCTTATATCCAAATGGACCACACACCTAGAGAGTCAGCATGGCAAGCATTAATCAGGATCCCAGGGGCATCCTATTGCAAAGTAACCAGAATGCTTTCATAGCTTGAATATACATGAATTACATTCTCATGAAATAATAAAGTATGCTAAAGGCATCTGACACTAAGCTGCAGATGCTGAAGGAGGCCAAGGGAAAATAACAGCCATGGCAGGATCCTAATTCTTGTGTCTTCTGTGAATGTATCATGCAGTGAGACAGCAGTTGGGAAAGATTCTCTTGGGTGTTTGGAGAATTCTTGCTTCAGCTGCTGGTAAAACCACTTTCTCCAATGCACAGCTTTCAGCTATTTAAGAAAAAAGCAATGAGATAATAAGACTGGTGGCTTGCAAGCAAGTAAACAGGCCTGACTCTGGTCCACCAGCCTATCTGCTGGGAGAATCATTTATCCCAAAGGGGCTGTCATTTGAGTCTCCTTAAGAGCTATCCCACGTTGAAGGTCAGGAACGGTGGCGGTAAGGAGATACCCCTCGTCCAAAGTAAGGAACAGCGGCTGTGCTTTGCTGGAGCAGCCGTGAAGAGATACCCCACGCCAAGGTAAGAGAAACCCAAGTAAGATGGTAAGTGTTGCAAGAGGGCATCAGAAGGCAGACACACTGAAACCATACTCACAGAAAACTAGTCAATCTAATCACACTAGGACCACAGCCTTGTCTAACTCAATGAAACCAAGCCATGCCTGCGGGGCAACCCAAGACGGGCGGGTCATGGTGGAGAGGTCTGACAGAATGTGGTCCACTGGAGAAGGGAATGGCAAGCCACTTCAGTATTCTTGCCTTGAAAACCCCATGAACAGTATGAAAAGGCAAAATGATAGGATACCAAAAGATGAACTCCCCAGGCCATTAGGTGCCCAATATGCTCCTGGAGATCAGTGGAGAAATGACTCCAGAAAGAATGAAGGGATGGAGCCAGAGCAAAAACAATACCCAGTTTTGGATGTGACTGGTGATAGAAGCAAGGTCCGATGCTGTAAAGAGCAATACTGCATAGGAACCTGGAATGTCAGGTCCATGAATCAAGGCAAATTGGAAGTGGTCAAACAAGAGATGGCAAGGGTGAACATCGACATTCTAGGAATCAGCAAACTAAAATGGACTGGAATGGCTGAATTTAACTCAGATGACCATTACATCTACTACTGCGGGCAGGAATCCCACAGAAGAAATGGAGTAGCCATCATGGTCAACAAAAGAGTCCAAAATGCAGTACTTGGATGCAATCTCAAAAACGACAGAATGATCTCTGTTCATCTCCAAGGCAAACCATTCAATATCACAGTTATCCAAGTCTATGCCCCAACCAGTAACGTGGAAGAAACTAAAGTTGAACGGTTTTATGAAGACCTACAAGATCTTTTAGAACTAACACCCCAAAAAGATGTCCTTTTCATTATAGGTGACTGGAATGCAAAAGTAGGAAGTCAAGAAACACCTGGAGTAACGGGCAAATTTGGTCTTGGAATGCAGAATGAAGCAGGGCAAAGACTAATAGCGTTTTCCCAAGAAAATGCACTGGTCATAGCAAACACCCTCTTCCAACAACACAAGAGAAGACTCTACACATGGACATCACCAGATGGTCAACACCGAAATCAGATTGATTATATTCTTTGCAGCCAAAGATGGAGAAGCTCTATACAGTCAACAAAAAGAAGACAGGGAGCTGACTGTGGCTCAGATCATGAACTCCTTATTGCCAAATTCAGACTCAAATTGAAGAAAGTAGGGAAAACCGCTAGACCATTCAGGTATGACCTAAATCAAATCCCTTATGATTATACAGTGGAAGTGAGAAATAGATTTAAGGGTCTAGATCTGATAGATAGAGTGCCTGATGAACTATGGAATGAGGTTCGTGACATGGTACAGGAGACAGGGATCAAGACCATCCTCATGGAAAAGAAATGCGAAAAAGCAAAATGGCTGTCTGGGGAGGCCTTACAAATAGCTGTGAAAAGAAGAGAAGCGAAAAGCAAAGGCGAGAAGGAAAGATATAAACATCTAAATGTAGAGTTCCAAAGAATAGCAAGAAGAGATAAGAAAGCCTTCTTCAGCAATCAGTGCAAAGAAATAGAAGAAAACAACAGAATGGGAAAGACTAGAGATCTCTTCAAGAAAATTAGAGATACCAAGGGAACATTTCATGCAAAGATGGGCTCGATAAAGGACAGAAATGGTCTGGACCTAACAGAAGTAGAAGATATTAAGAAGAGGTGGCAAGAATACACAGAACTGTACAAAAAAGATCTTCACGACCAAGATAATCATGATGATGTGATCAATAATTTAGAGCCAGACATCTTGAAAAGTGAAGTCAAGTGGGCCTTAGAAATCTTTACTACGAACAAAGCTAGTGATGGAGGTGATGGAATTCCAGTGGAGCTGTTTCAAATCCTGAAAAATGATGCTGTGAAAGTGCTGCACTCAATATGCCAGCAAATTTAGAAAATTCAGCAATGGCCACAGGACTGGAAAAGGTCAGTTTTCATTCCAATTCCAAAGAAAGGCAATGCCAAAGAATGCTCAAACTACCGCACAATTGCACTCATCTCACATGCTAGTAAAGTAATGCTCAAAATTCTCCAAGCCAGGCTTCAGCAATACATGAACCGTGAACTCCCTGATGTTCAAGCTGGTTTTAGAAAAGGCAGAGGAACAAGAGATCAAATTGCCAACATCCGCTGGATCATGGAAAAAGCAAGAAAGTTCCAGAAAAACATCTATTTCTGCTTTATTCACTGTGCCAAAGCCTTTGACTGCGTGGATCACAAGAAACTGTGGAAAATTCTGAAAGAGATGGGAATACCAGACCACCTCACCTGCCTCTTGAGAAACCTGTATGCAGGTCAGGAAGCAACAGTTAGAACTGGACATGGAACAACAAACTGCTTCCAAATAGGAAAAGGAGTGCTTCAAGGCTGTATATTGTCACCCTGCTTATTTAACTTATATGCAGAGTACATCATGAGAAACGCTGGGCTGGAAGAAACACAAGCTGGAATCAAGATTGCCAGGAGAAATATTAATAACCTCAGATATGCAGATGACACCACCCTTATGGCAGAAAGTAAAGAGGAGCTAAAAAGCCTCTTGATGAAAGTGAAAGAGGAGAGCAAAAAAGTTGGCTTCAAGCTCAACATTCAGAAAACGAAGATCATGGCATCTGGTCCCATCACTTCATGGGAAATAGATGGGGAAACAGTAGAAACAGTGTCAGACTTTATTTTTTTGGGCTCCAAAATCACTGCAGATGGTGACTGCAGCCATGAAATTAAAAGATGCTTACTCCTTGGAAGAAAAATGATGACCAACCTAGACAGTGTATTCAAAAGCAGAGACATTACTTTGCCGACTAAAGTCCGTCTAGTCAAGGCTATGGTTTTTCCTGTGGTCATGTATGGATGTGAGAGTTGGACTGTGAAGAAGGCTGAGCACCAAAGAATTGATGCTTTTGAACTGTGGTGTTGGAGAAGACTCTTGAGGGTCCCTTGGACTGCAAGGAGATCCAACCAGTCCATTCTGAAGGAGATCAACCCTGGGATTTCTTTGGAAGGAATGATGCTAAAGCTGAAGCTCCAGTACTTTGGCCACCTCATGCGAAGAGTTGACTCATTGGAAAAGACTCTGATGCTGGGAGGGATTGGGGGCAGGAGGAGAAGGGGACAACCGAGGATGGGATGGCTGGATGGCATCATGAACTCAATGGACATGAATCTGAGTGAACTCCAGGAGATGGTGATGGACAGGGAGGCCTGGCCTGGTGCGATTCATGGGGTCGCAAAGAGTCGGACATGACTGAGCGACTGAACTGAACTGAACTGAACTGAATATACAGGATCCAAGCAAGAAACTGGGATAGGTTGCCATGGAAACAACTGTGCAGTGGTAGCCCAAGCCCACAAGGACAGTTTGGGTTTTCTGGACTCTGTGTTTTTCTGGAAAGGCCAGAGGACTGATTAACTCCTGCAGGTCTAAAACCATGGTCTGTGAACCAATAACATTCAAAGATGTGGCCATAGAGTTCTGTCAGCATGAGCGGAAACTTCTTGACCCTGTTCAGAAGAAATGGTATTGCGATATGATGATGGAGAAATGTAGTAACTTGGTCTCAGTGGGCCCATTGCATTTCTAAGTCAGACATAATTGTGATATTGGAGCTAGGGAAAGAATCCTGGATTGTTTTGAGGGAAGAAACAAGAACCTGGTGTACAGATTTGGATTCAAGTTATAAAATAATCAGAGATAGAAAAACATTTATATATAGAAAACATTCACCTCTTTTTTCTGCATCAGAGAATTCACAGTGTGAGAAACTCTTTGAAGATGAAGAATGTGGGAAGGCCTTTAGTTATTCTTCAAACCTTGCTTAACAAAGAAGAGTTCATATTGGAGCAAACAGCCAGGACTCCAGGATGGCGTCAGTCATCCCCTGAAGAAGGAGCTCCTGGATGTCAAATTAGGGGAGCTGCCACACTGGATACTAATCCAGGATTTCATCCCTAAACACATTGCTGGAGCATTTTGAAGAGGTTATTACTGGTATTACTGATATTTCAATATGAAGAAAGGGATTGTCACTGGGCTTTCTATGGTGCTGGCAGCTTACGAGCTTCTCAGCTACTGCTGTTCTTACAAGGAACTTAAACAGGTGAATTCCCTGGTGGTCCAGTGGTTAGGACTCCACAGTTTCACTGTCAGAGGCCCAGGTTTGATCTCTGAGTGGGGAACCAAGATCCCACAAGCTGGTTATTTTAGAAAAAAAAAAAAAGGAAAAAAATTAAAAATAAAAAAGAGAGAGGGAAATCTTCCATAAACATGAGCAGCTAAGCTAGTACCACTGAAGAGGGTGCACTCTGCATTCCTGACCATGGCCTTTCCCTGGCGCCTTTCATATCCTAATGGAGAATTAACAGTAAAAGATTGAAAAAACAATCTCTCAGAAACTTTCAAGTATGTAATACAGTATTATTAACTATACTTACTATGCAGTACATTACATCCCTATAACTTATTTTAGAACTGGACATTTGTAGCTTTTGACCACCTTCAAGCATTTCACCCACTGCCTCTGGCAACCATCAGTCTATTCTTTCTATGGCTTCAGTTTCTTTTCTTTTTCTTTTTCTTTTTTTTTTGGAGGGGGATTTCACATATAAGTGAGATTATACAGTACTGGTATTTGTTTTCTCTGATTTCACTTAGTGTCATGCCCTCAAGATCCATCTATGTTGTCACAAATGACAGGATTTCCTTCTTTTTATGACTGAGTAATATTTGATGGTATATATGCCACATTTTCGGAGAATGCAATGGCAACCCACTCCAGTACTCTTGCCTGGAAAATCCCATGGGCGGAGGAGCCTAGTAGGCTGCAGTCCATGGGGTCGCTAAGAGTCGGGCACGACTGAGCGACTTCACTTTCACCTTTCACATTCATGCATTGGAGAAGGAAATGGCAACCCACTCCAGTATTCTTGCCTGGAGAGTCCCAGGGACAGAGGAGCCTAGTGGGCTGCCGTCTATGGGGTCGCACAGAGTCGGACACGACTGAAGCGACTTAGCAGCAGCAGCAGCAGTATGCCACATTTTTAAAAATCCATTCATTTCTTTATGAACTCTTGTTGATTCCACGTCTTGGCTATTTGGGTGGTGCTGCATTGAACACTGGGGTGCAGATATATTTCAAGATAGTGTTATTGTTTCCTTTGGATGGATACAGAAGTAGAACTGCTGGGTTACATGGTAGTTCTGGTTTTAATTTTTTGAGGAACCACCTTACGGTTTTCCATGGTGGCTACACTAATTTGTATTTCTGCTAGTAGTACATAAGGGTTCCCTTTTTCCCACATCCTTTCCACACAGAATTGGTAATCACAATTCTTATAGGTGTGAGGTGATATTTGTTGTAGATTTGACTTGCATTTTACAAATGCAAATTAATGATGAGTGACAGCTGTGATGTCACTGATGACTAGTGACGTTAAACATGTTTTCCTGTACTTGTTGGCCGTTTGCATGTCTTCTTTGGGAAAATGTCTACTCATATCCTCTCCCCATTTCTTAACTGGGTTGTATGTTTGCTTTTCTATTAAGCTGTATAATGTTTTTAATATATATATATACTGTGGATTGCAAACCAACCAAACTCCAAGAAAACACAAAAATTAAAGGAAAAAAAGGGGGGGGGGGCTTTCTCTGAATGTAAACTTGCTCATGGAGATTGTGTTCTCTGACAGTTAGGGAAAGTGGTTTTCCTCTGTGAAAGAAAGTACAATCTGAGAGAGTCAACCACTGCAAAGTGATCTGGGGGAAAGGGAACAGAGAGAGAAAATGGAAAAAAAAAAAAGTTTTAAGTCAAAATGCAGACAAAAGCAAACTGGCGTGTCATTTATTTGGAAGTATATAAAGCAGCATACAAATGAAATTGATCATATCTGCTTCATCTTGCTTCCATTTAAGTGTTTAAAAGTAAATTACAACCATTATGACATTTTACTGCTGCATTCTTCAGTACACATCTCTAAGCACTAGAGACGTTTTTCTACATTTTATTTTATAAATATAAATGAGTATCACTGTTTGCCAGCCTGGACACACTAGGCATGGGTGAAGAAGATAGAGCTCTCATTCCTTTGGTGAGGGTGGGAGATGGTGAGGTGGGGGGAGACTTAAGCCATGTACTACATTGCATTGTTACGTTCATTTGGTAAAATCAAGCTGTGAAGGTGATGCTCAGTGCTGTAGAACTACATGGAAGGTAGAAGCCCCTCCCAGCAGTGGTGGGAGGTGGAGGGAGTATGAAAGCTTCTCTGAGGAAGGCACACTGTGGGTGGCCCTGGGGTGGGAGGAAGGTTAACATTTGGGAGCAGGGAGCTGAGAAGGATAGCTCCGGGTTAGATATGGGCTCTGGTACTTCTTCCACTCTCTATTAGCTTTCTGTGCCTGTTTCCCCATCTGTAAAATGGGGCCAGTAACAGGGGTGTTTGAAATGATGGTTAGCCTTATTAAGGAATTCATGGTCTTACCCAAAAACTGTTGGTTAAGGAGGTGGCCAGGTTTAGCAACTGAGAAGTCCCTGTGGCTGTAGCAAAGGTAAAGCAATGGGATGGGCAGGACCAGCTGCTAGTGCAAGGGCAATGAGAAGCATGGAACAGGCATGTGGCAAGTCTGGGTCTATATTTCTAATTTTCCATTACTTACTCAATTGCAAATTGTGATATGTGTTTTCATTCTGGACTGCCATGTCCCCACATCTTTGTTATCACCAGACAGGATTGATCTTTTCAGTTTCTTACCAATCATATAGACTCTAAAACGGCAACACTTTTTAAAAACTGCATTTCTGTGATGACTTACATCAAGCAGCTATTCATACTGAGCACTGGAAAAATAAACACACACAACTCACAGCTGTGAGTTGCATTTTACTCAGGGACCTTACTGAGGACTACAGCCTGGGAAGGCACCCTCAGATAGCGCTGGGGAACTGTTCCAAGAGGTAAGGGAGGAGCCTCGATATACAGGATTTTCTGCTGAAAAACAAGCAAAAAACCATGTAGTTTGGGACTACAGGGAAATCAAACCAGTCAATCCTAAAGGAAACCAACCTTGACTATCCATTGGAAGGAGTGATGCTGAAGCTGAAGCTCCAGTACTTTGGCCACCTGATGCGAAGAGTTGACTCACTGGAAAAGATTCTGGGGCTGGGAAAGGTTGAAGGCAAAAGAAGAGGGTGACAGAGGGTGAGACGGTTAGATAGCATCACCAACTCAATGGACGTGAATTTGAGCAGACTCCAGGAGATCATGGAGGACAGAGGAGCCTGGCATGCTATAGTCCATGGGGTCGCAAAGAATCAGACACGGCTTAGTAACTGAATAACTACATGTAATATCTTTGAAAGTATACATCTGACATAGTAGTTTTATTTTTCTAACATAAATTGAAAAGATAACAATGAAAATAAACATTGTCCACCTAGCAGCACCTAAAGTTCTTTTGTATACCACCAGTAGTTTGAGAAACACTGATCTGAGCAAACCATTCTAATTAGTTCTTTGAAAATCTCCACTCAGGGCTAGCTGGTAATATCTGTTGCTAGAGTGGGATGCTGGTTGATCGGGAGGTTCAGTTTGTAAAAATCTTCAAGATGTTCACTTATAAACACTCTTTTGTATGATTAAAATCAATAAAAAGTTTAAAAAGTAAACTTTGAAAACTTCAAATAAAAAGTATCACTGTATTGTTTTTTGTTAATTACCGGTAATATGATCTATTACATACATACTTCATACAAAGAAACAGACTAATAAAGTAAAAAGCAGTTACACAAATATATTAAAATATGTTTCTCCTCCTTAGAGTCTCGAGGTTCCTGCAAGCAAATCCATCCTTCCATAGACTTCTGAAATGGACCAAAGATGATATCCTAGATAGAATGTTCATAGGCTAAGATGTCAATGAAGTGATCTGTAGGGCAGAATTAGACAATGATACCAGAGACCAGAGTCTTAATATCCTTATCTCTTAGTCTATATTAAAGGAAAACAGAGATAAATGGAAAATGCCATCCTAACAGCATGAAGATCAAATTAAGGAGCGAAATTGCAGGGAAACAAATATTTTGTACTGACCTGTCACAACCACTTACTCAGATACGAGAAAGCACACACCACACTTTTTTTTTTTTACCCTGAAGTGATTCTGGCTTTTAGACTTCTAAATTCTCTGCTTTCAGAGTTTACCTTTTTTTCTGAACACCCACAGCACTGATGTTAATCAAGGTTACAAAGTCACTGATACTAAAATATTACCACCAAATAGAAGCGGCTACTTCTTAGTATGGAAATTCAAATACCTTGTATCTTTTGTCCTTTAAAAACAGTATAAAATAATCTAGTTTCCTTCTGTTGATAGCCATGGAAAATAATCTCCAATAATTTAGTGACTGAATATGCTAAAAACTACAACATATTAAAAAGTAGAGACATCACTTTGCTGACAAAGGGCCATATAGTCAAAGCTATGGTTTTTCTAGTAGTCATGTACGGATGTGAAAGTTGAACCGTGAAGAAGGCTAAGAAGTGAAAGTTGCTCAGTCATGTCTGACTCTTTGCAGCCCCATGGACTATGCAGTCCATGGAATTCTCCAGGCCAGAATACTGGAGTGAGTAGCCTTTCCCTTCTCCAGGGGATCTTCCCAACTCAGGAATTGAACTGGGGTCTCCTGCATTGCAGGTGGATTCTTTACCAACTGAGCTATCAGGGAAGCTCTGAAGAAGGCTGAGCAATGAAGAACTGATGCTTTTGAATTGTGGTGTTGGAGAAGACTCTTGGACTCCAAGGAGATCAAACCTACAGTCAATCCTACAGGAAGCCAACTGCGAATATTCATAGGAAGGACTGATGCTGAAGCTGAATCTCCAATACTTTGGCCACCTGATGGGAAGAGCCAACTCACTGGAAAAGACCCTGATGCTGGGAAAGACTGACGGCAAAAGGAGAAAAGGGTGACAGAAGGTGAGATGGTTTGATAGCATCACCAACTCAATGGACATGAATTTGAACAAACTTTGGGAGATAGTGAAGGACAGAGGAGCCTGGTGTGCTGCAGTCCATGGGCTTGCAAAGAGTCAGACACGACTTAGTGGCTGAACAAAAACAACAGCAGTCAAGGGCCTCTATGGATTAACTTCACATTAAAAAACAATAAGTAGTTTTTCAATTATAAGTCCTCATGGTTTGACAGTTACTGGGGGGCCAGCTGAATAGGAGAAGCCCATGGAGAAAATGCAGATAACTGGTTGCCAGAGGAAGACCTGGAGTCTTGTTTTCTCAAAGGACTGTTCATTTCCTATTTCCTTCCTGTTAGGTCTCCTTCCAATGGTGCTGTATTTTGAGTTGGATACTGTTCCCACATTTGTTTCTCCCAGAACTGGAAGCCATAGTGTGTAATTCCAAACTTTTAAAAGGCTTCTCTCTCCAGTCAAGAATCTACAAGACATTTGGTTTGAGAGGGCACCCTCACTCACTGTTAATATACACATGTAAGCTGATCTATGTGCATACTCTGCTTTCTGGAAACCTATGGAGTCTCATGCTAATTAAATGTCCCCTAGAGTTGCTCAAAATCTAATTACTCAGTGTTGCCAGCTTTTCTCATAGTCCCCCTGTCAAGTGACAGAACACTTTAGTGCAATTTGTGCCAATGACCTTGGAGAGAGGGGTTAGCATGAGGCTAACCACAATTACAATTTCAGGGAGCCTGGTGCTGGGAGATGTCCTTCTACCAAATGAATCTCAAACAAACCTTAAGGATACAGCTGAAGAGCAGAGGACCTACCAGCACAGGCTTGCTTGGGCTATTTCAAAGCCATTCCCCTTAAAAAGGAACAAAATAATGCCATTTGCAGCAGCATGGACCTAGAGATTGTCATACTGAGTGAAATAAGTCTGACAGAGAAAGACAAATATCATATGATATCGCTTATATGTGGAATCTGAAAAAAGGGTACAAATGAACTCATCTAGAAAACAGAAATAGAGCACAGACATAGAGAAGGGTGCAGGAGGAGGGATAAATTAGAGGATTGAGACTGACATGTATACACTACTATATATAAAATAAATGACTAATAAAGACCTACTGCAGAGCACAGAGAACTCTACTCAATATTCTATAATGGCTATACGGAAAAAGAATTTTAAAAGGAGTGGGTATATGTATATGTGTAACTGCTTCACTTTGGTGCACACTTGAAACCAACACAACACTGTAAATCAACGATACATCAATAAAATTTTTTTAATTAAAAAAAATTTTTTAAATGAAGCTGCTCCTGACCAAGCAAGGGCAGGACAGGGGTGAGGTACCCATTGTTCAGAGGGTGACAGAGGGTGTGGGCAACAGGCAGGCGAAAGCAAAAATGAGAAGAAGGAGTCCACTTGGGCAAATGATTCCTTTTCCTCTTCCACCACAAGTTTTCAAGGCTGCATCCATCAATCCAGCATATCATAAATGAGTTTACACATACTTTGGTGAGTGCTACACATTTGTTTTTCTCTCACCTCTCACATTTACAATCTGGTGGAGATGAACAGACTTTTTTTCTTTTAATTTGCAAATCTTAGCTCTTATTTTAGATGGTTCAAATGTTCCTTCCATATCCAGTGAGTATAAAACAGGAAACTCTGGCACTGGAGAAGCAAAGGTATGATTAAGATGTGATGCACCTTTTGGAACCATATTTAAATTATTTGGGGACACATGTTCTCATCACATGGTCACAGTTTTACAACTTGATTGAATTCTTATATTTGATTCAGCATAAGGCTTTGTACCCTTCAAAAAAACTAAATCAAGGGACTTTTTGGCAGTCCAGTGGTTAGGACTCCACACTCCCACTGCAGGGGGCCCAGGCTCTATCCCTAGTCAGTGGGGCCAAAAAAAAAAAAAAAAAAAACCACCAAAAACTCATCAATGGAAGCCTGTTCTCTTAGGTCAGTTTCTTCCAGAAGTAGACTCTGAGTCAAGGGTTCAGGTATAGGAGATTTATTATAGAAATACTCCCAGGAGACACCAGTAATTGAATGAGAGAAGGAGGGCGGGGAATGGAAGGAGCCAGGAAAGGGTGAGCTAGTGAAACCCCAGCTTTGATCTGACCAGGAGGGGAGCTCTTGTACTTGAATGGTGCCTCAGAGCATGTCCTTCCTGGAAAGAAGGAAGATGGATCTTTAGACTCCCAAACCACTTGATCACTGGCCTTAGGTCAAAGGGATGGCCTAAAGGCAATAAAACCACCAGACACTGCCAGCTCTCCATTTGGACTGGACTGGTTCCAGGATCAGATCACAGATGCCAGCCTTGGCCTGCAAAGCACTTAGCTGGGGGCTGGGCACACCAAGCTGGCAGGAGACCTGATGGGTTCTGGGTGATGCACCAACGGTACTGGCCACAGGGATACCCTCCTCCTGCCCCCATACACCTGCTCTCACCACCAGGCATCAGTTACTGGTCTTTCATCAAGTTCTGCTGCAAGAGGAAATGAATAATATCTTTTGAAAGTCCTGGGGTCAGCTTTTCATCCTGTAGAGACGTACTTCCGTCTCTGAGTGGGTAGAAATGGGCGTCCCTGGAATGTTTCTGTAAGATGGAGCAGCCACTCTGGTTGAAGATGACCCGAGCCATTTGAAAACTGCGGAGGGTATACTTTTGGTTCTCCTGGTCCTTCAGTTCACTGATTTTCTGAGACAGGCACTGGCAGACAGATGTGGAGAGTGAATTTCCAGAGGCTGGCTGTGGATTGCCAAATACTTCATAGAATTTATCCAGAGATTTCCGAAGACCATCATCCTCTTCCTTGGTTTCTGGTTGGCCCTTCACAGAAAGGTAAAGCCAGGAGTTCTCAGAGGTCCAGGAATCATTTTGCTCAGTATTTAGGTTACTGCTGTCTGCAAGACAAAACACATTCCAATAGTCAAACACATATTTTAAAATATCAGAAAGCAAGGCAAGAGCAAATGATATTTCTTTTCAGTTAACATACTGTTCCTTGGTCCTGGATGAAGCACAAGCTGGAATCAAGACTGCTGGGAGAAATATCAATAACCTCAGATACGCAAATGACACCACCCTTATGGCAGAAAGCGAAGAGGAACTAAAGAGCTTCTTGATGAGAGTGAAAAAGGAGAGTGAAAAAGTAGGCTTAAAACTCAACATTCAAAAACTGAAGATCATGCAATCTGGTCCCATCACTTCATGGCAGATAGATGGGGAAACAATGGAAACAGTGACAGATTTTATTTTCTTGGGCTCCAAAAATCACTACTGATGGTGACTGCAGCCATGAAATTAAAAGACGCTTGCTCCTTGGAAGAAAAGCTAAGACCAACCTAGACAGCATATTAAAAAGCAGAGACATTACTTTGCTGACAAACGTCTACAGAGTCAAAGCTATGGTTTTTCCAGTAGTCATGTATGGATGTGAGAGTTGGACCATAAAGAAAGCTGAGTGCCAAAAAACTGACGCTTTTGAACTGTGGTGTTGGAGAAGAATCTCGAGAGTCCCTTGGACTGCAAGGAGATCAAACCAGCCAATCCTAAAGGAAATCAATCCTGAATATTCATTGGAGGGACTGATGCTGAAGCCGAAGCTCCAATACTTTAGGCACCTGATGTGAAGAACTGACTCATTGGAAAAGACCCTGATGCTGGGAAAGGTTGAAGACAGTGGAAGATGGGGACGACAGTGGATGAGATGGTTGGATGGCATCACTGACTCAATGGACATGAGTTTGAGCAAGCTCCGGGAGACGGTGATGGTCAGGGAGGCCTGGAGTGCTGCAATCCATGGGGTTGCAAAGAGTTGGGCATGACTCAGCAACTGAACTGTTCCTTGGTAACTGGCAATGAATAGAATAACCTGATTTCAGAATCTGTTCCCACTATCTAGGGATTATGCCACTCATTTCCTCAAAATAAGAATATCTTACTTGCATGTATCAGGCAGGGGCTCTTAACCTGGGAGTCCTTATATAGAAATTCAGGGTGTTTATGAACTAGAATGGGGGAAAAACCTTATTTTCATTAACCTCTACCTGAAATTGAGAATTTCCTTCCATAAAGAATGTAGGCAACAAACTTATTAGCAGCAGCATCTGTGACTCTGTTAGCAACAGATCACAGCTATTTTTATTTCATATTAAAGTTTGTTGAAGATGTTTTAAAATATCACTTATGCTTATCACTATGTATGGACCAAACTATCCCTCCAGAATTCATATGTTGAAGGCCTAATCCCTAATGTGACTGTAATTAGAGATGAGACTTTAAGGTTATTAAGGTTAAATTAAGTCATAAGGGTGAGGCCCTAATCAGACAGGACTTGAAGGCCTTATAAGAAGAGGAAGAGCTCCCTCTCTCTCCCCTTCCCTCCCCCTCCCCGCCCCCATGTGCAAGAACCATGGAAAGGACATGTGAGCATGTAAGCACACAATGAAAAGGTGATCCTCTGTAAGCAAGAAGGAAAGTCCATGCTGATACCCTGATCTCAGGCTTCCAGGCTCCAGAACCATGAGAAGATACATGCATTTCTTTTGTGTGAGCCTCCCAGTTGATTGTACTTTGTTACGGCAGCCTGAGTAGTTGAAGACACACTGCTCTGAAATCACCATAGTTATTACTTCTGATACTGGATCTTATTATATAAGTGTTAATAAAAAGCATTATATGTTGATTATAATATCATATCTTTGTTCTTTAAATGTTTTAATATTTCAATATTTTTTCCTTAGTAATCCTACATATTTTAATTCATACATTTAAAAACATTATTCTGAGAAGTTGAGCAGCTATACCAGATGCCAAAGGAATTCATGGCATAAACACAGCAATGGCCCCTAACATACAGTTCTGGGCCTTTATACAGTTCAGACATTTTCTTTTCTACTCCCTATAAGAATCCTTTAGACTCTTTACCTCTAAATTAAAGTTACCATTTCTGTGCTTTTTAAAGGAGGGGTAACAAATAAACCAAGTGATTTAATAATAAAGAAGAAACCAGATCTAAAGACAAATCTTAGTTCTTGATCTAACGTGTTCCTCTCTGGACATACTAATTCTTAACATGGGAATCCTTTCAGTCGTTTGAAACAATGTTCCTATTGATGTGCTTTAGAAAAGACTTTATACAAAAAATTAATTTGCAAGTTGAAGAATTCCTTATATAGCTAGCAGTTTTATTCTTTAAAATTTCATACTTTAAATCAAAATATATTTTCCTTTTTTCACTATGACATAAGCTTTATTAAATTACTAGCTTTAATTTCACATACACCCTACCCTTGCTAACTCAATTAATAGTTATAATAAAAATATTTGTACTTGCTAAAGATGAAGAAAGTTGAACAACACACTGGGTGAAGTTTTAGAAAAGGAGGCAGGATTTGATGTTTTGACTCTAGTTTTCCTACCAGGTAGACATGACATCTTACTGAGCTTTGGCTTTCTCGTCTATAAAACAAAAGTTTTACTAAATGATCTCTCTCCCAGAACTTCTATGGTAATACAGGGAATGGAAAAGTATAATCCAAAGCATTAGAGTATACAAAAAGAATGTGGACATAAGTTCTGAGAGACACATGCAGGGCCACATGTGGACAAGCATTCACTGATTCAACACACATTTAAGAGCAATCTAATGATATCAGTGTAACTCATTACAAGTTGCTACAAAATACACAGAGGATGCTCAAGACCATGGCCTTCACCTGAGACTCACACTTCAAATGGACCTCAATTAGAAAGAGAAGACATACCTCTAGACATCAAACAACTGGAAAATACTTACAGGATGTGTGTGTGTGTGTGTGTGTGTGTTGTAAATACACAAAGATGGGATGATATTGACTGGGGACATTGTGGATACAAAGGACAAATGCAGTGTTAGGGAAGGATCAGCATGTAGCAGAAATAGTGAGCGGTGCCTCTTTGGAGGTTACATGCAGTCTTATGAAGGGACCAGCAATCAGGAGCCATGGAAACAGGAGGAGGGTTAGTGAACAAGGCCATGTGGCAAGAAGCAGCAGAAACTAAACAACTCCATGGCTGCTGTCAATATCCTCCTCTACTAGCTGGCTATATCTTCAGCAGCCTGAGACCCAGCATGGAGGCAGAAGGAGAGGGAATTCATAGAGTGGCCAGACAGATTCCTGGGACAGACAACAGAGACCATGGCTTTTCAAAGAATTTAGTGGCAGAGATGGTATATCCATTACACTGGATTTCAGCAAGCCTAAAACTATGTCCCAGGCCCCTCAATCATAAAAAATAAAATGCAAATTTTTTAAAAAGAAAAAGAAATTTCCTTTGTTGTTGATATGCCCAGAACTTCTGCCTACATTCCCCCCAATAAGCCCCTTACTTAACTGCAGCCTCCTGGATGGGTGGAAGGTGAGGGAGGCAGAAGCTGGCCTCTTTCTAGGAGAGGACTTCCTAGCCACCCGACTGGGAATGCTAAACAGTTTCCAATAGCAACTTTCTTATCCATATAGGTCAATAGGTTCTATAATGTGGAAGGTGATGTGAATAGACAGAGTGGAAAGTTTGGAATCATCTAAAGCAGAGTGATTCATAACACCGTTTCCAAAGTCAAGTAGACCCAAATTCAAATCCCTGCTCTGCCAAGTTCAAGTTGTGCAAACACTGAGTAAATTACTTAACATCTCTGAGACTCAGTCTCTTCATGTGAAAAATGGAAATACTACCAGTTATCAGCTCATGATTCTCATGTTGTGAGAACTGACTAAGATAATACATGCAAAGCACCTTGAAGAATGGCTGATTCCAGGTTGGTGGCAGGGAAGTATAAGCCCAGAACATGAACCCATAAAATAACTGAAAGTTTGATGAGAAACAGGCTATTTACAGCTCATAGTACCTTCCCATAAGATACTTATTAGTTATGAAAGGAGAAAGAATAACTTCATATATAGTGGACAAGCATGGCAAGTATCACCCTACACAAGGGATCTAAGAGCAACATCAGTAACAGGACAAATCAAAATCATGTGTGACCTGATCTGGTGAACAAGAAGGCCCAGCATCACTTCTTGGATAGTCCTGCCAAAGGTGTAGCACCTGAAACAATTATGACGAAGCGGCAGACAAAACCAAATCAAGAGAAATTCTATAAAATGAATGGCCCGTACTCTTCCGAAGTGCCAAGTTCATGAAAACCAAAGAAAGGCTGAGCAACTGTTCCAGACTGAAGGAGACTACAGAGACAGGACAACTAAATGTAGCATAGGATTTCCTCTGGCTCCTTTTGCAGAACATTCTTGGGCCCCTTGAATGGAGTCTGGGGATTAGATGGTAGTAACGAGTTAATGTTACTTTTCTGATTTTCATGGTTTCATTGGACTTTGTAGGACAATGTCCTTATTTGTAGGAAAATCAGAGGTGGTGGGCAACAAGTTGGCAACATACTTTCAAATCATGAAAAAAACAAACTTTATATCATACTTCCGAATTTCTATGCGTTTGAGATTGTTTCAAGAAAAAAAAAAATTAAAACAAACCTCTGAAGGAATAATTGTTAAAATTGCTTTGGGCAGCCTACTATAAAATTAAAACAATCATAAAAGCCTTAGTCCAGGGATTGGCAAATATAGTTGCCTAACAAATGTACTGCCATTAGAGAGGTGAGGGGAAAGGGAAAAGGGAAGGATCCTACCATGACAG
Source organism: Ovis aries (assembly GCF_016772045.2). Taxonomy (NCBI): domain Eukaryota; kingdom Metazoa; phylum Chordata; class Mammalia; order Artiodactyla; family Bovidae; genus Ovis; species Ovis aries. The sequence continues at coordinate 47,707,686 of NC_056066.1, read as the reverse complement.
GGTGAGGTGTCCCTTTCCATCTTCTTTCCCACAGATGATCTCATCCTGGGGGAAAAGGCAGGAAGCCAGGGCCTGGGGAGGGTCAATGCGAAGAAGTGGGGAGAGAAGGAGAGCTACGCAGTGACACTCCAAGTAGTAGGGTGTGTACTTATTAAATAGCTGGTCAGTAACTTGCTGCTGCTGCTAAGTCGCTTCAGTCGTGTCCGCCTCTGTGCAACCCCATAGATGGCAGCCCACCAGGCTCCCCCATGGGATTCTCCAGGCAAGAACACTGGAGTGGGCCCCCATTTCCTTCTCCAATGCATGAAAGTGAAAAGTGAAAGTGAAGTCACTCAGTCGTGTCCGACTCAGCGACCCTATGGACTGCAGCCCACCAGGATCCTCCGTCCATGAGATTTTCTAGGCAAGAGTACTGGAGTGGCTTGCCATTGCCTTCTCCGGGTCAATAGCTTGGATATGCAGATTTAAAACTTCTCATCTGTGTTTCATTTTTATGTTTCATTTAATTTTTGAAATTCAGTGTCCATTGAAGAACCTAAAAACCTAGCCTGTCATCTCTATTTTCAGGCATATGTCAAGCAGCTGGCAACTCATCTTCAAAGAGACCCTCCTTCCCCTTTCCAAAAGAGTAATGACAATATGGATTGAGTTATTTACTATATAAGTTCTTTTGAACACTGCTTCTAGTTCATTTCAGACTTTAATTTCCTTTAAAAATTTGCTTTACCACTGACTACAAAGTCATCTCTTTAATCATGTGGCTGTGGTAAACTTTTGGATATATTACTGTTTCTTCACCAGTATACCAAGGCAGCCGCTTTTCCTGATGTATCTACACACAGACAGAAGATGGATATCTGATAACTTGGTCAATTCCTGCTCAGTGGAGCATCCTCACAGCTATATTCAAACCCCACCTTACTCTACCTGTTGCTAGAGCTCAGACTTGTAGGGCTCTCAACTGGGGATAGAAATGTCTACTCTAGGGACAGACTGGGGATGCTTTTGTGTCAGTGCCTGGAAAGTGTTACTTGCATTTAGTGAGTGGGATCAAGGATGTAAATGTCCTACAACGCATGGAAGATCCCATATATCAGAGAATCATCCTTCCCCCAAATCCCAGTAATGCCCTACAGTCCCAGAGAGTGACACTGGCTCAAAGGATTCTGGAAGGAGTGGGAACTGAATGCTGAATGAATCCCACAGAGTTGTAACAGATTGATTTGCCTTGAGCTCTCCAAAGCATTTTTGCTATTGATACCTGCATAGTGAATGCCTTCTAAGGGGGTCACCTGTTTGCACCATGCATTCCTTCCCTCCAAGGCTTTGAGACGGCTTTTTATTTTCTCAGTGAGGGCCCCAATCCTAATAATTCTGGCGTTATATAAATTGGGTGGAATTTCCCTTTCTATTTCAATATGCTTTCCATGGTGAATAGATTTCTTTAGGATTTGAAAGAAGAAAGCAGGAAGGATGGGGCTTGACATCACAATGCTTTTGCATGCATTGCTTCCAGGGCAACTATCTACCAGAGGTAAATTGTTAAATTTTCTTTGACCAAAGAGAGTAGTGATAATATATAGATATTTAAGATTCTTATAGACTCAAAAACTACTTTTATATCTTTAGGAGTTATAGATGCTATTTGAGTTTAGTAATCCAAGACAATCAATTAGCATGGAGCGTTTGAGATTAATGGTTGTATTCTGAGATTAATGCCATTAGCCTTCAGAAAGCCAGATATTTAACGAGAGTTTCTCCCAGTAAATCTTCCAAGGCTACTACTTCTGCGGTTGATAAATGCACAGTGGTATTTTTATCTCTGTGAAACATTTTAGCCTTCAACTTTTAAGTTTCTTTTAGATGGATTTGATATTTAGAACTCTGCCTCCTCCATGCAGAAGCATCAATAGCCGCCTACTCTGCCTTATTTGTCCAGAGTTTCTTTTACCAGCAACTGCTAATTGGGAGGATCTGTGGCTTCAAGGCTGTACAGAGCTGACAGAAATCTAACCTAACACTTAATAAAAATATGGAGAATGATCAGGATTTAAAGAAAGATGGAATATGTGGTTTGTATAATCTCCTGTGTTGCTTGGGCAGGGGCTGGGGGAGCTGCCCCTTTCTCAGGGTGCTGCAGGCACTCCTAAGGGTAGCTCTGTTGCCTCGGTTTGTTTGTTGGAGGCTCCCTGGGTTCCGTGTGGCTCTAAGAAAAAGTCACGAGCATGAGAACAAGGAGAATGGGAGAAGGGGAAGACGTCCTGGTGAGGGGTGGTCACTCACTAGCACACTTTGGATGCACTGACTCATCTCCTTCATGATGTCAGAGGCCTCCCAACGTCCCTACATGGGTGACCTACCAATTTTAGTATATCAGGGCTGTGGCCCAAAGATCTGGAGCACCCCCTGTTAGGCTGCATCTTCCTGCTCCAAACCTCACTTACTTTTCCTTTCTTTATATCCTCTTCTTTCCTCTCATTCTTGCTGCCTCACTCCATACTCTATGGAGGAAAAGAGAAGTGAGCAGGATCACTGGATGAATAAGAACAAGTCCTACGTCCAGCCCTACAGACCTCAGGGAAATCAAACCGGTGCTGACACCTCTGCATCCTGACTTCTTTCCTGATTCTTGTGCATATCAAGAATGCTCCCCCTCAAAACCAGGACTTCCCTGGTGGTCCAGTGGCTAAGACTCCATGCTCCCAATGCAGGGGATCCAGGTTCAATCCCTGACCGGGGAACTAGCTCCCATGTGCTGCAACTAAGAGTTCATATGCTGCAACTAAAGATTCCACAGGCAGCAACAAAGATTCTGCACGCTGCAACTAAGACTGGTGCAGCCAGATAAATAAATAAATGTTTTTTTTTAAAAAAGAAAAGAAGGTCCCCTCTTCAAAACCTTTGCACTTGCTATTCCTCCCCATGGAACATGCTTGTTCCACATATCTGCACAATCGGTTTCCACACCACCATCAGTTCTCCGTTCAGATGTTTGCTACCTTCTCAGTGAGACCTTCTGTATTAGTGGCCTAGGGTGGCCTAGGTTATGCTACATAACAAGCACATCCCAAATCTCATAAAACACCAAATGATTATTTCTTACTACTTGCACTCTGCCATACTACTAGCGGATCTGTATCATCCTTGCCCTTACCCTAGAACATCAAAACTTTTAAAATGTATCTACCATGTGCTTGGCCATAGTGATACATTGTTTAGTGACGGCAGCAGATGGAACAGAGCATGGTAGGGCAGCCACTGAGAGGGCGCTGTCATTTCTGTTCACGTATCAATGCCAATGCTAAAGTCTATGGCCAAACCTGATTTCAAAAGAATGAGGAAGAAAAATTCTCCTATAGGGAGAGAAAGAGATTACTGGTGAACAATAATTCAGTCTGCCACACTTTTCTGGAGCACACTATTTAAAACTGTATTTCTTTCGCTTCCTAGATCCTAGCTGTCCCTATTTCCCTTGCCTGTCTTGCAGTTTCCATATAAACCTAACAGCCTCTAATAATACCTGCTTTGTTTGTTTACTGTCGATCTTCTCCTACTCAAGGTTTTTTGTCACTCTCATTATCTGTTGTATCACCACGGCCAAGCACATGGTAGATACATTTTAAAAGTTTTGATGTTTCGTTTTATTTGATAAGTTTTACTTTCAAATGTACATGTAAAAGTGTGTATTACTATGGTGACCAGTATTCACTAGGGTGACTGGGATGTTTGCTCAGAAAATCTCAGTTTGTGCCTGCTCTCTCAATTACTTATTTTTTTTTTTAATTTTAGTTTTTATTTTTTAAATTTTAAAATCTTTAATTCTTACATGCATTCCCAAACATGAACCCCCCTCCCACCTCCCTCCCCATAACATCTTTCAATTACTTATTAATGGTATCCTTTTTCACTCTCAAAAGGGCCCTGGATTACAAAATCCACTATATGAACATATGAATCATGATATATTACACTTCTAAGCTGATGCTGGAGGAAGGGGCAGATATATCTTGGTCAACAGTGAGACATTCCACCACACACACCTGGGGTCAAGGTAGGGGAGGGTTGAGTTTTGATGCCGGAAATAACCCCAGTGTGGTATAAATAATGCACCTACAGATTTTTGTTTGTTTGTTTTTACTAAACCTTCTGTGGATTTGTTCTACTGCATTCTAAGAAAATCCTCTTTTTCTACCCCTGCTTTTTCACACCTGGTATTTTTCCTACCCACTTGCTGTCCAAGAAATTTTGATCACTGCCCTGCAAGTGAAGGGCTTCAGTTTACTCTACTCTATCAGCAACTTGCTTAGATTCCTCTTTCTGGTTTCATCTGGCTGTCCCCCACCCCTCAAGGAATAGCATCAGCATTGTTATTCCCCATCTCATTAGTAACATAAAATTAATGACCAGAAAAACATAAGCTTAAGCCTCCTTTTGCCTGATGGTTTATACATTTTAGAATCTGCAAACTGTTTCTTTAAGGGACATAAACCACATACTCAAGGAAAGGCAAGGAGATGCTGATATTAGGATATTTAATCCAAATTAACACTTCAAAGGATGGATGGTGTGGTCAGGTGCTTTTGAAACCACAGTCTAGGTCTGTATTTCTATCTTTTTGAAAGTAAAAGCATGGATGAATCACCCAACAGATGCCAAGGGCAGAGAACAGAGTCCTCTAAATGGCAACCGCTGAGAAATAAAATGAATGCTGAAAAGATTTTAAAAAATATGTGTCATAGGTGAACAGCCCTAAGAGTAGAAGCCCAGAGCAACTAATAAAGGTCAATCTCTACTGTCTGATTTATAAACTATCTTACTTTTATCTTGTCACTTTAAATGTTTTCTGAAGAGATTAAAATTCAAAATTTTCTGAAGAGATTAAATTCTGAAAATTACAGAGAACAACAATATCCAAGTTCACACCACTCCAGACTGACAATTACCTAATGACATATTTGCTTCAAATCTTTTTTCCCTATTAAAGAAGAATTAAACACTTCAATTAAAGTTGATATATAAGTAGAAATTCCCACATAGAAACTGATTTCTTCCAGCCCATTTTTAAACTTTACATATATAAGTATCCATAAGCAAGACAGAGTGTTGCTTTATGTGTGATGGTCTTTTCAATTTCATTTTCAAGATATGAAGTTTTGCTTTATAGTATTCTAATGTGGGAATATACTGCATTATTTTTCATCCATTCTCTTGCTGAAGGCCATGTAGGTTGTGTCTAATTTTTCACTATCACAAACATGGCCTTAGTGAGCCCTTGTGTACTTGTGAGACTTTCTCTGGAAATATATCCTGGAGTGAAATTGCTGAGTTGAAGGAAACACGCGTTTTCAATTTCACTAGATCCTGCCAAATCACTTTCCCAAGTGGTTGCAACATTTACAGTCCCACCAGCGCTGTCTAGCTTTTCCTGTTTCTCCATAGCTTTGCCAAACCCTGATACTGTCAGATGCTTCAAGCTCTATCTCCTTATTGGGTTCACATTTCCCTGATTACTCCTATGCTGAGCTGCTTTTCATATGGGTTTCCTGGCTGTAAACTGTTAATATTCTTTACCATTTTTCTTTCGAGTTTTTGTCTCTTTTCTGTCTTCTTTTTAATGGCTTATAAAATTATAAAGAAAACAATATCTTTTCTGACTTTTCTCCAATTAATCTCAAGACCAGATTTTTCCAGACTGAAGGAGATTTTTTTAAAAATGTGAGGATGAAAAAAAGACTACATGAAAAGCCTCAAGTCCTGTTTTTGTTTTAACCGCAAACCTGCTTCCCAAGCAAAACAACTCTCGGTGTTAGTTTATCACTACCAAGAAGTGATACTGTGTTTCTACTCCATTTAATAAAAAGTCATGATCCAGGGGCTGGGAACACATCCAGCTTATTGAATCTCATTTTCCAGACAAAAAAATTAAGACAGTACCAAGTTTCCAAGGTCACTTGATGAAGGGATTGGCAAATAGAACGCACAAAAAAGGCCAACAGGCTCATTATTTTTCCTAATTAAAATCATTTTCATATAACTACCATTTGCCACAATGAGGACCACTGATGGTGATGATGAGCCAGGTAGGGCATTCAAGAGTCTCCCTAGATGATTCATAATCAACCTTTAGAAACCACAAGCTTAGATACTAGAAATGCTTAACAATTCTCTTCTTTACTATGAGACTGAGGCTTAGCCTGAGGCTTGATTTTAAAACAGCTTGAATTGCCTTTTCTTCTTTTCTTTCAGTCGCTCAGTTGTGTCTGACCCTTTGGAGACCCCAGTAGACCCCAGGTGAAGGCTTACCTGTCCTTCACCATCTCTCGGAGCTTGCTCAAACTCACGTCCATTGAGTGGGTGATGCCACCAACCATCTTGCTCTCTATCATTCCCTTCTCCTGCCTTCAATCTTTCCCAGCATCAGGGTCTTTTCCAATGAGTCAGTTCTTCACATCAGCTTCAGCATCAGTCCTTCCAATGAATATTCAGGATTGATTTCCTTTAGAATTGACTGGTTTGATCTCCTCACAGTCCAAGAAACTCTCAAGAATCTTCTCCAACACCACAGTTCAAAAGCATCAATTCTTCAGCGCTCAGCCTTCTTTATGGTCCAACTCTTACATCCATACATGACTACTGGAAAAACCACAGCTTTGACTCTACAGACCTCTGCTGGCAAAGTAATGTCTCTGCTTTTTAATATGGTGTCTAGGATGGTCATTTAACTTATATGCAGAGTATATCATGAGAAACGCTGGGCTGGAAGAAGCACAAGCTGGAATCAAGATTGCCAGGAGAAATATCAATCACCTCAGATATGCAGATGACACCACCCTTATGGCAGAAAGTGAAGAGGAACTCAAAAGCCTCTTGATGAAGGTGAAAGAGGAGAGTGAAAAAGCTGGCTTAAAGCTCAACATTCAGGAAACTAAGATCATGGCATCTGGTCCCATCACTTCATGGCAAATAGATGGGGAAACAGTGGAAACAGTATCAGAGTTTATTTTTGGGGGCTCCAAAATCACTGCACATGGTGACTGCAGCCATGAAATTAAAAGACACTTACTCCTTGGAAGAAAAGTTATGACCAACCTAGACAGCATATTGAAAAGCAGAGACATTACTTTGCCAACAAAGGTCTGTCTAGTCAAGGCTATGGTTTTTCCAGTAGTCATGTATAGATGTAAGAGTTGGACCATAAAGAAGGCTGAGTGCTGAAGAACTGATGCTTTTGAACTGTGGTGTTGGAGAAGACTCTTGAGAGTCCCTTGGACTTCAAGGAGATCCAACCAGTCCATTCTAAAGGAGATCAGCCCTGGGTGTTCTTTTGGAAGGAATGATGCTAAAGTTGAAGCTCCAGTACTTTGGCCACCTCATGCGAAGAGTTGACTCATTGGAAAAGACTCTGATGCTGGGAGGGATTGGGGGCAGGAGTAAAAGGGGACAGCAGAGGATGAGATGGCTGGACGGCATCACTGACTCAATGGACGTGAGTTTGAGTAAACTCAAGGAGATGGTGATGGATAGGGAGGCCTGTCATGCTGCGATTCATGGGATCACAAAGAGTTGCACACAACTGAGAGACTGAACTGAATTGAACTGAACTGAGAATGGTCATAGGTTTTCTTTCAAGGAGGAAGCCTCTTTTAATTTCATGGCTGCAGTCACCATCTGCAGTGATTTTAGAGCCCAATAAAATAAAGTCTGTCACTGTTTTCATTGCTTCCCCATCTATTTGCCGGGAAGTGATAGGACTAGATGCTATGATCTTTAGTTTCTGAATGTTGAGTTTTAAGCCAGCTTTTTCACTCTCCTCTTTCACCTTCATCAGGAGGCTCTTTAGTTCCTCTTCACTTTCTGCCATAAGGATGGTGTCATCTGCATATCTGAGGTTATTGATATTTCTCCCAGAAATCTTGATTCCAGCTTATGCTTCATCCAGCCCAGCATTTCACTGATGTAATCTGCATATAAGTTAAATAAGCAGGGTGACAATATACAGCCTTGATGTACTCCTTTCCCAATTTGGAACCAGTCTGTTCCATGTCTGGTTCTAACTGTTGCTTCTTGACCTGCATAGAGGTTTCTCAGGAGCCAGGTGAGATGGTCTGGTATTCCCATGTCTTTAAGAATTTTCCACAGTTTGTTGTGATCCACACGGTCAAAGGCTTTAACATAGTCAATGGTGCAGGAGTATGTTTTTCTGGAATTCTCTTGCTTTTTCTCTGATCCAATGGATCATATTTTGTTAAGTAGCAATTAAGTTACTGGAACAGAGAACCTGACCCTTTCACTGTTAGGAAAGCCATGGGGAGTCACCTGGTTCAACTCTCCTCACTTTCTGGATCAAAACATTTTAGCTAGAGCTGGAACCAGAACTGTGGCCCCCACAAACACAGAGAACAGACTTGTGGTTGCCAAAGGATGGGCTGGTGGGTGAGGGATAGACTGGAAGTCTGCGGTTAGCAAAGGCAAACTATTACATATTGGATGGATAACAACAAGGTACAGGGAACTATATTCAATATCTTTTTTTTTTTTTTTTTGCTGTATTAGGTCTTTGTTGCAGCAAGCAGGATTCTCTCATTGTGGTATACAGCCTTAGCTGCCCCGTGACATCTGGAATCTTAGTTCCCCAACCAGTGATTGAACCCTCGTCCTCTTCATAGGGAGGCAGATTCTTCTCTGCTAGACCACCAGAGAAGTCCTTGTACTCAATATCATGAGATAAATCATTATGGAAAATAATATTTAAATATATATATATATATGTGTATGTGTGTATATATAACTGAAACATTTTGCTGTACAATAGAAATTAACACAATATTGTAAACCAACTGTACTTCAATGTTCAGTTCAGTTCAGTTCAGTCGCTCAGTCATGTCCCATGAACTGCAGCATGCCAGGCCTCCCTGCCCATCACCAACTCCCGGCATCCACCCAAACTCTTGTCCATTGAGTCAGTGATGCCATTCAACCATCTCATCCTCTGTTGTCCTCTTTTCCTCCTGCCCTCAATCTTTCCCAGCATCAGGGTCTTTTCAAATGAGTTAGGTCTTTGCATCAGGTGGCCAAAGTATTGGAGTTTTAGCTTCAAAATCAGTCCTACCAATGAACACCCAGGACTGATCTCCCAAGATGGACTGGTTGGAGTCCAGGGGACTCTCAGGAGTCTTCTCCAACACCACAGTTCAAAAGCATCGATTCTTCGGCGCTCAGCTTTCTTTATAGTCCAACTCTCACATCCATACATGACCACTGGAAAAACCATAGCCTTGACTAGACGGACCTTTGTTGACAAAGTGATGTCTCTGTTTTTTAATACGCTGTCTAAGTTGGTCATAACTTTCCTTCCAAGGACTATTGTCAAAAAGAAAAAAGAACTATGACCCCTCAACCTCGTCCACATTCTGAGTACCAGGAACCCTGAGCTGAGATGACCAGGTGAGGCCATCACACAAGGGACCTAAGCTTCTTCAGGAACCTTTGGGAATTATGAGCTTCAAGGTATATTTTAAAGCAATCGTTTTAAAGTATTTTTCCTCTCCCAAACTATTTTAAAACCTCATTTACATGGGAATTTTCAGCAAATTTGTTTCATATCCAGGCCTAGCTAGTAAGGAACAATTGTGAACAGAAAGGAAAAGCAAATGATTTGGATTTAGGTTGCTACAGCAACATTACTATTTTGAATATAGCTGTTTATTTCAGCAGAGTTAATTTAAATGTGAGTGGCTAATTAAAATTATGCTTGAAACTTTAACCTTAACCTTCACTGTAAGAAAAAGTAAGCACTTTAAAAATGATGCTTGAAGTGTTGCTGGAGACATACTTAGTAAGAAGATCATGCTCCTCTGCTAGAGAAGCAGAAACCTGATCTGTTTTCTTTGAAGAAGGCAGGCCTACTCACAATCTGTCCAAATCCACAAGTCAGTATTTCCTAATTGTAAGATTTAAAGGGGAACAGAATTCCTACCAAAACCGAGCCAGTTCCACTGTTGATACCACCAGTAAGACTTTCTGAGACTGACAAGGAAAGTCTGATGTTTCTCTACACACAGCAGTATTTTTGTTAGATGCATGTTTATGCAAAGGGTTTCCCTGGTAGCTCAGCAGTCAAGAATCCACCTGCAATACAGGAGACGTGAGTTCAATTCTGGGGTTGGGAAGATCCTCTGGAGAAGGAAATGGCAACCCACTCCAGCATTTTTGCCTGGAGAATTCCATGGACAGAGGAGCCTGATAAGCTATAATTGATGGGGTCGCAAAGAGTTGGACATGACTAAACAACAACAAATACTTGTGTAAACATATTTCACTCTATATCAAATCAAAGTCAAGCATATCTATGAAGTGACAGACTGAATTGGAAGTAAACAGACCAGACCATATTTATGTATGTAAATATATCACTGAATGTTCCCTCTTCAAAGTGATCACCTTAGGGGGCAGGGGTAAGCTCTTAATTTAAAAATGTTGATGTTGCTGAGACCATTTTGGAGTTTCTTTAGAAAATGTCTTTACTTGCTCTGGAAACTTCTTCTGTATGTCCTTGTTAGTGGCAAATCTCTATCCTCAGAGTACAGAATTAGCTTTTTGGAAAATGTCAAGAGGCATTAGGAACAAAAACTGATAAATTATGTACGTGATCATGCAGAGTAACAGGGCTTAGATTAAAAAACAAGGTTTATCTCCATAAGGAAACTACTTTTCTTATGTTTCACTTGCTGGTTCTAAAAGCAGTTCCCACAAGGGAACTTCAAAGTTAGTTCTATGCAATGGCAGGCAGCATGGTTTCAGTGTACATATATTTTCACATCTGCTACCTTAAAGGACAGACTAATGTGATTTTAATTTCTGGCTATTGTGAAAAAAAAAAAAAAGCTCATAATCAGAAATCAGAAATCTGAATGCTTTTGTCCTGACAGAGAAGACACAGGTGGACTTTGTATTTAGAAGACTTGAATTTGAATCCTATCGTGGTCACTTACTGGGTATGTGACCATGGGAAAGTTACTGAACATCTCTGAATCTCCATGTCCTCATCTGTAAAATGGAAATAACAGCTCCTGCCTCATAGGACCACTGTAAGAACTAAATAATCTTTCAGTATAAAACCTAGTGTGGGACTTCCCTGGTGGTCCAGCGGTTATGAATTCGCTTGCCAAAGAAGGGGATATGTGTTCAATCCTTGATCTGGGAAGATTCCACATGCTGTGGAGCTACTAATCTTGTGAGCCACAATTACTGAGCCCAAGAGCCCTAGAGCCTGTGCTCTGCAACAAGAGAAGCCATCACAAGGAGAAAGCTGCACACTGTGAAAAAGAGTAGGCCCCATTTGCTGGAAATAGAGAAACTCCATGCATAGCAACGAAGACCCAGCACAGCCATAAATCAACAAATTTTAAAAAAACCTAGTGTGCTGTAAGTGTCCAACAAATATACACTACTTTATAATTATCACAGTGACAAGAGTAATACCAGCAGCAGAGTTGTTACATGTAAGTATTAAGCTATTTGTCATTTAGCATCTAGGGTTGTGTTTTATCTTTTGACCACTCTGTATATAGAATCTTATTTTTCTGACCACAGATCGAACCCACACTCCCTACATTGGACACACAAAGTCTTAATCACTAGACCACCAGTGAAGTCCCAGCATCTAGGATTTTAAAAAGTGAATTGTAAATGCTGCTGTAGGTCTTCTCTGCAGTGATAAATGAATATCATAAGCAAAGTCCAGATAAACAAGCATTCATTTTGGACTAGAAGGAATATCACTTTTATCTACTGCTTTATCCTGTCATCAGAATTAGTGGGATGAATCAGTAAACATTGCCCATCTCACAGCAGTAGGACTATGATTACAGAGAGGTCCCAAGTGCATGCTATGCAAAGTGAACACAATCCCATCGTGGGTGGGAACAGCAGGTGTCTCAGCGTGTGGGCATGTCACACACAGAAGCTCAGGCTGCTGGAGCCCTCATCTGTCCCCCAAGGTGCACCAGCCCCAGAGTGTGGGTGGGACTGAAATGACTCAACCTCCAGGGAGCCTCATGGGGGGGTGGTTTTGGAAATAGATGGAGATCAAGTGAAGAACTTCAGGGAAAAGTTTGTATTAATAAATACATTGAAGAAAGAGAAACAGGCTACTTAAAAAAAGAAAAAAAAGATTGAGAAACTAGGGAAGAAATGATCTGAGTTCACAGAATGACCCCCGGCTAACTCAGAAATGTAGTGTGACTTAAATTTTAAAAAGGAAGATGAAACTGGGAAATACAGTGAGAACAATTATAAGAGATATTTCTTAATTTCCTTCTCTCTCCTTCCTTCCCCCACTAACAGCTAAATCTAAGCAAGGCAAAGCTTTGAGCCTTCTCTTATGTAACAAATAATTTCAGAGAACACAAGAAACGCAGCAGAAATAGGAAAAAAGCCACAAACAATAATATTTATATAGTATAATATACAACCTATGCAGAAAATGCTTATAAATAGAAATGAAAGCCCCAGAAAGCTGAGGCTGACTGAATGACAGAAAATATGGGATGTGGGGGTTTAGGATGTATTTGTGTAGAAAATGTTTCTAACATCAAAACATGAGCTCGACAAGGATTAGGAGGTACAAATACGGAACTGAATTTCCGCCTTTACAAGGACGTGGCAAATAGTCCCTGTGACCAAACGTCTAAAAATGCTGGGTAAAACTTTTTAAAAAATCTCTTATAACACATGACTGAGTTAGGATAAAATAAAGAAAGTCCTTAGAGACCAAGAGGAAAATAAGAGTGGGTATTCCAAGAGGAAAGTGAGTCCTGAGCTGGTACCTAGAACCTAGTACATCAGTTTTAATGTCCACACAGCATTCAGGACACAAAGCCTAGGTCATGGCAAGATGGGGGCCTGAAAGGAAGCTCACTGCACAAGGCTGAGAGTACTGTAGCTCCACCCTCAGAGAAAAGATGAACTAGGAAAAAAAATATGCCTTGAAAAGGGTTGTAGAAACTTCCCTCGTGGTCCAGTGGTTAAGACTCTGAGCTTCCACTGCAGGGGACATGGGTTCAGTCCCTGGTCAGGAAACTAGGATCCCACATGATATGCAGTGAGGCCAGAATAAATTTTAAATGAAAAATAAAAATAAAGAAAAGGATTACACTTAAAAAAATAAAAAAAAAACTTGTCTGTCTTGGCTTTGCTCTAAGTGGAGAGAAAAAAGAACCATTTCGCTAGAGATATAACCATGAGCCAGACCTCACATATATATGTGGCCTGAGTTGAGACTATTTTGTAGTGAAAATCCTCTAAGCCAGGTATATATTTTAATATGGTTCCAGACTGAAGTGCACTCACATGTTTGGAGAAAGCAAATGCAAATCCTCTTAGAAAACTGTACTCTCAACTCCAAATTGCAAAAGGAATATATATAAAGTTCCATGGAATACGAATTTACAACAAAAACAACACTCAAAAAAAAAAAAAAACATATTGAAACAAGGCACCTTTATTGAGAGGGAATAAATAGCACTGGAATGAAACTCATGGAAACAGATTATTAAAATTAGCACAGAATAGAAAATAAATATGCTTGTGTTAAATAAAATAGGGAATAGGCAACTTGACTAAGGAACAAGAGACTGTGAAAAATAGACAGGTAAATTAGAAACAGAAGTTTAAAAGCTTAGAAAAAATGTAAAATTATAATAATATTTATTTATACTTCAGTAGCTGGGTAAAAATAGAAGATTAGACACTGCTGGATGGAGAATTACAAAATGGAAATCAGATTTGAAGATATTAGTCAGAATTTAGCACAGAGAGACAAAGAGATGGAGAAAACAAAACAAAAGAAAATTAAGAGATATGTAAGTCAAAGTGAGATGTTCTAATTGGAATTTCAGAAAAAGATAATAGAGAAAACATAAGAAAGGCAATGCACAATGAGTTAATGGGTGAGAATGTCTCAGAACTGATAAAAGCATGAATTCTCAAATTTAACAATCACAATATTTTGTAAGCAGGCTAAATAGAAAAGATATTATTCCACTGCTTTCTTGCTTGCATTGCTGCTACTGAGACATCAACAGTCAGCTTAGTTATCATTCATTTATAAGCAATCTCTCTTTTCTTTATGGCTGGTTTTTGGATTTTTATTTTTGCCTTGGAGAAGGCAATGGCACCCCACTCCAGTACTCTTGCCTGGAAAATCCCATGGACAGAGGAGCCTGGTAGGCTGCAGTCCATGGGGTCGCTAAGAGTCAGACATGACCGAGCGACTTCACTTTGACTTTTCACTTTCATGAATTGGAGAAGGAAATGGCAACCCGCTCCAGTGTTCTTGCCTAGAGAATCCCAGGGATGGGGGAGCCTGGTGGGCTGCCGTCTATGGGGTCACACAGAGTCGGACACAACTGATGCGACTTAGCAGTTTGATAATATATTATCTTGTATCTATTAGGCTCTACATTTTCTTTCCTGAAAATTTCATTCTGTAATGAGTTAATTATGCAAAGTCATTCCACTTCAAAGTTGTTCTAGTTGGTCTTATTAAAAAATGTAGATGCTTTTATTAACAGTGTTTTGCAGATGTTATTTTCTCTCTCTCTAATCAACTGTTTTCATATGTTTTTCAAAAATTACTAACTTGATCTTCCTAAGTCAGCTCATGCTACTACTCTCGTGCCCTCAGCATCACAATACTAATTGTGCACTGACCTACAGACCAAGCACCCTTTTAGAAAAAAAGGAAAATAATTATTTGTACTGTTTCATGATACTCACTCTCTTTGAAGAGATCATATAAAAGAAGCAATATAGCTTAATTTTAAGAAAGTATATTTTTGGTGGTCTAGTGGTTAAGAATTCGCTTGCCAATGCACGGGATGTGAGCCTGATCCCTGGTTAGGGAACTAACATTGGGCACACTGAGGGGCGATTAAGCCCATGTGCCACAACTACTGAGCCTGCCAGCAGCAGCTACTGAGGCCTGCGCACCCTGCAGCCTATGCTCTGCAACAAGAGAAGCCACTGCAATGAGACGCCCAGGCACACACCGCAACTAGAGAGTAGCTCTGTTCAACCTAACTAGAGAAGACCTGAGCACAGTGGTCATGACCCAGAGCAGACAAAAGTAAATAAATAAATAATTTTTTAAAAGAAAGTAAACTTGCTTTTAGCTAGCCAATGAATTATGCCAACCATAAGAAGATAAACAGTCAAAGGTTATGACTCACAAGTTATTAGTGGTAACATTTACAGCTTTATTGATTTTTTTGTTACCTAAGGTCCTTCTTAAATTTATTCCACTTCACATACAAATGAAATAATTTTCTTCATAAACCTAGGATGGGGTACCAATTTGTAGCTGACAATGAAGAAGGAAAAGGAGGAAAATGACCTCATTATACTGGTCATTCCAGACAATTACTTTTTTGACCTCTGAGTGGCAAAATCTCAAATGTATTTGAAACTTTAGCTCCTTTTAAAAGGAGCCCCACAAATCCCATGCACACAATATATTTTTCATGCACATTTCTGTTTTCCTATACCTTGACCTAGGTAGTAGCTAATTGGGTATATATATATATATATTTTTTTTTTTCTTTTTACATATGTAAAATCCACCAAGCTGAAACACAAAAGACTCATGTACTTCACTGTATTTAAAAAATATTTACACACACACACACACACACACACACACACACACACACACACACACTCCCTCTCTTCAATAAGTCTTGAATGTGGCACAGACATTAAGTTTTTAAAAAAAAGATTCACAGATGATTCTAATGTTTAACATTTAATGTCTGGTTGGGTTCTGCTGCCCCAAGACACCTAGAACACGTGTCAATTAAAATAGCCACCCAGCAAATAACTGTTTCAATAAACATATGAATGAATGAACCAACAAACTAATAAATATCTATGTTATTCATGGTTGTAGGTATACCATTGATTGAGGTCAAAAAAAGCTCTAAGAATGTCAAAAGGGGGAGGGGGGCATGCCACATGTTTTGGGTTTCCCTGGCGGCTCAGTGGTAAAGAATTCACCTGCAATGCGGGAGATGCAGGTTCAATCCCTTGGTAGGGAAGATTTCCTGGAGGAGGAAATGGCAACCTACTCCAGTATTCTAGCCGGGAAAATTCCATGGACAAAGGAGCCTGGTGGGCTACAATTCGTGGGGTCACAAAGAGTCAGATATAACTGAGCAACTAAGTACGCTACATGTTTTAAGCCCATTAAATGCCTTATAGCTCCTCATTACAACTCTATAAGTGAAGGTGACTGTTTCTGATCTTTAGTTGCAGCCAACATAAGCCACTTTGGCTACCTTAAACAGAAAGAGAGGTGTAACACAGCTCATGACATTGTTGGGAGAACTGCAGAGACAGACTCTAAGATGAACTTTTAGGAGTTACTCCTCAAATCACCTAGCAGAACTGAATAGACAAAGGTGCTACTGAAACCTAAAACACCAGGAAGCTGCTGCTCCAAACACTGCTCCAAACTCAGTTTCTGCTACAATTTGGAAGTTCTCAATCAGGAAGCTGCCTGTTGAGTCAGGAAGCTATTACTATAGCAGCTGGTTTCAGAACCATGCTGCCTCTGCCATTATCCACACCAGCTAGAAATGAAATGAAGGTCCAGGCCCCATCTCTCTTCCCACATAATCTAGACCTGAATTCAGAGGTTTATGGGAATATATTTGATTAGCAGATCTAACTCCAAAATACTAGCTGAAAGATCTAGAAATGGAAACTTCCAACCCTGTGTAAAGCAAAAGATAATGCGAGGAGGAGGCTGGAATAGGCATTAAGTGGGCTAATTAATAGATAATGAAACTGAAGCACAGAGATTAAGAAACTTGGTCAAAGACACACAGCTAGTAAGTGGCAGGGTCAGGATTCAAACTCAGGAAGTGGAATCAAAGACCAATAAGGCATGGGAGGAGGAGGAAGAAATGTTGCTCAGTTGTGTCTGACTCTTTGCGGCCCCATGGACTGTAGCCCACCAGGCTCCTCTGTCCATAGGTTTCTCCAGGCAAGAATACTGGAGTGGATAGCCATTCCCCTCTTCAGGGGTTCTTCCTGACTCAGGGATTGAATGTGGGTCTCCTGCATTGCAGGCACTCTCTACCACTGAGCCCCCTAGGAAGCCTGAGACTAACAACCTGAGACTAAAGCTGGTGGTATATTCTCTGTTATCTGATACTTTATTTCCACACATTCTCAGCACAGTTCAGTTTGTCAGTCTGCCTCTCTGTCTCTCTCTCTCTCCATCTAGTCACCAACCCATCCATTTCTCTCTATGAGAATGACCCAGATGGCAGAATAAAAGCATTAAACTGTATCCAATATAAATATATCAGTAAGTATGGACTAAGGCTGAGAGGAGTGAGAAGGGTTATTTCCAAAGCATAGGATGGACATGTTGAAAGTTACCCACAAAGGACAGTGTGTCAGCTATTTTTTAAAGACTGTAATTTAAAAAAAAGACTAATTCAGAAAATGCTTCATTTGACATGACAAGTTATAAATTACAAATCAGTTTGGGAAGGGTAAATATTTGCTGAAGATTAAGTGCATGGCAAAGGTACAGCATTAAATCTGAAGTAATTAACAAGTTCAGTTTGGTATCATATACGTCCACTCCATCTTTAATGAACACAGAGCCTCAACAGCCATGAGCCATAGTCCTATCCATCTCCATGGTAAAGAAAGAAATGATAAATGTCTTCGGCATGACTTCCAATAAAATGAGCCTGAATTAATTATTCTGTGTGCAAGTGCAAATGGATTTGGTTAAACAAATGAGACTACCCGCCAAGGACATCAGCGAGATACTGGACTGAATTCACATTAATCAAACGTACATCAGACTGAATCAGTGACATGTGCACAGAAGCAGGGCTGCTTCAAACTTATATTTTAATTCCTAATTTGTATGTTTTTAAAAGTAATATAGGCTCAGAGCTTTTAAAAGTCAGATGAGGCTAAAAGTCTGACAATGAGTAACAATACTTCCTGTCTCCTTCAGTATCTTCCCCATTGCTCAGAGTCTACATTCCTATTTGCTGTTCCTTCTGGTTTTTAAGATCTTTTTATATCTAACGAACACGATCCTATATGATAACTTATTAGTCTTAAGACACTATATGTTGACATTAGGCCCCATCACACACATGCCCCTGTGCAGAGACTTACCTTCCCTTGTTCTCTAAATACAATTATGCCCAGTTTTAAAACTAAATCAACATTTAGAGTTTTAAGTTATGATAAGTGTATAAAGTTGTCACTGCTTTATTGTACAATATTTCTATTTTTGTGCTTTAATTCCTCTTTTGCATTTGCTTGCTTTGCTACCCACACTCCCCAAGAGCCTCTCAGGTAACTTCCACATGTCCACCTGGCAGAACAGCCTCAGCTCCCCAGCCTGCTGAGCACTTGCCTCAGCAGCTCTCCACCCTCAGACTCCAGGCCTGCTCCATGGCTGTTGACCCAGGTCTCCCCCTTGTTGCCTTCCTAAGTTTTCTGTATTACTTCAATGATGATTTTTTCTACCCCACTTTCTGTTTTATTTTTTTTTGCAGATTTCTTCTGCTCCACCATTATTGCTTTCTTCTGAGTCCTTTGTTTCTTATTCATCTTGGTTTCTACATTTTATGATGAAGGATTTCCACAAATATCTGCTAATCTTTGGCTGTGAGTTCATAATTTAAGGGTGAGGTATTAAAATACTAATTGGAAGCTCTTGCCATGGGTAGGGCTTATAGACTGGTGGACTTCATGTAGGGCGACTGATACTCATTTAGGTTTTCCAGAGATGGACCTACTCATCTCCAAAATGGCCATGAGGAGGCTGTTTTAGACAGAAAGAGCCAGACAGTCCTCTCTGAGGAGATGGCATTTAACTGGGAAGCCCTACATGCAATGAGAGAGGACTATCTGGGGCAGATGGGTTTCAGACAGAGGAAATGGCAAATGCAGAATCCCTGAAAGAGGGCAGGTTTAATTAGCCAGGATGAGGACCAGCCAGGAGGCCCCTGTGGCTAGAGCAGAGGACGTAATGGGAAGACAGAAAGAACAAGGTGCATTTATAGCTTGTGGAAACAATTTTCACATAGACTTTGTCAGAGACATAAAAAGCCTAATATCAAAATATTTAGCTATAGTTTATAAAAATGAATCTGAATCATTTTTACAGTACTTGACATCAGACAAAAAAAGATCATGGTGACTTGTCTGTGTTTGGTTAATCATGCAAGCTAACAGATATGTGAAATTATTTATCTCTGTTCAAACTTGTGAAGATTATGAAAAATGAGAATCTATACCTCATAAACACTTACACTAGAGACACTGAATGAGATATAAATCTGTTCACACATCTGAGCTAAATCAAAGAAAGCAGCTCACGTTTTTGAGAAAAATTGAAAGCTTAAAAAAAAAACCCAACCAGTTTCCAAGGCAACAACAAAAAAAGCTAGACAGAAAATATATTTTCCGTCTGAAGCACTATCACATTCAAAAGCTCAGTATCTTCTGGCCCTGCTTTTAAAGTTTTATTTAACCTTCATTCAGTCATTCCTGGAGATGGGGCAAGAATTGAGAATCCACAGAACCTGAGTCTTTGTCAAAGCCAGGTGGTGGCAATGCACTAGTAAAAAGTATTTTAAGGGAGGGGAATAAACCCTCTGGTTCACAGACTAAGGCATAAGAACTACCTTCTTGAAATTATTCTTTAACTTTTCCTGTATGACATGATTTTGCAGAGAACTTCCACTTAGGAGCTGGACACCAAATGGTTACTGAGAGACTGGAAGGTCAAATAATGTGCTGGAGAATTTCCAGATCCTTCTCCTTGAACTTGTGCAATTTCAAAGGGTGACTCAGAGCTGACATTAAACACCATCTGTGCTTCTCCACCAGTCACCCTGCTAAAAGCCCTGCTGTCCACAGGCTGCCAAACTCGGTCTTGACTCTCCCCTCGCCAGCTTTCTCTATCCAGAGGCTCCACTGCTTCTTGGAGTCCCTGTGCTCCATCCTCTATGAAGCCCACACAGGTTCCCAGGCAGAACTGACCCACCCACCCCACAGCCCCAGGGTCGAGTATACAGCACCCAGTGGTTCTTCCACATCTGCTGAAGGCCTGTGAGTAGCTCTCTTCTTATCTGACTGTGGCACCCTAGAGACAGAGACGCTGTCCTAGATATTGTGGTACGTGTGCCCCACACGAGCCTGGGGGAAATGGTTTTAGTGAATAAAACAGAATGAATTAATATACTGCTCTAGATTTTAATGCTAAAGAACAATCTCAAAACACCATCAAAACAAGTAGTGGGAAGAATCTGGTAAGCTGGTGGTGGGTAGAGGGAGGCAACTGTGTTTGGCTCCAGTTCAGGCCCTGGCCAGCTGTGTGACTAATTGAACCTCTCTTGTTTTCCAAACTGTGTCTGCAGAATACCACCTGTGTCCAGACAGAGGTTTAGCAGGTGTTCATTAAAAAGGGGCTTGAAGTTCAAGGTGGTGGGGTTAAAAATATAAGGTAAATCTTTTTTTTTCCTTTTTTAAGGCAAGTCTTTTTACTGTAGACCTTTGTGTAACAGTGTCTGACCTGGAGGATGGAAGGAAGCAGAGCAGGCCAGACACCTGATAAACAATGATTCTCATTTTCTTTATTGTTGCTCTCCTCATCATCTACATTCTGTAGACTGTTTTCTATATGACTGTATACTATTTTAATTAAAAAAAACTATTTTATTAAAAGAATTAGTCGAATTAGAATGTAACCTAATTGGATAATGATTCCTTTTCTAAAGTTACACACAATTAGTTTCACTATCAATTTTTTTCCCTTAACTTTGTAAAGTTGTATACAGGATAGGAGAACCACCCATCCTGGGTGAGGGAAAACACCACCATAAGTCTTCCTCCTGGCAGGTGGTTCTGTTCTGGCCTCCAGAGGGCTTGGGCTTGAATAGCAGCTCCCAGTCCGCTTTCCCCAAAACTGAGCACCACCTTCCTGACAATGAGGGCATAAACACCACATGTATGAACTCACCCGTAAGCAGATATCTGCATTCCATGGGTCACAAAGATGAAGGGAATCAAATGTAAACACACGTGAAGTTTTGTCTCCTTAGTGCCAGGAATAGCAGGCACATCTTAGATGAATGGGGTTCCAGGCAAGAGAATAATAGGGCCACTCAGGTCAAGGGTTAGATAAAACAGAAATGATAATGGTGCAGATCCAAACTTTAACCTTTTTCTCTTTTCTGTAACTATTTCTGTAAGAACTAACTTCTATAACACTGTGTGTATGTGTGTGTGTGTGTGTGTGTCTCTGTGTGTGTATTTCTCTGTCTCTCTCACACACACACACCACAGGACCCATATTAGATGGACTCTGTTCAGGACAATCATTTATAATAACAGGGTGAAGCAGAGGCCTAGAGATGATGCAAATGTCATGAGACCCCCCAAGCAGAGCTGAGCTGAACAAACCATGTTCCCATTAAGCTATTTTAAAGGTCAAAAGAAACTGTCTGTCGGAGTTAGAGGCGTGATTTTTCTTATCAATGAACAATCTCATTTAAATGAGTATAATTTAAATACTTTAAGAATCTAAAAAGAAATTTGGGACAAAACTCAGAGGAATCTGGAGGAGAAAAACTGAAGCAGAAGAGTCTATTTTTAGGACTATTTTAAGAGGAAAAAGAAAATGTAAAACACTGTATCTTGAGAGTCCCTTGGACTGCAAGGAGATCAAACCAGTCAATCCTAAAGGAAATCAACCCTGAATATTCATTGGAAAGACTGATGCTGAAGTGGAAGCTCCAATACTTTGGCCACCTGATGCGAAGAACTGACTCACTGGAAAAAAGCCCTGATGCTGGGAAAGACCGAGGGCAGGAGGAGAAGGGGGTGATAGAGAATGAGATGGTTGGATGGCACCATTGACTTAATGGACATAAGTTTGAGCAAACTCTGAGAGATAGTGAGGGATAGGGAAGCCTGGTATGCTGCAATCCAGGAGGTTTCAAAAAGTCGGACCTGACTGAGAGACGGAACAACAAACAGCACTGTATGGTGTGTACACCCAGGGGAATGACGGGTGGGGAGTGGGAGCTCCAGGTACGACAGGAGGACAGACCCGTCAGCCACACAGCACAAAGGAAGGGAAGGCAATGACCAAGTGGTTGCAGAAACAAAGACCAGCACCGACTGAGACAAGTGCCTAGAAACCTCAGCCTGGAGAAGTAGACCTCTAAGATTCTTGAGCAGAGAACTAGGATTAATGGGATGTTAAGGTCTAAAAGATGTTGAAGTCTAAAAATTCTAAAAGATCTCATCCTGCTTTCAGGATGAGACTGAGAACAATACTATTAAGTATTTTAGTAAGCAGAATGATGCTATCCTGGAAGCACTCTATGTCTTTTCAGTGATTTGGAATATAGTGCACCCACCAGCAATGCTGACCTCAAAAATAAAGCAGTGGATAAGAAGAAGCTTGAGTTAAATATCATGACATATTCTTCTATGGCCCAGCACTTCATCTAGGGTACCCCTTCACACATGGAGAGTAAAGAAAATCAAAACAGAAACACATGCAGCTTCTACTCTATCCAAGAATCCTTTAGAAATGTAGAGAATTCTCTCCTAGATTCATTTCCATTACTCTTAGGAAATTTAACAAAATAGGGGGAGAGGAGGACAGCAATGCATTAAAAGAAAAGCAAAAGAAGATAATATAGCAAAATAGTAAGAGTTTCTTTTTTGTGTTTTTTATATTTTCCATCTTCTACAGTAAACATGTAAACAAGAAAATGTTTAAACAGAGAGAGATCAAAGGGATTAAAGAAATGAAATTGAGACAACTCAAAGGAAGCAACACAACTGCTGCCACGTAAAAGCAAATGCTTGCTCTGGCTCAGGCATGGTCTCTGTTCATCTTCCTGTCTCTTCAATGACAACAGTCATTTGTCAAATATTTACTAAGTGTTCTTTTTTTTGGCAGTACACTGAGGCATGTGGGATCTAAATGTGCATCAAATGCCTGACCCTAGGTAGAGAAACAAAAGACCCTGGTGGAGCTGTTGTCCTCAACAAACTTGTAGTCAAGAAAGATACAAAAAAAAATACAACACCGAGAGCACTATAAAATGCTAAACCACGTTCTTTTGATGACCGCTGTAATCAGAGCTTGTAAGAACAGAGTCAGAGGTGCCATAAAGAATTCACTGAACCAGGACCCCAGACCCAGCTCCTAAAGGAAATGGGGATTTGGATAAACTCCCATGGTTCTCCAGAGAATGATCATAGCTAAGCTGAAGTGGTTTCAACTTGGTAGCTCAGTGGTTTCTCTGAATGACTGAGACACACGTGTATCTGAGAGTGGAACTGCTGGGTTACGGAGTATACAAATGTTCAGTCTTTAGAAATCCTGAAAGTAAGTGTCATAGCGTAGATGAGAGTGAAGGGCTTGACTCTGGTTTGGCCTGTTCCTGGCTATAATGATGGAGTCTTATATCAGGTCTGTTCAAATCTGACCTATCACCGAAGATGGTGAGCCTTCAAACCACTCTATTTTCATCTACCTTAAAAATATCATCTTCATAGACATTGCCGACACTTATTTTTTCCTAAAGAAAAGGCTGTTAAAACTAAGAAGGGCAGGAGAAACTGCACTGTTGTTAAAGGCAAATTATATTATAAAGGACAAGCTGTCTAGTAAAACAAACTTATAATTACAATTATCTTCAAAATAAATCAAATTATCTGTATAAACCCAACCACTCACTGGTAAATTAATGGAAAAACATGACAATGTTGAGCTTTTAACTGCCTCTATTGCAAAAGCCCCAAACATAAACTTCAGTTATCAGGCAGAAAAGAGGCAATTAGTTTGCAACAGATGTATCACTAAAAACCTGTTACAGTGGAGCCCCAGAGTTATTAATTCCAAAATTTATGAAGTCCATCTGTGCAATTTTTACAGGTTTTCACTTTAGACAATCCTACTTAGATAGTCCCTCCTAACTAATTGCTTTTTATTTTGCTTTTGAGTCTTAAAAACTATTTCCAGTATATATGCTTCATATGAGCTCTATTAACTCAAACTCCAAGTTTAATTTCTTTTCCAGAACATTTTTTTTTCCATTATATTAAACCTCGGGAAAATACCAGATGACAAGATTATTGAGCAATGATAGGGCTTAAACCAATGAAGGCTTCCAGGGTGTGTTGCTACTTGTTTCCAAAATCAATCTTTTTCAGGTTATCAAACATCACTTGTGACCTTTAAAAAAAACTCCCTGAAGTCATTCATTCATAAGAAAATCTGGTTAGACTATTACAGTAGTGAATAATGTAAAATGATGCCAATGTTCAATTATAAGACCTGCTAATGATTACTACATATTTTTAGTATTACTGAATAGGATTGAAATGGTTCAAATAATAATCAAATATCTTTTGCTTGGTACCATCAAATGAAACTACAAATAAACACAATAAGAGAAATGAGAAATAGGATAATTTCAGGGAAATAAGTTTCTCCCAGTAATCCCTATGAATATTGAAGGAAAAAATAATTTGTTCTTGGTACAAGACCTGCTCCCATTCAAGTAGAAAGGGTGGTTGCTCCACGGATGGGAGAGTGGGGTCATAAGGAATTGACCCCTTACAGCAGTGAGGAATGACTTGAAGAGTATGGAGAGGAACTTCATGGATCCTTCCATGGCACCTAGACTCCCTACTCTGCTGGCCTCCTGAGATTACAACATGCCACAGAGTACTGTGACCGATATGTTTATTCATTCAACAAATATTTGTGACGGATCAATTGTGTACCATACCCTGTCCTACAGCCTGGAGATTCTGTGATGAATGATACAGATAAAGCCCTCATGGAGCTAAAGATCTAGAAGAGGAGGGAAAACAGGGAATAAGTAACTCCACAGATAAATTCTAACAAGTGACATATAGGTGCCCCGGAGAATACGACAGCAACTAAATCTGGATATTGTAGGGGGATGGGGTTGGAGATGGACTTGGTTACATACGACATGGGATAGTTAACCAGGTGATAAATATACTAAATCCATTATTCATAACTAATGCCATCTGAATCTAGGTGATAATTATTGCATCTTTCCCTTAGTCATTTCAATATAACTGATTTTTTTGAGCACTTTTTAAAAAACTTTTTATTTTGTATTGGGGTATAGCCAATTAACAATGTTGAGACAGTTTCAGGTGAATAGCGAAGGGACTCAGCCACACATAGACATATATCCATTCTCCCCCAAACTCCCCTTCCATCCAGGCTGCCACATAACATTGAGCAGAGTTCCCTGTGAGCACTTGGTTTTATTTCAACTACTTGGAGGTGCCACAAAGGAATGCAGAGTTGAGCATGGTGCGGTCTCTCTTTGAAGAGTGGAAAATAAGTCTACAGAGCAAGCGGTCCCACAAACAAGCCAATACACCACAACATGAACTGCACTTGTAATGAGGCTGAAAGGGAATCTAACTGGAGGCAGGGGAAGACTACAGAGAACAAGCAAGGACATCCAGGCCAGACGCAGTGAAGATGCAGCACTTCTCCAGACCTAGGAGGAGGGAAGAGCACTCCTAACAAAGCAAATGAGCATGAAAAGTTTAAAAATGGTACACAGGTCATGGCATGTTTTATGGGCAGCCAGCAGACTGAACAAGTGGCAGGGGAGGGGACCAGAGTGCTGGCTATGAGGGCAGAGACAGGAGGGCTTATGGGTGGAGAGATGGGTGTGGGCCAGACAACAAGGCACCATGGCTCAAGGCCACGTGGGAGCTGCAGAGCAGAGGGACCAAGGGCACTGCGTGGACATTTTCCACCCACCCTCTGGTCTAGATGCACTCTTTAGCTGGCTCCACCCTGCTCTGCCTCAGGAGGCTGACCACATGGACTGCACAGATGGGCACTCTTGCCCTCTGCCTTGTGGTTGAGAACCAAAGGGAGGCCTGGCAGGAGATGCAAGGAGGGAGAAATGGGACCACTTCCCTGGCTCCCTTCCTGGGTGGTTGCCATGGGCTGACCACATCCCTCCTCTAAGCTCACAACTCCTATCAGGCAGCCTACCTACCACAGCTCTCAGGCCCTGGCCATGCCTCCCCTGTGGTTTCCTCACCCTTGCTTACAGCTTTATTAAGCTTTCCTCAGATTGTCTGGTTGGGTTGAGTTGTCTGTTCCTCACCAGGACCTGAACTAGTGCAGTCATGCAGCAAGGAAACTGGAAGGTGACTGAGGAAGGCATCACAGGCAAATGCAGAGAGGGAGCAGCTTGTGGCAGAAGGAGAGGACCAGGGGATGGAAGGTCATGATGATGGAGAAGAGTTGGTGGTCAGGGAGGTGGGATGCCAGACTAGCCATAGACCACAGCACATACGTGAACCCTGCCGTGTGCCAGGCATGATTCCACAGGCTCTAACAAAGCTCACTTAACTCTTACAACTTCTTAATAAGGCATGCCAAACTAGTAAGTGGTGAAGCTCGAATTTAAATCCAGGCAAGTCTAGTGCCAGAGTCATGTTCTCAACCTCTCTGCTAGACTGACTGCTCTGCCTGGCAGAGAAGGACACTTCAGAATTCCAGACCCTGGAGGAGGCAAGACAATGGTGGTAAAAACTCTGAGGAAAGCCATCTGGGTAGACTGCTGAAGTAAGGCTACTGAAGAAAACCTTGCAACCCTATGCGAACTCTGCCTCAGTGACAATGTAGAATCTTGGGTAGAAATCCTAAAAAAAATTAAAAATGACCATGTCCAAATAAATTACAGTCAGTTGGAAATTCCCTGGTTGCCTAGTGGTTAGGATCCTGGGCTTTCACTGCCAAGGGCCTAGGTTCAATCCCTGGTTAGGGAACTGAGATCCTGCAAGCCTTGTGGTGTGGCCATTAAAAGAACAAAACAAAACAATTTTCTCATAAAACCATAATTATTTTATGTTCTTAAGAAACCTCACATAGTTATTTCATATCACATAGTTATTTCAATACAGAAAAAGGAGAATTGTGGTTAGAGTTGATAAGATTAGATAATTTTTCCTGTAGGACCTTCAACAATTGAGAGTATATTTTGTTACCATCTGAAAATAATAAATGACTTGATCAAACACCAACAGAGAACCAAAAGAGAAACCTGAAAAATTACTTGTAGCCAAGTTCACAGCCAGTGAAGGCAAAGAAAAGCCCTGGACACCAGCTGGCTTTGGGCCTCTCACTCAGTGTGGCTGTGTGCTTTATGCCCTGCGGGCAGCCGCTTCCTTCCCCCAGCCCATGGGAGCCTCCAATGGCACTCACAACTCAACCCCTACTGACCCAGAAAACAAAAACTACGATTTAAACACACTCAGATGAATAATAACCAGTTTTCAGAACAAACTTATACAGTAAGGAAAATACTAGTCAATAATGTTTGTTTAGGGCTTCCCAGGTTGCCCAGTGGTAAAGAATCCATCTGGCAACGCAGAAGATGTGGGTTCAATCCCTGAGTCAGGAAGATCCCCTGGAGAAGGGAATGGCAACTCACTTCAGTATTCTTGCCTGGGAAATCCCATAGACAGTGGAGACTGGTGGGCTACAGTTTATGGGGTCACAAGAGTCGGACACAACTCAGCACCTAAAATAACAACAACAATTGTTTTGAGTCTCCTGCAGCAGAAAAGGTCATGAAATCAACAGTGCTCTGTGATGTGTAAAAGGGCACATCCCATGACTTCTTTTAAATGGCATCTCACTATCTTAACTCTATCCTTGCTCAAATAACTTCCATAGCAACCACTTTCCTTTCCTTAGGGAGAAAGAGAGGAAGGGAAAATGCTCCCTAACCAGACTTTTCATTTGCCCGGTGGGTGGCGACATAATAAGGATGAGTTAATAACAAGTTCTTAGAAACTTGCTGCACTCTGCAGCCACACGGTGGGTGTCAGTCACATGGTGGAGCCTGCAGCCACACGGTGGGTGTCAGACTATAGCTGCTGACTGCACTGATGGGCCTCTCCTCTATTCTGTTCTTCCTGAACATCCTCAGCTGGGGTTCCAGGCACAGGAAAGATGGGGCTGCAGAGAACGATCCGTTTCTACGGTTGTTTCCTCTACATTAAGGCAGGTTGCCACGACTGTGTGTACACTCAACTTGCAAGACGAGGCAGCTGGCACATGGCACTGGTTAATCAGTAATGTTCCATACATTCATATTAGCAGGAGCCAAGAAAACCTACACTACTGTGAATACTTATCCTTTCAGGTTCAACCTGCTAATTTGTTTTAAAGGAGGACACCCTCTCTTTGGGGCATAATGGGAGAGTCCATAACGGACTTTGACAGGGATGTGGTTTACTTGATTGTATTGCCAATTTTTAAAACTTCCAATTTTCCTGATGCCTCAACACCCCCGAGCACAGACTGGAAGCATCTGCCAGGCAACCAGATGCACAGTGTGACAAGGCTGGTCCCTTCTCGCCCTCTCTTGACTGTGACCAAGTGACATTCAAACACACCAGTAAAATCCCTTCTCACCTTTCACTTGTGTGGGGACCGTACCTGACCCCTGGTGCTCGTTCGTTCTCAGCCCCTGACCTGCTTGTTGCGTCTGCTCCCTGAGTGCTCCTCCCACATGACCTCCTGCCCAGCCTGAGGGCCTCCCTCCTCTAGCACTGTGAGTATAATAAACCCTCTCATTTCATATGCATCTCAGAGTCTGGCTGTATGGACATCATTTTTAAGACCCCACAAGGGGCACTGACTCCGCATTTGTAACATGCTAGCAATCTGGTGGTTTTGAAAAGGAAGATAAGGCCTCTGATGACCGCAGCAGTTGCAAAAACACACACTTCAATCCACATTGTAGAAAACTGGAGATTTCATCATTAAATTCTTCTATAGGTACATATTTCCTTAAAAATTCCAGTTTAGGAAAGAGATCTTTTTTTTAGGCTGGATATGGTCAATTTCAGAGAAGGCAATGGCAACCCACTCCGGTGTTCTTGCCTGGAAAATCCCATGGACGGAGAAGCCTGATAGGCTGCAGTCCACGGGGTCTCTAAGAGTCGGACACGACTGAGCGACTTCACTTTCTCTTTTCACTTTCTTGCATTGGAGAAGGAAATGGCAACCCACTCTAGCTTCTTGCCTTGAGAATCCCAGGGATGGGGGAGCCTGGTGGGCTGCCATCTATGGGGTTGCACAGAATCGGACACGACTGAAGCGACTTAGCAGCAGCATGGTCAATTTATGGAGAAGGCAATGGCAACCCACTCCAGTATGTTTGCCTGGAAAATCCCATGAACAGAGGAGCCTGGTGGGCTGCAGTCCATGGGGTCACAAAGAGTTGGGCACGAATGACCGACTAACACACTTGGTCAGTTTATATACCAATGTATATAATTTTAACTAAATCTGTTTCTTATGTTTCTGATCTATTTAAAAATATTGAATCCGGATTTCTTTTAATTTTTTTTCAATGACTGGTAATATTTCTCTTTCAGTTACCACTTGTTTTCATCTCATTTGATTCCCTAAGCCCGCTCCTTTTCCAAGAAGAGGTTCATTTCACTTAAGCCATGATCATGGGTAAAATTTCATGTCAAAATTCCAGTCTACTTTAAACTATATTTGACAGCCACTGTACAGAGCAGCACCTCTAGTTCCCTCGACTAAAGGGCAAAACTAGGCAGTAGATAGCTGTAGGCGTTAGATCCTTGCACAAGATAGTAACTTGGGCTGAATCTTGTAGATTCTACATTGCTACTGCTTCGCTTAGGAAATGACACTTTAGATCAAGGCAAAAAGTAGACACACAGGTTAATAATTCATCCCAGATCTCTACTGCAGTGTTTAAAACATAGTTCTTCAATTATGGTAGAAGATGAATATTAATTCAATTATCACCTAACACCAATTTCTTGAGTAGCTGCTTTGTGTCAGGCATTAATTCTAGATATTGACAATTCAGCAGTGAATAAGAGAAATAAAGTGCTTATTCTCATGGGGTTTATGTTCCCCCTGGTAAAATAGAAAATAAATGAGTAAACAGAGACTTTAACTGGAGACTGTGATAAACTCCAGGAAGAAAGAAAAAGCAGAGGAAGGGGATAGAGAACGATGTGGATGGGAAGGGCAGGATGGAGGGGGTGGGCCAACAAGGCTCCTGGGAAAGTCATATTTGAGCAGAGATCTGTAGGAAATGAGGGAACAAAACATGTTTCAGTGGAAGAACATTGCAGGCTAAAGGACCTAAAAGCGCAAAATCTGAGAGGTGGGGATGAGCTTGTGTATGGCTGGTGAGAAGTGGGTAAGGAGGAGGGGATATAGCCAGGCAGGGAGAGGCCAGATCACGTGGGGCCCAGAGGCCAATGGAAGATACTTGGATTACGTCCAAAGTGCACTGGAAGCGTTTAAGTAGGAGAGTTAAGTGGCAGAACTGACAGTTTAGGAAAAGGTTGCTCTGGGTGCCAATGGAGAGTGAATTAAGGAGGGTAAGAAAGGGACCGGAGATTAGTTAGAAAGCTACTGCAGAGTCAATGTAAGATGGTGGCTTGCACATGGGTGAAGTGATGGATGTGGTAAGACGCTGCCACGCTGCTGCTGCTAAGTCACTTCAGTCATGTCCGACTCTGTGCGACCCCATAGACGGCAGCCCACCAGGCTCCCCTGTCCCTGGGATTCTCCAGGCAAGAACACTGGAGTGGGTTGCCATTTCCTTCTCCAATGCGTGAAAGTGAAAAGTGAAAGTGAAGTCGCTCAGTTGTGTCCAACCCTCAGCGACCCCATGGACTGCAGCCTTCCAGGCTCCTCCGTCCATGGGATTTTCCAGGCAAGAGTACTGGAGTGGGGTGCCATTGCCTTCTCCGAGACACTGCCATACTTGGAACATATTTGGGAGATAAAGCCTGTGGGACTGCTTGTATTGGACACAGAGGATAGGTATGAGGACTGAGGAACCGGGTGAAGAGAAGAAAATTAGGTGAGAGGTTGAGCTGTTTGTTCATCTGTTTGAAAGGGATCAAGAGTTCTATTTGAACTGAAGTTTGAGGTGCTAGTTAGATGGCCATCTAGAGCTACGGAGTAGGTAGCTGAGTGTAGGTGTCTGGGGCTCAGGGAGGGCTGGCACCATAGGAGTAAAAGACATCATCATGGGATGAGGCAGAGGGCGAAGGAAAGAGGCCTGAAGTCTGAGCCTGAGATGCTCCAGGGGTTAGAAGCAGTAAGAAGAGCCAGAACCAACAAAAGAAGCTGAGAAAGAGCAGCCAATGAGAGGGGAGAAGAAGCAAGAGGAAGGGATGTCCCAGAAGCTAAGTGAAGAACAGATGTCCAGGAAAGGGATGACCAGCTGCATCAACCGTGCTGTCTGGTTAAACACGATGAGGACTGAGAACAGACCACGGGATTTGAGAGATAAAAGACACCACAAGTCCATAAGAAGAGCAGGGGTGTGGTGTGTGGAGGTAGGGGAGGGGAGGGCTGGTGGGGAGGGGAGGCAAAAGCCCAACTGAGTGGGTTGAAGAGAAATTAGGAAGAATTAAGAGAGTGGGTCAGACAAGCTAGACTCCTCTTTCATAGCCCTTTGCTACAAAGACGAACAGAGAAATGGGGGCAGTAGTTGAGGGCAATAAGGAGTCAAATTAAAGATGAGAGATTTTATGCTGCAAAGAATGAACCAGTCAAGAGGGGGTAATAAAAAATGCAGGAGAGAAGAGATGACTGGAGGTGTGATGCCTGCGAGCAGAAGAGAGAAGATGAGAACTGCACGTGAGTGGAAGGAATAGCCTTAAACAGGGACACAGACAATTAGTCACTGCCCCACATGGGGCATCTGGGGACAGAGGCAGGTGGTAGGGAATGAGGAAGTTCTTTTTCTCTTTAAATTTTCTCAGTCAAATGAGAAGCAAGAAGCAAGCCTGCTTTATGACTCATGGGGGTAATCCTTAATAAGAGGCCTAAATGAACCTGCTTCCTTTAGACCCAGGCAAATAAGCAGCCTCAGGATGGACCAATGAGGGCACCAAAGCCCACAGGGCAGCCCAGCTCTCCGGTGAGAACTGCCGAACCCAGTTCTTTTTCTTTGTTTCTTTCTCTTTTTGTTTTAGTTTTTGTGACTGACTCCCATTGTAGAGTTTGTAAACTGAGCTACAGTAAGTTTCAGCAAAACAGTATAATGTAGAACATTAAATTAATGCTGTTAATTTTTTCATTTTGTTGTTTATTGTTTGGGCTTCGTACTCATATAAGCACAAAAAGCCTGAATTTTTTTTTTTTAATGTTAAGCATTCTCACTACACATACGAAACTTAAATGAACTCTGTGAGGTAGTGAATCTGTTATGTTCATCTTGGTAATCATTTCACAGTGTATATCAAATCATTACACTGTATACTTCGAATATATATAATTATATTACTGTCATTTATTCCTCAATAAAGTTGTTAAAAAAAAAAAAAGCTACGTCTTTTTTTAAGGAGAGGAAACAGCTGGGAGAACCTGACTTAGCAGCCAGAAGCGGGCATAAGAAGGCAAACCTCTGAGGAATCAAAACCAGGCAGAAAAAAGCCCCTAATCCTTCAGCTACACTTTAAAAATTTAGAACTCTTTGATCCATTTCCTCTCAGTTTCCCTAGTGAATCCCTCTTACTTAGTGAGGGAAATATTAACGTTCCAATAAGGAAAGTAGGTAAGGACATTTACAAACAATTTATAGGTGAAAAATGGGAACTGCCAATTCAGACCAAAAATAATGTTGTATTTCACCGGTAGAGGTAGAAAGTAGACTGGTGGTTGCCAGGTGGGGGCAAGGGAGATAGGGAGTTAGTGTTTAATGGGTAGAGTTTCAGTTTGGGAAGAAGAAAAAGTTCTGGATTTGGATAGTGGTGATGACACAACAGGACACATATTGCCACTTAACTGTGTATTTTATTAATAAAAAATGGTTAATATGGCAATTTTTTTATGTTACGTGTATTTTACCACATGTGAAAAAATACTGCATTTCATTGGCAAAGAAATGCAAACTAAAACAATGAGACAGAAGTCTGTACCCATACTCTAGCCGCAGTAGGCACAGATGGCTGTGGAAGAGGTGGATGTCACCCAGGACACAGAAAGACCAGCCTCCTCGCAGCTTGCTGGGTGGAGGAAAAGCAATGTCATCTTCCCAGAGGGCTATGAGACTCAAATGCTTTGACACTGTAGTTTGCCTGTCAAGAGCCTATTCTAAAGAAAGCATCAGTACCCAGACTGAGAGTATGAAACTAAGCGCATACATATGCATTCACTGTATGCTGGAAGGCCAGAAGGGTGCCACCAAGGGATGACAACCTGGAGGAGTATCTGGAAGACAGAAAGCACAGTGGGCAAGACAGAGCATAGAACTCAAGGGTGCCGGGCACCCATACCCGTCCAGCTGAAAGAAAATGGCATGCAAAAAGGAGTTTTCGAGCAGAAATCGGAAATGATCCTGCAATCGGATGCAGGAGGAACTGGAAGGAGAAAGTGTGGGGCAGGGAGAAGGAGGAGGTCTCCCTGGATATTATAAAGGGATCAGGACAGTTGGCCCAGCTTGTTTATGTTCCTCTTTCACCCTCATCAACAGGCTCTTTAGTTCCTCTTTACTTTCTGTCCTTACAGTGGTGTCACTTGCATATCTGAGGCTGTAGATATTTCTCCCAGCTATCTTGATTCCAGCTTGGGATTTATCCAGCCTGGCATTTCACATTATATACTCTGTATATAAGTTAAACGAGAAAGATGACAATATACAGTCCTGTGCTCCTTTTCCAAATTTGAACCAGTCAGTTAGCTTGAAATTCAACACTAAAAAAATGAAGATCATGGCATCCAGCCTCACTCAGTTCAGTTCAGTTGCTCAGTCATGTCCGACTCTCTGCAAAACCATGGACTGCAGCACACCAGACTTCCCTGTCCATCACCAACTCCTGGAACTTACCCACACTCATGCCCATCGAGTCAGTGATGCCATCAACCATCTCATCCTCTGTCATCCCCTTCTCTTCCTGCCTTCAATCTTTCCCAGTATCAGGGTCTTTTCTAATGAGTCAGTTCTGCACATCAGATGGCCAAAGTATTAGAGTTTCAGCTTCAACATCAGTCCTTCCAATGAATATTCAGGACTGATCTCCTTTAGAATAGACTGGTTGGGTCTCCTTGCAGTCCAAGGGACTCTCAAGAGTCTTCTCCAACACCACAGTTCAAAAGCATCAGTTCTTCGGTCCTCAGCTTCCTTTATGGTCCAACTCTCACATTCATACATGACTACTGGAAAAACCATAGCTTTGACTAGATGGACCTTTGTTGGCAAAGTACTTTCTCAGCTTTTTAATATGCTGTCAAGGTTCATCATAGCTTTTCTTCCAAGGAGCAAGCATCTTTTAATTTCATGGCTGCAGTCACTAACTGCAATGATTTTGGAGCCCCCCAAAATAAAAGTCTGTCACTGTTTCCTTTCCTTGTTTCCCCATCTATTTGCCATGAAGTGATTGGACCAGACACCATGATCTTTCCTGAATGTTGAGTTTTAACCCAACTTTCCCACTCTCTCTTTCACTTTCATCAAGAGGTTCTTTAGTTATTCGCTTTCTGCCATAAGGGTAGTGTCATCTGCATATCTGAGATTATTGATATTTCTCCTGGAAATCTTGATTCCAGCTTGTGCTTCATCCAGCCCAGCATTTTGCATGACTGTACTCTGCATGTAAGCTAAATAAGCAGGGTGACAATATGCAGCCTTGATGTACTCTTTTCCTGATTTGGAACCAGTCTGTTGTTCCATGTCCAGTTCTAATTGTTGCTTCTTAACCTACATACAGATTTCTCAGGAGACAGGTCTGGTGGTCTGGTATTTCCACCTCTTTAAGAAATTTGCACAGCTTCTTGTGATCCACACAGTCAAAGGCTTTGGCGTAGTCAATAAAGCAGATGTGTTTCTGGAACTCTCTTGCTCTTTCAGTGATCCAAAGGATGTTGGCAATTTGATCTCTGGTTCCTCTGCTTTTTCTAAATCCAGCTTGAACATCTGGAAGTTCACGGTTCACATACTACTGAAGCCTGTCTTAGAAAATTTTGAGCATTACTTTGCTAGCATGTGAGATGGGTGCAATTGTGCAGTAGTTTGAACATCCTTTGACATTGCCTTTCTTTAGGATTGGAATACAAACTGACCTTTTCCAGTCCTGTGGCCACTGTTGAGTTTTCCAAATTTGCTGGCATATTGAGTGCAGCACTTTAACAGCATCATCTTTTAGGATCCAGTCCCATCACTTCATGGCAAGCAGATGGGGAAAAAGTGGAAATTGTGACAGATTTTATTTTCTTGGGTTCCAAAATCACTAGATGGTGACTGCAGCCATGAAATTAAGATACTTGCTCCTTGGAAGAAAAGCTATGACAAACCTAGATAGCATATTAAAAAGCAGAGACATAATTTTGCTGGAAAAGGCCCTTATGGTCAAGGATATTGTTTTTTCAATAGTCATGTATGGGATATGAGAGTTGGACCATAAAGAAGGCTGAGCGCCAAAGAATTGCTGCTTTCAAATTGTGGTGCTGGAGAAGACTCTTGAGACGTGGGTAGCAAGAAGATCAAACCAGCCAATCCTAAAGGAAGTCAATCCTGAATATGCATTAGGACTGATGCTGAAGCTGAAGCTCCAATGCTTTGACCACCTGATGGAAAGAGCCACACTGGAAAAGACACTGATGCTAGGAAGATTGAGGGCAGATGGAGAAGGGGGCGACAGGATGAGATGGCTAGATGGCATCAGTGACTCAATGATATGAATTTGAGCAAACTCCAGGAGATCGTGCAGGACAGAGGAGCCTGGTGTGCTGCAGTCCATGAGGTCACAAAGTCAGACATGACTTAGCGACTGAACAACAACAATGATGACAACAGCTGACCCAGTCCTACCCCGACGCACACCATAAACATGTTCCTTCTCAGAGCTGCCATCTCTGATGTGTGTCAGCAGGATGCAACACAAAACACATGGGACACTGATGCGCTCAGTGGCATTGTAAGAGTAAAAATATTATTGATAGCTGGCAAAGATAGCTAATAAATTATAGCATATCTCTATAATTCAATGTTTTTCAGTGATTAAAAATTTATTTTTGAATTTAAATGATATCAGAAAAGGCTCATGTCTAAAGGAAATAGACAACTGCAAAAATTGAATCTGGTCTGTGGAATAATCCACAGTGAAGCTCTGTATAAATGTTGATTTCTCTGATTTTGATAAATGCACTGTAGTTATATAAGAGAATGTCCCTTTTTTAGGAAACATACACTGTACTACAGTATTTATGAGTGAAGGAGCATCATGTCTACACTTACTCTCAAATGATTAACAGAAAAAATAATATACAGAGAGAATGATGAAGCAAAATGTAAGAATATTCTCAGTGGGAGAATATGAATGGAAGGTATAATTTTTTCAAAAAGCAAATAACCCAATTTAAAAAAATCCAATGATAAGGACAGATAATTCACAGGAGAATAAAATGTCTAAGAAAATGAAATAGAGTGAACCTATTACTAGTAATCAGAGAAATGCAAATTAGAACAATGAATTCTTGTTTTTCACCCATGTCAGCAAGGATGTGGGAACACAGTCACTCTCAGACATTTTTGATACAGTTGTTTGGAGTGTTAACAGCACTTATATGACAAATTTAGAAAGGTGCATGCCTTCTGATGCAGTAATTCTACCTTCTAGGCACCGAATCCCAGGGATGGGGGAGCCTGGTGGGCTGCCATCTATGGGATTGCACAGAGTCGGACACGATTGAAGCAACTTAGCAGCAGCAGCAGCAGGCACAGAATGAAACACTGCTGCATGCAAAATTATACATAGAGAGTGAGTTTTATTTGGCTTAAAAAAAAAGTTATAAGTAAATCACAAAAATGGTAACAATGATTAAGGATTATCTCCAGGTTTTAAAAAGGAGAAGGGTTTCTTCTCAGTATTGCTTTTTAAAAAATACATGAAATACTCAAGCAAGCAGGAAACATACAAAAACAAAAATGGCAAACCTTCGTGTACCCATGAACCAGAGTTAAGTGATGTGAACAGTTATAAGAAAATAAGTCATTAGATGTGCTTGAAGACCATCCCAACTTCTTTCCACTCTTTTCATCTTAGAGTTTCTTCTTTCTAAACTTTCTTCTTTAAGTTTGTCTATATTTTACAATGTTAATTTATTACCCTTATAACAAGAACAACCCTTCTGAAAAGCAGCATTGAATGGAAACAGAGAGAATGATAAAGCAAATGTAGTAAGAATATTCTCAGTGGGAAAATATGGGTGGAGGGTATAATTTTTTTGAAAAGCAAATAAGCACATCATTTGCACACTGCTCGGAATGTCTGGGGGACTTTGGTAATTCCCTCTGACTATTTGTTACTGGAGAAACCAGGGTATTGTCAGGTACCTCCACTTGCATGCCATAAGACTGGCTACTTATAAGTCTCTGAGTGGAAATAAAATGCCACTTAGAAACCAGTAGCTTTCACATTTGAATGCCCAGTAACTCTTCAGTGGTCAATACCTGCTGAAATAGCAGTTGCAACATGACTGAACTCAAAGGAAAGCGGGTGCTGATACATTTTTCTCCTAGCCCAACCACTTTGTAACATTGAGGAATTTAAATTCTAGAGCAAGCATATCACTTGGCCAATACCAGACCTAGATCTCATATGGAGGAGACTAAAGGAAGGGCTTTACCAGCAGCCGAACACTGGATCCCTCTTTCCCTTTGTGGAAAATGAGGGCTAAAAGGCACCATGGCTTCGATGTGTTCCCAGGATGTTCCACTGACAACAGGTCCCCTCCTCAGATTCCCCAGACCTGGAGCCTGGTCAGTGTCCCCTTCAGCGGACAGACAAGAAGGGGTTTTTCCCTTGTACTGGGTCCCTGGTCTTGCCCAGGTTGAGACTGTTCATCCAGTCCCAAAAGTCTGCGAGTGATCAATCCGTGCCTCTCAAGTGTCAGCTCTTTCGCCTGACAGATGATAGGAAACTATAGAATGGGCCTCATGCCTGGGATTTAGGGACACACACATGCACCTTCACAACCTCTCAGATCTGGATTTTCACTTTGTGTCTCTCAAGAAGACGAACAACAGAAGCAGTATATATCAACTCACCTGACCCAACATGATGGACTTTTAAATGAAATTTTGCCTGATCAACAGCAGACATGGTAGCCAAGCGTCCAAGATGACCCCTAAAGGTCCCCATCTCCTGGAGTTCATGAAATTCTGGAATAGCCTCCTCCCATGCTGTAGCAGGGTAGGCCCATGTGACACGTAGAATATGGTAGAAGTAATGGTCTGTTCCTTCCAAGATTAGATGTATGAAAGGTACTGTGGCTTCTGTTTTGAGCACACTCCACCTCTCTCTCTCTCCCAACTCACTTGGGGAGAAGCCACCTGCCATGTTTTGAGGACACTCAGCAGCCCTGTGGAGGGGCCTGGAGAACGGAAAACTCTAGCCAGGAGTCACATGAGTGAACCTTCTTGGAAGCAGATCCTCTAGCGCCCGTCAAGGCTTGACTGCAACCTCATGAGATCCCTTAAGCCAGAAATCCTTAGCTAAGCCACTCCCAGATTTTTGATCCCCAGAAACTGTGAGATAATGAATGTTTGTTGTTTTAAGCTGTGGAATATTGGGGGTAATTTTTTATCACTCCCAAACTGAGTGATAACTCAGGTAACTGAACTCACTGTCCCTCAATACTCAGTATGCTACAACGAAGTTTTTACCAAGCTATGTTTGAGAGTTTAAAAAAATGTTGGCCGCATGCAGACACAGAGAAAGGACTTGGGGACACAACAGTGGGGAAGGAACTGGGGGTATAAATTGAGAGAGTAGCACTGACATATACATACTGCCATATGTAAAGTATATAACCAGTGGGAATCTGCTCTGCAACACAGGGAGCTCAGGTCAGTGCTGTGTGATGACCTAGAGGGATGGGATGCAGGAAAAATGGAAGCGAGCCACAGGAGGGAAAGGATGTATGTATGCTTATAGCTGATTCATGTTGCTGTATAGTAGAAACTAACATGACATTGTAAAGCAATTAAAGCTAAAAAAAATATATTGGTCACAGACTTCTACATAATTTTAAAGCCCTTTATTTAATATATCTATAACTGATGGACCCACAATTTCTTATTTCTCAGTTGACTAAACTCTTGATAGTGAAAGATGATCCAAAGGATTACAAATTGCTGCCATACCCAAGCGAACTGTGCCTTTCAAAGTAGGATGGGGAAACACTGTTTTATGAGGCTTTCAGGGTGCTGCCTCCAGCAGGCTCTCCCTGAGCACGCTGCAGAAATCCTCTGTGTGGCTCTCAGATAGCTTGATTTGGGACAATATATCAGGCTCTTAGGGATGGCCTGGCTGGCTTTGTCACCCCCAGTCTCTTTCTTCAGAACACTGTAAATCAAAGGCCCCGGCTAAAGCTTATACATCAGACTCGGAGATGAAAAGAAGACAAAATCTAGGGAGGCATACATAAAACCTTCCCTGTGAGACAGCATGACAGCAGGCTAAGAGATCATCTAACATCAGCCTAAAGTAACATGTTCCCATCTTTATTTCCTTTTCAAACCTACCTATGGCAAACAATTCTGAGTTTACTGGTAAAAATATCATGCTGGGAAAATGTCTTCTAATCTGGACATTTCAGAAGTGGATTTCATGGGTTTTCTATCACTAAAGGGTAAATTCCAAGACAGGAAAGACTGTTTCTAGCTCACACTTCCTCCCTAGGAGGAAGCACAGAGCGTGTTCAATGAATAGTTGGTGAATATCTATACTGAATTTACTTTCCATCTCTGAAGGCCTACAGTCGAAAGGTATCAGCTGAGTGCCTATGGGTACAGCATGGTGCCCTTGCATTGCTCCTTAGCCGTGAGGGCCATCAAAGTTAGCACGGCACAGACCTGAAACTGGAAAAGGCTATCAGGTCCCCATGTGCGTCCACTGGAATCCAGTAGCTCTTCAGGCACAAAAACAAATGTGTGATTTTCTTAGCAAGTTAACTGCTGTTTTAAATATTCTGCAGAGTTCTGATGGTGCCTAAAATCAATAAACATTCATCAATAAATACCACATTATATGTGGTGAAGACAAAGCAGTTATAAAAGTGAGCATTACAGTGAAAAACCAAAGTTTGAGATTGAAAATAATGGATAATGGTGAGTATACAGATGATTTTTGTCCTTCTAATGTTCTGTATTTTCAAAGTCTCCTACAATTAGCATGTACTGATTTTAAAAATAAGAAGAAAATAAATGGTATTCCTGTAGCGGCAGAATCAGGTGAAAGGGGAAAAAATACTAGGCAAATTAACAAAAATGAGTCAGGGAAAGGTACCCTCTGCTGGCGAACTATAATGATGACTAGCACGAACTTCGGAGTCTGCTGTGCCCTGTTCAAATCTCACCATTGCTGCAATATTGTTATGGGCAGGTAATTTTGCCTTTGAGCCTCAGTTTCCTCATCTATAATACAGGAATAATAGTGTCTTCTTTAGGTAGAGAATGAAGATTAAATGAGACAATATGTTGAAGGATCTCAGGTCAGCAGCTATTATTTCTATATTGTTACGGGTGACAGTGAGTGACAGCTTACACAACTCCTGGGGTTACTATAGCAGCCCCAACTTTCTCTCCTGATACACAGATATAGAGTTCTTCCTACCCCATTCTTCTACCACTTTCTTTATTCTGTTTTCTCTTTTCTCCACTGCTTTTGTCTCTGCCAACTGGAACCAGTAATACTCACTGGTGTGCCACTACCAACACTCACTGGTATGCTTAGGTCCACAGGCGGGATCTAGTTCAGTAAGTCAGGGCAAGGTCACATGATCCAGGGTTCCTGCCATATGTGATCTCAAGCTTCTTAATCACTCTTGGCAACTCTGTGTCATCTAACCTATAAAGTGGGGACAAGATCTCTGCCTTTACTTAATATGGAAAAATAGTAGAGAAAAAAATCTAAATAACCTCTCAC
Source organism: Ovis aries (assembly GCF_016772045.2). NCBI lineage: Eukaryota > Metazoa > Chordata > Mammalia > Artiodactyla > Bovidae > Ovis > Ovis aries. Next base: position 47,666,604 of record NC_056066.1, on the reverse strand, counting down.
AAAACTTCATGGCAAATAGATGGTGAAAAAGTGGAAACAGTGACAGACTTTATTTTCTTAGGCTCTGAAATCACTGCAGACAGTAACGGAAGCCACGAAATTAAAAGACACTTGCTCCTTGGAAGAAAAGCTATACAAACCTTCACAGCATATTAAAAAGCAGAGACATCACTTTGCTGACAAAGGTCCATATAGTTAAAGCTATGGTTTTTCCAGTAGTCATGTACAGATGTGAGAGTTGGACATAAAAAAGGCTGAGCGCCAAAGAATGAATGCTCTCAAATTGGTGCTGGAGAAGACTCCTGAGAGTCCCTTGGACTGCAAGGATATCAAACCAGTCAATCCAAGAGAAAATCATCCCTGAATATTCACTGGAAGGACAGATGATGAAGCTGAAGCTTCAGTACTTTGGCCACCTTATGCAAAGAGCCAACTCGCTGGAAAAGACCCTGATTCTGGGAGAAGGGGACAACAGAGGATGTGATGGCTGGATGGCATCATTGACTTAATGGACATGAGTTTGAGTCAACTCTAGGAGATAGTGAAGGATGGGGTTGCAAAGAGTCAGACAAGACTGAGCAACTGAACAACAACAAAAACCTCTGCCAATGATACAATATCTGGTACCAGACTTGCCCTTCTGCTGTAAACAACCAGAAAATAGGACAAAATGTATGGAACAACTCTTTTCAAATACTGGACACAGGTGCTATAGGATCCCTGAGAAAAGGAAAACAAAACAAGATGTGCGAGGACTGCCCCGGTTTCCTGCCTGGAGGCATTTTCTGGACCACAGTGCAGGAGTGGGATCTAAGCAGAGCCCAATAAGGAGACAGATACGAGTGTAAGGTACTTGGAATTTGTGAGGCTGAGTCCTAGAGAGGAGGGAGCTACACAGGGAAAGGGCTCCAGAGACTGCAACAGGTATTCTTTTTGCATCTTTTACTGAGCACATGATCTTGATTCATTTTGAAGGCGAACCATTTAACATCACAGTAATTCACAGTTTTTGTCCCAACCACTAATGCTGAAGAAGCTGAAGAGTCAAACAGTTCTATGAAGACCTATAAGACCGTGTAGAACTAACAAACAAACAAAAGATGTTCTTTTCATCATAGGGATTAGAATGCAAAAGTAGGAAGTCAAGAGATACCTGGAGTAACAGGCAAGTTTGGTCTTAGAGTACAAAATGAGGCAGGCCAAAGGATAACAGAGTTTTGTCAAGAGAATACACTGGTCATAGTAAAAACCCACTTCCAACAACACAAGAGACGATGCTACACATGGACATCACAAGGTCAATACTGAAATCCGATTGATTATATTCTTTGTACCCAAAGATGGAGAAGTTCTATACAGTCAGGAAAACAAGACTGGGAGCTGACCGTGGCTCAGATCATGAACTCCTTATTGCAAAATTCAGGCTTAAATTAAGAAAGGAGGGGAAATCACTAGGCTATTCAGGTAAGACCTAATTCAAATCCCTTATATTTATATATTAGAGTTGATGAATAGACACAAAGGATTAGATCTGGCAGACAAGAGTGCTTGAAGAACTATGGACAGAGGTTTATAACACTGTACAGGAGGCAGTGACCAAAACCATCCCCAAGAAAAAGAAATGCAAAAAGGCAAAGTTGTTGTCTGAGGAGGCCTTAAAAATAGCTGAAAAAAGAAGAGAAGCAAAAGGCAGAGGAGAAAGGGAAAGATATACCCAACTGAATGCAGAGTTCCAGAGAATAGCAAGGAAAGATAAGAAGGCCTCTTTAAATGAACAATGCAAAGAAATAGAGGGAAACAATAGAATGGAAAAGACTAGAGATCTCTTCAAGAAAATCAGATATACAAGGGAACATTTCATGCAAAGACAGGCATGATAAAGGACAGAAATGGTATGGACCTAACAGAAGATATTAAGAAGAGGTGACAAAAATGCACAGAAGAACTATGCAAAAAAGATCTTAATGACCTGGATAACCAGAATGGTGTGATCACTCACATAGAGCCAGACATCCTGGAGTGTGAAGTCAAGTGGGCCTTAGGAAACATCAGGAGGTGATGGAATTCCAGCTGATCTATTTCAAATCCTAAAGATGATGCTGTGTAAGTGCTGTACTCAATATGCCAGGAAATTTGGAAAAGTCAGCAGTGGCCACAGGACTGAAAAAGGTCAGCTTTCATTCCAATCCCAAAGCAGGGCAATGCCAAAGAATGTTCAAACTACCATACAATTGCATTCATTCCACATGCTAGCAAAGTAACACTCAAAATCCTTCAAGCTAGGCTTCAAAAGTATGTGAACCAAGACCTTCCAGATGTACAAGCTGGATTTAGAAAAGGCAGAAGAACCAGAGATCAAATTGCCAACATCCATTGGATCATAGAAAAAGCAAGGGAATTCCAGAAAAACATCTACTTCTGCTTCACGACTACACTAAAGCCTTCGACTATGTGGATCACAACAAACTGTGGAAAATTCTTAGAGATGGGAATACCAGATCACCTTACCCGCCTCCTGAGAAATCTGTATGCAGGTCAAGAAGCAACAGTTAGAACTGGATATGGAACAATGGACTGGTTCAAAATTGGGAAAGGAGTATGTCAAGGCTGTATGTTGTCACCCTGCTTATTTAACTTATATGCAGAGTACATCATGCAAAATTCTGGGCTGGGATGAATCTCTTGCTGGGAGAAATATCAACAATCTCAGATATTCAGATGATATCACTCTAATGACAGAAAGTGGAGAGAAACTAAAGAGCTTCTTGATGAAGGTGAAAGAGGAGAGTGAAAAAGTTGGCCTAAAACTCAACATTGAAAAAACTAAGATCATGGCATCCAGTCCCATCTGTTCATGACAAATATATAGGGAAAAAGTGGAAACAAGGGCATATTTTATTTTCTTGGGCTTCAAAATTACTATGGACAGTAACTACAGCCATGAAATTAAAAGACATTTGCTCTTTGGGAGAAAAGCTATGACAATCCTAAGTGAAAGTGAAAATGAAGTCGCTCAGTTGTGTCTGACTCTTTGCCACCCCATGGACTGTAGCCTACCAGGCTCCTCCGTCCATGGAATTTTCCAGGCAAGAGTACTGGAGTGGGCTGCCATTTCCTTCTCCAGAGGATCTTCCCAACCCAGGGACTGAACCCAGGTCTCCTGCATTGCAAGCAGACACTTTACTGTCTGAGGCACCAGGGAAGCCCTTATGACAATCCTAAACACCGTATTAAAAAGCAGAGACATCACTTTGCCGACAAAGGTCTGTATAGTCAAAGCTATGGTTTTTTCAGTAGTCGTGTATAGAGGTGAGAGTTGGACCATAATGAAAGCTGAGCACCGAAGAATTGATACTTTTGAATTGTGGTGCTCAAGAAGACTCTCAAGAGTCCTTTGGACAGCAAAAGATCAATCCAGTCAATCCTGAAGGAAATCAACCCTGAATATTCATTGGAAAGATTGATACTGAAGCTCCAATAGTTTGCCCACCTGATGTGAAGAGCCGACTCATTGGGAAAGACCCTGATTCTGGGAAAGATTGAGGGTTGGAGGGGAAGGGGCATCAGAGGATGAGATTGTCGGATGGCATCACCGACTCAATGGACATGAGTTTGAGCAAATTCCAGGAGACAGTGAAGAACATGGGAGCCTGGTGTGCTACTGTCCATGGCGTCACAAAGAGTCAGACAAGACTGAGCAGCTGAACAACAAGAACTGAACACTAAGTTGTGCATTTATGGTGAAACTCCATAAAGCCAGGCAAAGCCAGGGAAGTTGAGCTGAACAAGTCCAAAACCTTGCACAGGGCTGGAAGACTGCCATGTTCTGGCAGCCATAAGGAAGAAAACTTGCTGACCGTCAGTAGTGATCCAGTAAGGCCACATCTTGGTAATAAGCTAAACTGAGGACTGAGTAAAGGCTACACCAAAATCTCCCTAATGAACTTAAAAACAAGCCTGAAAAACAGCAAGCTGACGAGCAAGTAACTTAACTGTCTGCCAAAAGAAACTTCAGTACTTTTTAAAGACTGGAAAAAAAAAAAAAAAAACAACATTGATGTCAACAACATATCATGAAGTCCAAGCAGCTAGTAGAACTTAACTAGACTTGAGAAGTACAAAAATGTGACCTATATCCAGAAGAAAAATCAATCAGTAGAACTAGATCTTGAAAGGACAGAGACGATGGAATGAGCAGACAAGAACTTGAAAATAGCTATTATGAATATCCTCAAGGTTCTAAAGGAAAACATGAACACTGTGAGTAAAGAAATAGGAAGATCTGTGACAGTTTTGCTTCTTTATACAGATAATTTTATTTCTTTTTGGCTGCACTGGGTCTTCACTGCTGCACAGGCTTTCCTTTAGCTGGCATGAGTGGGGACTATTCTCTACTTGTGGGGTGAGGGCTTCTCATTGTGATAGCCTCTCTGGTGGAGCATGGACTCTAAGGCATGCGGGCCTCAGTAGTTTTGGCTCCCAGGTTCTAAGCGCAGGCTCTGTAGTTGTGGCACACAGACTTAGTTGCTCCGCAGCATGTAAGATCTTCCCAGATCAGGGATTGAACCTGTCTCCTGCATTGGCAGGCGAATTCCTTACCACAGGGCCACGAAGGAATCCCTGTGACAGTTTTAAAACTGGCCCTTTTATACTGTCAAGCATTTCAGTCATAATATTGGATCTTGAATATGATCCAATGGAGTCCTAACCACTGGTTAGAATGAGAAAAAGTATGAACCAGGAACCAAATCAGAAGAATAAGTTCCAGAGCCACTTCTACCATTATCGTGCTATGGCGCTCAGGCCCTGACTTGCATTTTCTGGAGTCTGAGATCCTCATCTGTGAACTGGAGATGCAGACCTAAGTAATATTAGTTGCTCAATTTTTCTGATTTTAAAGTCACACTGCCTCCTGTTTACCTATAGGGAATGGATCCCTGAAGCACAAAAATTCATTCATCCAGCACTTCACTTGAAACCAATACTTAGGGAATTCCATGGCAGACCAGTGGTTAGGACTCCATACTTTCACTGCCAAGGGTACAGCTTCAATCTCTGGCTAAGATTCCATAAGCTGCATGTTGCTAAGTCACTTCAGTCGTGTCCAACTCTGTGCGACCCCATAGACGGCAACCCACCAGGCTCCCCATCCCTGGGATTCTCCAGGCAAGAACACTGGAGTGGGTTGCCATTTCCCTCTCCAATGCATGAAAGTGAAAAGTGAAAGTGCAGTCGCTCAGTCGTGTCCGACCTCAGCGACCCCATGGACTGCAGCCTTCCAGGCTCCTCTGTCCATGGGATTTTCCAGGCAAAAGTACTGGAGTGGGGTGCCATTGCCTTCTCTGATAAGCTGCATAGCACAGTCAAAATATATGTCTTGTTGTCCAAGAGCCCAGTTCAGTCTGACTCTGCAACCCCATGGACTGCAATATGCCAGGCCTCCCTGCCCCTCACCATCTCGCGAAGTTTGCCCAAGTTCATGTCCATTAAATTGGTGATGCTATCCAGCCATCTTATCCTCTGACACCCTCTTCTTCAGCTCTCAATCTTTCCCAGCATCAGGAATTTTTCCAATGAGTCAAATATATATATATCAACCATTATCAGTCAGGTTGTGTGTGACAGATCTAGGCACAGAACTTTTCTGATTCTAAAGAGGAATCCTCAGTGGTTCTTGAATCTATCTGCCCAGGAAATCCTTATTTAAAACCAGAAAATTGTGATTCAAGGAAAATGTATCGTTTTGGTGCTATAATAATGTCACTTAAGAATTTTTTAAAAAATGTAATTAGAGAGCAGAAATTTCTTTTAAAATACGAATACTTCTATTTGTAGCCAATTCCATGTTCAGACAGTAAAGCGTCTGCCTACAATGCCAGAGACCCAGGTTTGATCACTGGGTCCAGAAGATCCTCTGGAGAAGGAAATGGCAACCCACTCCAGTACTCTTGCCTGGAAAATCCCATGGATGGAGAAGCATGGTAGGCTACAGTCCATGGGGTTGCAAAGAGTCGGACACGACTGAATGACTTCACTTTCTTTCTTTCTTTCTTTCTTTCTTTCTTTCTTTCTTTCCATGACCCAAAACCCATAAGCTTCAAATTCTACTAGTTGTGCCATTTTGTTGTTGTTGTTCAGCTGCCAAGTCATGTCCGACTGCAGCATGCCAGGCTTCCCTGTCCCTCACCATCTCCCAAGTTCATGTCGATTGAATGGGTGATGCCATCCCACCATCTTATCCTCTGTTGCCCTGTTCTCCTTCTGCCTCCAGTTTTTCCCAGCATCAGGGTCTTTTCTAATGTGCCAGCTGTTTGCATCAGGTGGCCAAAGTATTGGAGCTTCAGCTTCAGCATCAGTCCTTCCAAAGAGTATTCAGGGTTGATTTCCTTTAAGATTAACTGCTTTGATCTATTAGCTTTCCAAGGGACTCTCAAGAGTTTTCTCCAGCACCACAGTTTGAAAGCATTAATTCTTCGGCACTCAGCCTTCTTTATGATCCACCTCTCACATCCGTACATGACTATCGGCAAGATCATAGTCTTGTCTCTATGGACCTTGGCTGGCAGTGATGTCTTTCTTTTCAACACACTATCTAGGTTTGTCATAGTTTTCCTGCCAAGAAGCAATCATCTTCTAATTTCATGGCTACAGTCACCATCCACAGTGATTTCAGAGTCCAAGAAGAGGATATCTGTCACTGCTTCCACCTTTTCCCCTTCTATTTGCCATGAAGTGATGGGACTGGAAGCCATGATCTTAGTTTTAATATTGAGTTTTAAGCGGGCTTTTTCACTCTCCCCCTTCAGCCTCATCAAGAGGTTCTTTAGTTCCTCTTCACTTTCTGCCATTAGAGTGGTGTCTGTATATCTGAAGTTGTTGGTATCTCTCCCAGCAATCTTGATTCTAGCTTGTAACTCATCCAACCCAGCATTTCAAATGATGTGTTCTGCATGTAAGTTAAATAAACAGAGTGACAATAAACAGCCCTGTTGTACTCCTTTCTCAATCTGTTGTTCCATACAGGGTTCTAACTGTTGCTTCCTGACCGCATGCAGGTTTCTCAGGAGATAGGTAAGATGGTCTGGTATTCCCATCTTCTTAAAAACTTTGTTATGTCATTACTTTCATATAAAAACAAATTCCCAAAAACAGAGAAAGAAGTGCCATAAAGTGAGGAAAGCCACTTATGGCATGCCTTAAAATAAAATAATACTGAGAAGGAATTTTCAGTGGTTATAAGGAGGTTTATCAACGGTCTGTTTTCTAGAGCAGAGATTAGCAAATTTTTCCTGTAAAAGGCCATCAGTTCAGTTCAGTTCAGTCACTCAGTCGTGTCCGACTCTTTGCGACCCCATGAATTGCAGCACGCCAGGCCTCCCTGTCCATCACCAACTCCCGGAGTTCACCCAAACTCATGTCCATTGAGTCGGTAATGCCATCCAGCCATTTCATCCTCTGCTGTCCCCTTCTCCTCCTGCCCCCAATCCCTCCCAGCATCAGAGTCTTTTCCAATGAGTGAACTCTTCGCATGAGGTGGCCAAAGTACTGGAGTTTCAGCTTTAGCATCAGTTCTTCCAATGAACACCCAGGACTGAGCTCCTTTAGGATGGACTGGTTGGATCTCCTTGCACTCCAAGCGACTCTCAAGAGTCTCCTCCAACACAACAGTTCAAAAGCATCAATTCTTTGGCACTCAGCTTTATTCACAGTCCAACCCTCATATCTATACATGACCACTGGAAAACCATAGCCTTGACTAGACAGACCTTTGTTGGCAAAGTAATGTCTCTGCTTTTGAACATACTATCTAGGTTGGTCATAACTTTCCTGCCAAGGAGTAAGCGTCTTTTAATTTCACGGCTGCAATCACCATCTACAGTGATTTTGGAGCCCAAGAAAATAAAGTCTGACACTGTTTCCAATGTTTCCCCATCTATTTCCCATGAAGTGATGGGACCAGATGCCATGATCTTAGTTTTCTGAAAGTTGAGCTTTAAGCCAACTTTTTCACTTTCCTTTTCACTTTCATCAAGAGGCCTTTGAGTTCCTCTTCACTTTCTGCCATAATGGTGGTGTCATCTGCATATCTGAGGTTATTGATATTTCTCCCGGCAATCTTGATTCCAGCTTGTGCTTCTTCCAGCCCAGTGTTTCTCATGATGCACTCTGCATAGAAGTTAAATAAGCAGGGTGACAATATACAGCCTTGACATACTCCTTTTCCTATTTGGAACCAGTCTGTTGTTCCATATCCATAAGGCTGTACATAAACAGGTCTGAGTCAGATTTGGTCTATAGGCCAGACTGCTAACCCTGGCTCTACAGTCTTATTTAGATATCATTGGTCTCTACTTCAGACTTTACTGAATTAGAATCTATGTTTTAAAACAGACTGATGACTGATATGGACATTACATTTAGAGAAGAACTGCTCTAAAGGCAGTGGTTTTTAAGTTTAGCTGCATATTGGAACTACCTGAGGAGGTTTTAAAAACTCCTGATTCCCCAGGCTGCCCTCTGTACCAATTAAATCAAAGCTCTGGCAGTGGGTCCCAAGCATCAGTAATATCATTAAAGCTCCTTCCCAGGTGACACTAATCATTCTCAGCCAATGTTGAGAATCAAGGCTGAAGAGACTCACTTAGTACAATCAAATCAACCACCAAGCTCATCTGCTAGGAGACAAAGAAGCCCAATGCCTCACCAGGCCTGCTCCCTCTCAGAGATGAATGCATTTCAGAACTACAGAAATTCCCAAGGAGCATGAATGGTGACAAACAACCTTAGATCAAACTCAATGTCTCCTCCAGTCCTCTGGTGGTGTGTAATTAGAAAGAATAATCTTAGAAGCGCAGAACTTATTTAAAAGGATGTTACCAACTGCAGCCTCAAAAGTTGAACATTTAGCTAAAAGCAGAAAATTCAATAATCTTTCATGACTTTGGAATTATGTTAAGGAATTAATTCTATAGGGCTGTGTTCAGAAGCATTTAAAATTCAGGAACATTTACCAGGAAATATACAGATGTTCCTAAATAAACTACCACTGAGTGCTCAGTACTTTTCTTTGAGCTTCTTGGGTCCCACAGATGAGACTTACTTTTTCCAATATTAATAAATAACACTTTTAAAGATGCTTCCTGGATTGATACCCAGGCTGCCATGGATGAGAAGCAGTAATAGGTATTTTGAAAAAAGCTGGTTCAATTCTTGGTATAAAGTCAAAAACAACCATCAGTCCTTTTTATTTGCTTCTTTTTGCTTTGTACTTTGAGGAGATAGTGCTATAAGTATATGACTATTTCTCTAATTGCTATTATCTGGTATTTGCATTTTCTCCTCTTCCAAAGAAAAGCATAGAAGAGACTCTTTATCACAGAATTAACTTTACATGCAAAAAAAAAAATAAAGAATTAACTTACTTCACTAATACTAAAATTCTTCCAGCCTCTACATAAGTCACATATCAGAGGCCTTTCCTAGCTGTGGTGTTTAAAATGCACCCCCATGCTCAAGCGTTTTCTTCATAGCATCAATTGATATAGTACTTATTTATTTGTTTTATTGTGTATCTATCCCTTCTGTACCCCCTCCAACCAGGACCCTAGTGCTAGAATAAAAGCTCCTTGAAGGCTGGGTCTTTATTTTGCTCACTGTGTATGCCCAGTACCAAGTGCAGGGTCTGACACATAACAGACACTCAGTAAACACTTATTGACTGGATGAATGAACAACACCTACTGCATTTTAAAGAATCCAGTCATCAGGAGTTCAAGTAAACAACCCAATACAATATGGAGAAAACAGAAGAGCTCAGCATGTTGGTGAGGTATTAACACCTAGTAAGAAAGATATACATTAGAAAAGTTACTTCTCACTAACCTAATGATTTGCCTATAAGGCAGAGAGACAAACATTTTAACTGAACTTGAATCTTGGTATAATCTACTAAAAATATGATTCACAAACTTTACAGAAATGTCTCCACCAGAGAAAATTTAATGGACAGAAAAGAATAGCCAGCTACCCATTCACTTGTTCAAAGATGTTAAAATTTTTAAAAATGGTAGGAAGGACTCAAATTTTATGCACCATAACCTCTAAGATATAGTTAGTAATAGTATTTATCACCATTTTCCAGTTACCTATTATGTATAAGGGGACAGCAGGCAGTGCTTTACGTGCTGTATACATCAAATAGTCCTGAGCAGTGGCCTATAAACTCATGCTGAGTCGTGATGAAATTCTCACCAGTTCATGGCTAAGTGAGAAAACTAGTGACTGGAGAAGATGGATCTTTATTTGGGGATGAGATTTTTCTTTCACTTTGGATATTAAAATATCCTTTTTTTCACAAAATGATGGGAAGTTTGTGGAGTGACTGATATATGCTGTTTTTAAGATCTTTCCTTGGCAAAATAAAGAGATGGCCCAATCTCTGTTGGGCTTCGAAAAAGCAGAAAGAAGGAGGACTACCCAAACACTGCCAAATGTCCGATGGGGGCAAAAATCACCTCTGGTTGAGAATCACTGGTGTGGAGTGAAACCTGAGTTATCTAAACAAAAGAGGGAAGATGGACACATTGTTATAAGACACAGAATCATAGTAGAAGACAATCTGTCCTGGCCTGGAGCTGGAGCTGCCAAGGGTCATTCTTGGTGGCAGAGTGGCAGTCCATTCAGGAGCAAGCTGGACTGTGGCACTGGGGACCCACCTCAGGCGAGGTACACAGCTTTTTGAACACGGGGGCACTGCTAATCAGACTGACAGTAGAGCTTTGCCCACAAAAGGAAAAAGGGATTTAAGTGTGAACTCAGATTGTTCTGAGTTTATTTGCATGAATCTAATTCTAAGGAATCTGTTTAAGGAGAGCATATCTGTTAATGATATCAAGATTTACTTTAAACAGTAGTTAGTATTCATTTCATGGAATTAAAATGGGTTGCCCATTTTTGTGCAAACATGTTCATTCAGCTCCTTTCTCCTATTTACTCATACATCTAGCTCTTTAGTGAGTTTTTAAAAAGCTGTCACTTTAATCACTTATGAACACAGTCTTAGAAAGAAAAATCCACCCCAACATTTCTCACTTTCTTTTATGAGAAATTCTTTCATAGTTCCACCTCTGGAAGAACATTCTAAAGATGTATGTGCCACAGCTCTGTATCTGCCACTATGGAAACTCACTAAAAAATGTTACTCCCTTAAATTCCTTCATGGCATATTAATTTGATGTTCTAAAACAAATATTTTACCATGAAATAACTCCCAGAAAATAGTAAGATCAATCTAACTAAACTGGCATCTCTAGCCCTTCCACCATCTGTAAATGTGTTTCTTATACTTTCTTAAAGGGATCATTTTTTGGTCATTGTATGTGTGTTAGACACTTAGTCAAGTCTGACCCTTTTTGTGACCCCATGGACTGTAAGGATCCGTTAGGATCCTCTGTCCATGCAATTCTTCAGGAAAGAATATTGGAGTGGGTTGCCATTTCCTTTTTGAGGGATCCTTCCCAACCCAGGATCGAACCTGGGTCCCGTAGGCTTCATTATAAATATTCTCCACTAATATCTACTAAATCACTAATATTTAAAATAAACACTAGGGTCTTCCCCGGTGGTACAGTGGATAGAAATCCTCCTGCCAATGCAGGGGACACAGGTTTGATCTGTGATCTGAGAAGATTCCACATGCCAAATAGCAATGGAACCCATGTACCATAACCACTGAGTCTGCACTCTAGAGCCTGCAGGCTGCAAATACTGAGCCTGCATGCTGTAACTACTGAAGCCTGCCTGCCCTAGAGCCTGTGCTCCTCGACAAGAGAAACAACCTCAATGAGAAGCCCGTGTACCTCAATGAAAAGAAAGCCCTCATGCAGCAGTGAAGACCCAGTGCAACCAAAAAGTAAAATAAACAAATAATTTTTAAAAATAATACATAAAGCATGAGACTTCCCTGATGGTCCAGTGGCTAGGACTTTACCTTCCAATGCAGGAGGTGCAGGTTTGATCCTGGGTTAGGGAGCTAAGCATGCCTCATGACCAAAAAGCTAAAACAATTTTTTTACAAGCAATGTTGTAAAAAATTTAATAAAGACTTTAAAAAATGGTCCATATAAAAAAAATCTAAATTAATTAATTAATTAATTAAAGCAATATAGTTCTCAAGATATGATCCAACTAACAAGAGTATTCACCCATCAAATACATTGGGTAAGATATGTATAAGGAAACCCATAACAAGACTGTGAGAGTTAAAAAGTGGAGACAACCTAAACATCCAACAACAGACATCACATCATGTAAATTATGGTCCAACCCCACAATGGAATACTATGCAGCCACCAAAAATATGAGCTCTACGTGTATTAACATGGGAAGTGCTTTAATATAGCATTAAATGAAAAGAGTAAGATACAAAATGGTGTATATAGTAAAATTCTATTTGCACTTCTAAAAAAAATATATATGAATTATTTGTGTATGTGTACATGTGGTGAATGAATACATGTGGTGTATGTGTATTGTGAAAACATATGTATGTTTAAGTTTATAACTGCAGAGAAAATGTCTAGAAAGATACATAAAAGTTATTTACAATCATGTCTAGGGAGGAATATGGAAGAGACACAGGACTTTTCCTTTCATGCCCTTCTGTGCTATTTATTTTAATAACTTTGTAAAAAGGATGACTAAACCTTCATCACGAGTTTCATAACTATCATACATATTCCAAAATGGGAACCTCCCTCCCAAGATGAAGGAGTAAGTCTACAGGAAAGACACACTTTGGATTTTCTCTATAGCTCATTGTCTGAAATCCCTAATGGCTTCGAGGGGGCACAAATCCTGAAGCCTGACAAAGGAAGGCCGTATGTCTAAAAAGGAAGTCTCCAGGGCACCACTTTTTCAACAGTGTTCAAATAATTTTAGAATATCTGGCTTGCCAAATTGGGAACATTCCACAGAAATAGGACTCTAAATTATGAAACTGCTTTGAATAATGAAGTATCCTATATATTATTTTCAGAAATACTTTCAGAAGTTGGGAGTTACACTGTATTTCTGGATTTTAATTTTTCTAAACCAAAGTGATATCATTGTTCCAATTCTAAATCACAATTCAAGCACAATCAAATGTGGCCAAGAACTGCCCTTGGCCCAGAGTAGGAAAGGGATACAAAGAAAAGGCTGACCACAAAGAACACAGCCCTGTGGCACTCCAGCTGAAAGCAGGGCACGCTGGCCTGGCATGTGGCTGCTAGCCAGCTGATTTCTAAGCCAGTGTGCTCATGCACACAGTGAGGAGTCAAGGTGGAAAATTACAGGCGATGGTTACAGATCCCCCACTTGCTCTCAGGTACTAAATACAAGTCTTGCAGTGAAGGACACCATGTGTGGCATTCCAGTGGAGAGGGCAGAGGGCTGGCAACCGTCACTGCCACTCTGCACCCTCTTCCGCCCTCAGGTTACTCAGTTTATATTCCCTGGATGCACAGAAACAAAAACAGGGACACCAATAAGGAGTGTTGGTAGCTTAACTGATGAGCACAGCACAGGCAGACAAGACGGCTAGCTAGGACAGCCAATTCTACCATCACACTGAAGAGGCATGGTGATGCTCAGCCTCTCTGTCCATGGCCAGAGGCAGATGCCAGTGACCTCCACAGCTCCAGGGACACCACCATGGGCCTCTGTTCCACTTCCATCAAGGTTACCGTTTGATTTCTTTTAGCCCTAAACCCAGTTCCTTCAGAACTTGGGAAGTAGTTTATCGAAACTCAGTCCTGACTGGTAAGAGTGGAAATGGACACAAGCATTTATGGCAGATAATCTATTTTCTTACAGTAATATAGGAAAATAATCAATGCTCTTAACCATCACAAGATATGGGATATATGGTTAAGAAAAAAAGACAAGCAAATATCATTTCAATATGGAGGAAGAATGTGTAATCCATAACTCTATACATTATGAACCACTGAGCCTGATGCTTAAACAAGAGTTAAAGTGCGGGGTGGGGCTGCCATTTGTGACACTTATTGAGTCTCAACCCCACTGGTTAGGTATTATTATCCCCACAGAACAGATGAAAAACTGAGGCTCAGAAGTTCTTAACATGCCTAGGGACACCCAGTAAAAAGGGATAAAGCCCTTTAAACCCCCAATAGCTATCCTTTCTTCCCATTCAACAGAGAAAAGGAGGTTGCCAGGCTCTGCTGTCTACCACAGGAGGCTCATCTCTGTCTGATCACAAATTTAGCAGAGAGCGCAAGCATTTATATTCCTACTTTGTTGTCTGCCCCAAACTACCTTTTTCACTATCTTAAGAAACTGAAAAATGTACCACTTGCAGAAAGGTCAAATTTCTTTATTTCAAGAAACTAAAAGGGAGATGGGGCATTGATTGAGGGACAGTGAGCAAGGGAAACACACTCATGTTACTGCAGCTTTGTGACTGTTAGGCCAAGAGCTGGGCACAAGGTATAGCTTTCCTAAGTCTGGCAAGACAATACTACCTTCTGCAAGGGAAAGGGGGCATTTGGAGTTAGTGTTATAAGATTTTTGTTTTTCCCTTAGCTGATCACTGGGGAACACTGACCGGGTTCCTGCTGCCTGGACTTCACAAGAATTCCTGGGCTGAGCAAAGGCCTTATTCATCACCAACACATAACTCTTTTCAATAAATAAACTGCCAAAGAGTCAATATATGGCATCTCTTCAGGTGTCTGGTGCTTTTACCCCAACTGCCTTCAAACACTTCAAGTTTCCCAAGTCAACAGGAAACATCTCATACAAAAGTGAACAAGATCCTGCTTCTAAACATAAATTCCTGTTAGATGCACCAGCACATGTATTCATGTATCCATGCCAGTAGCAAAATGTCAAGTGCACTGGTCTACAGGGTTAGGGGACAGGCACCTTCATCCAGGCCAGTGTCTGCCGTGGAACTCCTGTTAGGCCATCATGAAAATTTCCTGTACAATCTCTGCCAGACCAGCTCCAAGATAGCAGAAGATTACACAGGACGTGGCAGACCCTAAACATACAGAACTAGCCGGCAGGGACCTTAAAGTCATGTAAAAAACACACAAGAAACTGACTGGAAGACAGATTATTCTTTCTGGGAAATATATTAATGCTTTGCATTAATTTTAATGATCAAATCATAGGTACAGGTAGCTTTTGCTTTTGATTGAGGAGGCAGGAGATAGGTTCCCACTCCCCCTCAAACAGCAAGCCCACTACCACCTCTTCTTGTCATCATTGTTTTATTCCTTTAAATGTTACATTCAAGGCCTAGGTTCCTAGCGGGGATTCCCCCAGAACCACATATTACACTTGAGGTCCCCCTCTTCCTCCACTGGGAGGAAAGCTTTTATATGTGTGTGTATAAATATATATATATATATATGTACACTTACTGTGTGTGTGTGTGTGTGTGTGTGTGTGTGTACATCTATATATTCTTTTTCAGATTCTTTTCCATGGTAGGTTATGATAAGACATTGGATATAGTTCCCTGTGCTATACAGTAGCTTCTTGTTGTTTATCAATTTTATACATAGCAGTTTGTATATGTTAACCCCAGATTCCTAATTTATCTCCTCCCTCACCCTTGCTATCCCCTTTGGTAACCATAAGTTTGTTTTCCATGTCTGTGAGTCTATTTTCTTTGTAAATGAGTTCATTTGTATCATTTTTTAGATTCTACATTTAAGTGATATCATATGATATTTATCTTTATCTGACTTACTTCACTTAACTCTAGATAAGCTCAAGGTCCATCCACCTATCTGCAAATGGCATTATTTCATTCCTTTTAATGGCTGAGTAATACTCTTTTATCTGTGTGTGTGTGTGTGTGTGTGTGTGTGTGTGTACACACACACCACATCTTTGTAAATCTTTCAGATTCTTGAAGCGATCTTCAGTCAAACAAGGTGAAGAATAAGTGTCTTCAAGCCTCTCTGGTCTTTAAGAATGTTGTGTTAAAATTCGGCCCCTCTTGAGTAATAAGTGTTGTGGGCTTATTGAGCACATGCTGAGGATACTTATGGGCTTATTGAGTGTATGCTGAGGATGAGAATACGCCCCATAAAGTGAGACGAGAAGGCCAGGGCTGGTGATCAAGCCAGATGGGATTCAAAGCAAAATGTCACCCATTTCCCCTTATCCTGGCCCTGGCTGTGGAGTGTGACAGAGAACTTGATGGTGTAAGTATTGGAGGAAACGCTGAGAAGCACTGCTGCTTGAGGGAGTCACTTGGGCAGTATTGTGTATGTGGTTATTGATGAACAAACACAAAGGTAGTCTGGAGTGTTGGTTAAACAACTTAGCTGGGCCTCAGATTTCTCAGCTCTAAAATGGAGATGAGGTTTTTCCCTGGCAGTCCAGAGGTTAGGACTCTGCGCTTCTTCTTCAGGGGCACAGGTTCAATCCCTGGTTGGGGAACTAAGATCCCACATGCCAGCTGGCCAAAAAAGACAAATCTCTAAAATGGGGATGAAAACAGTATCTCTCCCCTTGCCTATTGAAGGATTACCTGAGACAGGGCCAAGAAAACAATAAACGTCAGCTATTGTGACGACTATGTGTAGGTGACTTGATACTCCCTTTGTAATCATTTTTTTTTTTTTGGTGTGACCTTTGCAGTGAGCGCTTCCTGAGGGTGAGAGATGTATTATAATGGCTATGTTAATTCTTTAAGACCTTCCATCTACATGTCTCAAAAGTATATTCTTAACTCTGCTACTTAACTATTTCAGAACTTCTATCTTCAAAGAACCAAAGCAAGTTTACCTCTTCCATGTTTTTCTAATATTTTATTTTCTGTAGATATCACATGAAGTCTATGATGATTTGAACATTTCTAAGTTCAACAGACAAAATGACAAAGTGATTTTCCAACCTCTGCCGCTGATAACACTTACTGGCTAAAAATGTCTCATATGTATGATGCTTTGAACGTCTTTCAGTGCTTTCATAAGCACTCTTTATTTTATTTATGTGGTTCTTAACTTATTTATACCCCTACTTTTCCCCATCAAGTTCTGAAGGTGGCTTTAAGGACACACAAAATCACAAGATAGAATAAAATAAAGACAGAGCCAAGAAAGAAAACAAAGAAGAAAGAAGACCATAATCCCTGGGAGTTGGGAAGAAAAAGGTACTGTTCCAACGTCTCAGAAAAGGAAACCAGACGTTTGAAACTCTGTGGGTTAAAAGTGAGAAATATCTGAGACTAAAGCAGTCCTAAAGATGATAACCTGGGACTCTGGAGTATTGGGAAATTAATTCAAAACAAAACAAACTAATGTCAAAGGGACCATCACCCAGGTGTGTGAAACCCTGGGGAGAGTCCTGGGAGTTAGATGTGGATGGAGTTTGGAAGGGAGGTAGTGTAGACAGCCATGATCATAGTTGTTGGTAATAAAAAAGTGCCGGGCACCATTCTAAGACCTTTCTAACCATCATCTCATTTAATACTCACAGTGACTTATAACGTATGTACTAGTATTATTCAGATCTTGTAAATGAGGAAAATGAGGCCCAGAAAGACAAAGTAATTTGCCCAACATCACAGAGTGAGTGAGTTTATGGCGGATTTAAACACAGACAATCTGACCAGGGACCACTCCCAACCTCCTTTGCCTCCACAGACCCAATGCAGGCAGAGGCCACCAACAGGAAGGCTTGGCCTGGAGAACCAGGGACATCCCTTCTCAAAGCTGAGAGGGCAAGAAGAGTGGGCACAGTGGGTGGGTCAAGAAAGTTAATAGAAAATGAGGACTCAGCTAGGAAGAAAGGGAACTTGGGATCTAAATAGCTGAGAAAAGAAGAGAAGCTAAAAGCAAAGGAGAAAAGGAAAGATATACCCATCTGAATGAAGAGTTCCAAAGAATAGCAAGGAGAGATAAGAAAGCCTGCCTCAACAAAGAAATAAAGGAAAACAATAGAATGGGAAAGACTAGAGATCTCTTCAAGAAAATGAGAAATACTGTTAGGGGAAGCACACTGACTGAAGCCACCCCTCCTGGCCAGCCACCATAGTACCATCTGCATGAGGTGTTTTACGACAGGAGGTCCTGGTAAGGAACACGGAACTAATAAGCCACCACCAACCGGAAGAGTTCGGGAAAAGTCAAAAGGAGACACTACATGTCTGACCACCTCCCCAAAGCCTTCTCGCTGGCATTCATCTTGGTTGAGCAAGGCGTGCACCACCAGGAAGGACTCTGAGTCAGAATGATTGGCTAAAGACAACCCGGAAACTATGAGCCATGCGGCAGAGCAGTTCCCCTGGGTTCCCTTAACCTACTGTTCTCTGCCCAGGCACCCTTTCCCAATAAAATCTCTTGCTTTGTCAGCACATGTGTCTCCTTGGACAATTCATTTCAGAGTGTTAGACAAGAGCCCACTTTTAGACCCTAGAAGGGGTCCCCCTTACTGCAATAATACCAAGGGAATATTTAATGCAAAGATGGGCACAATAAAGGATAGAAATGGCATGGACCTAAGAGAAGCAGAAGATATTCAGAAGAGGTGGCAAAAATACACAGAAGAACTATACAAAAAAGATCTCAATGACACAGATAACCATGATCACTCATCTAGAGCCAGACATCCTGAAGTGTGAAGTCAAGTGGGCCTTAGGAAGCATAACTATGAACAAAGCTAGTGGAGGTGATGGAATTCCAGCTGAGCTATTTCAAATCCTAAAAGATGATGCTGTGAAAGTGCTGTACTCAATATGTCTGCAAATTTGGAAAACTCAGCAGTGGCCACAGGACTGGAAAAGGTCAGTTTTCATTCCAATCCCAAAGAAAGACAATGCCAAACAATGTTCAAATACAGCACAATTGTACTCATTTCACACGGTAGCAAAGTAATACTCAAAATTCACCAAGCAAGGCTTCAACAGTACATGAACAGAGAACTTCCAGATGTACAAGCTGGATTTAGAAAAGGCAGAGGAACCAGAGATCAAATGGCCAACATCCACTGGGTCATAGAAAAAGCAGGAGAGTTCCAGCAAAATATCTACTTCCGCTTCATTAACTACGCCAAAGCCTTTCACTGTGTAGATAGATCACAAAAAACTGTGGAAAATTCTTAAAGATATGGGAATACTGGATCACCTTACCTGCCTCCTGAAAAATCTGTATGCAGGTGAAAAGGCAACAGTTAGAACCAGACATGGAACATGGGAAACATGGGAAAAGAGTACATCAAGGCTATATATTGTCACCCTGTTTATTTAACTTATATGCAGAGTACATCATGCAAAATGCCAGGTTGGATGAAGCATAAACTGGAATCAAGATTGTTGGGAGAAATATCAATAACCTCAGATACGCAGGTGATATCACCCTTATGGCAGAAAGTGAAGAGGAACTAAAGAGGCTCTTGATGGAAGTGAAAGAGGAGAGTGAAAAAGCTTGCTTAAAATTCAACATTCAGAAAACTAAGATCATGGCATCTGGTCCTGAGAGAGTAACAAGGCAGGAAGGCTAGGGGTCTCCAAATGGAGGAAATAGGCTGCATGTGTCAGACATTTTTAATTTCTCTCTTAAGTAGCAGGAGGAAACAAACTACAAGTGTCAGATTTTTTTCCCTTTTCTATACAAATTTAAAAAGAGGTTTCTTTTAAAATTCGGTGTTGCCATGAAACACAGGGAAACAATGAAAACAGTGACGGACTTCATTTTCTTGGGCTCCAAAATCACTGCAGATGGTGACTGCAGCCATGAAATTATAAGATGCTTGCTCCTTGGAAGAAAAGCTATGATCAACCTAGACAGCATTTTAAAAAGCAGAGACATTACTTTGCCGACAGAGGCCTGTCTAGTCAAAGCTATAGTTTTTCCAGTAGTCGTGTATGGATGTGAGAGTTGGACCATAAAGAAAGCTGAGTGCCAAATTGATGCTTTTGAACTGTGGTGTTGGAAAAGACTCTTGAGAGTCCCTTGTGTGGTGACCCAAGGATGAAAGAGCAGATAAAACCAAGGAGGGCCTTGGAATCCAGGAACGGAAAAATCAGACCTTCATCGTCCTTCCCTCTCCCATGCTGTAACTACGAATGGAACAATATAACCTGTCTCCCCTCCTATCCCATAGGGAGAAGGTATTTGCCCTACTCTTCCCCCACATCAGCAAATGATCCGCAAGACCCCTACCCCACTCCTTGTACCCTGGGTATAAAAGTGGACTAAGGACCCCTGTTCACTGTCGGTTCTACCTTGAGCTGGCCTGCTGTTTTAACAGTGTCTCCCACTCTAATAAACTTTATTTCCCTCTCATTCTGTCTCACATCTGGAAATTCTTTTCCAACTCGCACCTGGACTACGACACCTTGAACTGTAAGGAGATCAAACCAGTCAATCCTAAAGGAAATCAGTCCTGACTATTCATTGGAAGGACTGATGCTGAAGCTCCAATACTCTGGCCACCTGATGCAAAGAACTGACTCACTGGAAAAGATCCTGATGCTGGGAAAGACTGAAGGCAGGAGGAGAAGGGGACGACAGAGGATGAGATGGTTGGATGGCATCACCAACTTGATGGACATGAGTTTGAACAAGCTCTGGGAGTTGGTGATGGACAGGGAAGGCTGGAGTGCTGCAGTTCATGGGGGTCACAAAGAGTCAGATACAACTGAGCAACTGAACTGAATTGAGAATCTAAAACCCTAGGCTTCAATGCCCTTCATTTGGATCCTGCCAGTTGCTGGGTGGGAGAAATTCCTTTAAGTGATTTCACAAGGGGTCAAGACACTGGAAATGTATCTCTGAGATAGGATAACAGGATGATGATGACAATAAATAATAACAAATAATAACAATGATTGCTTTTTTCCTGTGGTAAATTTAGAGCCATCATTTAATCAATTATTATTTATTGAGCACATACTATCTACCAGGCACTGTATCAGGCACAGTGACTTTGAATACAGGACTTTATAGAGGAGACTTTTTGTCATTTCCATAGCATATGAACTGTGTCCCCAGGCGGTCCAGTGATTAAGACTCTGCCCTTCCAACACAGAGGGCACCAGTTCAATCCCCCATCTGGGAACTCAGATTCCACACGCTACACAATACAGCCAAAAAAACTTTTTTCCCCTAAATTTTAAAATAGAACACCCCTACTTCTTCCAGGGCATGGGTGGCTAACAATCTCCCAGGCTATCCCTATTACAAGACTCTAACAAACTGCTCTATTTGTGGTACAGGTCCCCTCCTCCTCCGTGTCTTTAGGAGCCATTCTACCTCCACAGTTCCTCCCTGTGCCCACTCTGAGCTGTGGTTTCTTCTTTCCATCAGATCTGCTCTACCTGGTCTTTTAGGGGTCGGTAAGGCTATATTCCAAACACATCCAGTTCTCCTCTCTCCAGGCCAATGACAGGACTGCACTTTCTGGCTCCTTTGTAGAAATGGGGCCACATCATTAGTTTGGGGACATGGACTGTGAGTATAATTCTTGATGCTTGTCACTTCCAGAAGGGATTATTTAACTGCCAATGAGAGGCTCTCTGGAGTTCTTTTTTCCCCTCTACATAGCAACGGCAGCATGCGAGATGGTGGTTAGCTCCCAGGGTGACAAGCCAGCCTGACTGCTCAAAATGAACATGCAACATGAGTGAGAAACAAATAATTATAGGGTTTAAAATAACTTAGATTTGGGGGTTGTTTGCTATCACAGCATAACTGACTGCATGAACAGCCTTTCAGTGAGGCTCAGTTTCTGGTCCATAGTGATCACTCCTGCGTCTTCTCCAGGAAAGAGACAGATATACAGTCATGTATAGATAAATACACAGATATAATTTTTTCTTATTATTTCTTAGATTCCAAAGTGGGAGGAAGAGAGTTCAAAAGAAAGAGGAAAGAGGGTGGAAAGAAAAGGAAGAGAGTGGAAACCCTACTGGCCACCTTGATCCAATCTCTGTATATAAATTATTTAAATACAAAAGTAAATAGAAGTTGCAGCTTTAAGAGCCCTTAAAGAAATCTTACAATTTGAATCTGTAAATATTCAGGTAAAAGGTTTTATTAATCTATAAACTGAAAGGCACAATAGATGTCCTGGAGAATAAAAAGCAACGCACTCTGGGGATTTTCCTGGTTAAGAGTCCACCTTTCAATGCAAGATACCACATGCGTTAGTTGCTCAGCAATGGGCTGGAGCCCACTAGGCTCCTCCGACCGTAGGATTTGCTAGGAAGAATACTGAAGTGGGTTGCCATTTCCTTCTTCAGGGGATCTTCCCAACTCAAGGATCAAACCTGGGTGTCCTACATTGCAGGCAGATTCTTTACATTTGATCCACCAGGAAAGCCCAGATACCAGCCTCGAGCCATAACTACAGAAAGCCTGCATACCACAGGAAGACCAAACACAACTAAAATTTTTTTTTAAAAAAAGCAATGTGCTCTGTATAAATTTACAAGACAATATGGGGAAAATCTTTGCTCTAGTTTAGGGTTTCTCAACCTCTGAACTACTGACATTTGGGGCTGAAAAATTCTTTACTATGGAGGAAGGGCTATCCTGTGCATTGTAGGATATTTAGCATCACCTCTGGCCTCTACTCACTAGGTTATAGGAGCACTGTCCCCAAACCATTCTTACAACCAAAGATGACTCTAAGTGTTGCCAAACATCCCCTGAGGGACAATGTCACCTTCACTTGAGAACTTCTGTGCTAGTTATAGTTACAAACAGGCTTAAAGCTTCCCCTACGGACTGGATCCCTTGGACAGCAAGGAGATCAAACCAGTCAATCCTAAAGGAAATCAACCCTGAATATTCATTAGAAGGACTGATGCTGAAGCTGAAGTTCCAGTTCTTTGGCCACCAGATGTGGAGAGCCAACTCATTGGAAAAGCCCTGATGCTGGGAAAGATTGAAGGCAGGAGGAGAAGGGGATGACCGGGGATGAGACAGCTGGATGGCATCACTGACTCAATGGACATGAGTTTGAGCAAACTCTGGGAGATGGTAAAGCACAGGAAAGCCTGGTATGCTACAGTCCAAAGGGTCGAAAAGAGTGGACACGACTGAGCAACTGAACAAACAGACTGGATAACAATTTTCTTTCATAAGAGATTACAGAGCATCAAGTTTATGTATTGACATAACTGGACCCAAAAAAAATCAGAACAGGTTCTGATGTTTAGGCCAATGATGTCTCAGCACCTTTTCACAATTACTTTGGGGACATAAACCTTGAGCCTGTGAGGGTACTTTTAAAAGAAAGGCTCACTGAAGCCAAATTTAAAGGAATGTAATGTTTACCCTGTTGTAACATGGCCACTCATCAGCTTCTTCCCTGACCTGTATACCATTCCCGAATCGAGAATGGAACTGACTCCTTTACCCCCTTGAGTATGAGCTGGCCTGTGACTGCTTTGACCAATAACACAACACAGATGAATCAAGTTTTTGAGAGGACTGGAAGTTTCTGATTTTTTTGTCTTGAAATACTCACTGTTGGGATTCTCCCTGTAGGAGTTCAGCTGCCATGCTGGGAGAAGCCTGAGCAACCTGGGCATGGAGAGGCCACAAGCAGGCGCTCCAGCCGACAGCCCACCTGAGCTCCCAGTGGATGGCCATCATCAGCTGTCAGTCATCTGGGTAAGCAATCTTGAATATACCAGACCATCCAAGCTCCCACGTAACTGCAATCCTAGCCAACATTATTTGGAGTATAAGAACCACCCATCTGAATCAAGTCAACCCACAAAACTATGAGAGATAATAAAAAGGTGGTTTCAAACCACTAAGTTTGGGAGGAGCTGGGCAGCAACATAACCAAAACATGACCTCAGATCCAACTGCTGTTAGGAACAGAGACCAGAAGTGTCACAAATACACATGAGAAGGGCATAAAGTCCAAGGAGTGGCCCAGGAAACAGTGAGTGGAAAAGCCTGTGACAATGGCAGAGTCTAGGACTGCAAGGCTAGGGGTATGAAATTTCCCAGCTATCTCAGAGATGTCAGTGAAATCAAGCAATCGAATGTACATGAGTGGTAAAGTAGAAGGTGCCTTGCTAAACAGATGTAGACAGGTCTTCAGATACTATTCCCTGGAACATGCAATTTTACATGATCACCATCATGGCAGATACTCTCAATAGTGTGTTCAGCACATGTGAACAATGTACTGTGTACTTTGCACGTTATTCTTAATTCTTGAAACAGTCTTGGAAGGGAAGTATGCTTTTCTCTTCCTCCACTCTCTACCTTCCTTCCTGCCTCCTTTTATCAAGAGAGTAGTTAAAAAAATTTTTTAATCGCAGCATATATTGTTAGATGAAAAAGTTTCCTGCTACTACTTTGAGCAAAAACCCAGAATCCAACCCAGAATTCTGTTTTTGTTTTTCTTCCTAGGTCTTAATATGCTGAAAGACACTCAATAATCCTTTTACTGGCTAGTTGTAAACAACTTCAACTTCTCATGCCTGCTGAAGGTTGAGTTAATATTTTAAAAGTCATATGTAAGTTTGTGGTCTAATACTGGGAGAGACCAAGTATCTTTCAACTCACCTCCCTTGTTCTGATTCACCATGCAAATGTTTAATGAGTATCTACGATGTGGGTACACACCATGTTGCCTCCTTACTAGATTAAATCTGCAAACAGATCATAAGCAGGAAGATTCTATCTGGATGGATTTAAACAGCCTCAGGTCGTGGCAAGTGTGGTGGCTACAATTTAGCAGAAGGAAAGACATTTACTTTCTACCATTCTGTAAGTGATAGTCAGTCAGTTATGTCTGACTCTTTGCGACCCCATGCACTGTAGCCCTCAGCCTCCTCTGTCCATGGAATTCTCCAGGCAAGAATACTGGAGTGGGTAGCCATTCTCTTCTCCACAGGATCTTCCCAACCCAGGTATCGAATCTACATCTCCTACGTTGCAGGCAGATTCTTTGCCATCTGAGCCACCAGGGAAGACCATTCTATAAAGCTCCTGGATATTCAACACAAGACACAGTATTCAATCAAAGCATGCACTTATTCAGTGCTTTTCTGGATGAATAAAAAGCATTAAATAGACAGTAATATGAATGTGTGGAAATGATGTAAGACAACTGTGTTCACTGCAGAATAAGTATGATCAGCTGGTATTATTACAGGTCATACTGACTCTACAAAATTAAGTATATTTTAAAAATTCTCATTTATAGCGTTATATAGCCAATTCCAGATTTGTTTGTCCCCAGTTTTGGAACCCTGCTAATTTCTACTTTTGCTCAGGCTGCCACTATCGTGGGATGATTGCAGGGAGTTATCACATAATCCACACCCATCAGTTTCAAGTTTGATAAATGCCACATTTCGATCACTCATTCTTTGAAGGTTGAAATCACGATTAGCCATGGACTTGGCCATAAAGATTAATGCTCTTCTCATATTCACAAAATAACTCAAATTCAAATTTAGGAAATTAGCTGAGAGTTTATAGGCAGGGGTAAAGCAGTGGAAAAGTATAGGGTACTTCTGAGATGTACCATGAAAGGAAAAACTCAGCTGTAATCACTGTAAATCATAACTGAGAAGTTACCAATTGCTTATTATACATAACTATTACCAACAGAGCAATTTAAAAAAATAATTTAAAACTTCACAGGTAATTTTAAGAGTACTCACATTGAGAAAACAGGTCTACTAGTAAAGTTAAAAAAATTTTTTTCTCTAAGATCTGATTAATTTGGTTTAATTTACTGTTATTTTAAATGTAAAATAACATGCTAAGTTCTAACCTTTGAGTAATATTTTTTAGTATCTCCAAAATGTATTGATTCTACAGCTAATCTTTTCGTAGAAGATTCTGATAAGGGACAGTAAGAAGACATCTGCTCTTTTCTTGAATGAATTTGTTCATTTCTACATGTTCTGTGCAGCCATGAAAGTTATACTGCCTGGTTTTGTTCCCTCTTACTTTAAGTTTTATTTAGAACTTTGCATATTTTATTTTCCCAACTGGACCATAAACCCTTTGTGTATAGGACTCATCTATACTGAGTATTTTATATCACTCTCAATCTAAGAGCATAGAACTTGATACAGAGACAACAATATGAAAAACTGCTTCATTTTGACTGGTTAGACCTATAAAAACCAAGCCATATATTCTCACAGACCCAGCTCTGCTAAAAGCCACCCCAAATTAAGTGAGAACCTTCATCATGATTATTTGTAAAGGCTACTTAGGAGCATCTGCAAATACTAATCAAAGCACTCTGCAAATGAGAAGGCATCCACTGACAATCACAACATTAGAAATGAAGAGTTTATATGAGAACAGGATTAGATGATTTGCCTAACAATGTGTTCAACGTTAGTAGAAAATATATATATTAATAGCAAATGCTAGGAAGTAATTCTACAGATACTTCGGGTCAGGGTTAATAACTTCTCTGTAGGGGCTCTGTCCCAGTACAAATCACCTTTTTGCTCAGTACTGAGCAACATGAAGGGCAAGGCTTGGTCTACTCCTGAAAGGAATTCGGTAAAGAAGATATGGGAGTTCAGAAACACCCTGAGAGGCAGTACTGGTTCTAACAGCAGCAGCAGTAACGGCAGCAAGCCTTATTCAGTGTGATAAGCTCCAGGTGCCTCACTCAATTCTCAGGACAATAGGAAACAGGCAACCATTCTCATTCCACCAGTGAGGAAATTGAGGAAAGCAGAGCAACTTGTCCAAGGTCAGAAAGCCAGCAGGTATAAACTGCAAGTCAAAGACAAACTACTTCAACTCCCAAAATAAAAGAATGAAGAATACAGTCTTCTAAAGAGTCAGGGCAACATTTGAAAGCAGAGGGAAAGGATAAAAGTAAATAAACAGCAATAAGACAACTGGCTCCCATTTGGAATTGCCCCATACCTTTCACCAAAGTAAAGATTTCAAAGTAAACAAACAAGCAAACTATTCCTTAAAAACGCCAGGAGGGACTTCCCTGGCAGTCCAGTGGTTAAGACTCCAGGATTCCACTGCAGGGGGCATGGGTTCCATCCCTGATAGGGGAACTAAGAGCCTGCATGCCATGTGGCAGAGTCAATAAATATAATACCAGAAGTATCTAATTATATAATCTTGGGAGTAAGAATGAGTTTCTAAATATTATACCAAAGTAGAAGCACTGATTGATAAAACTGACTATGTAAGAACCTAAAATCTCTACACACCCACACAATGTATTTATCTGTAATTATCAGAATTCGGAGGAACAAACGGCCATCAATAGGGAGATAGTTAATGAACTTCCCTAGTGGTACAGAGGTTAAGAATCCCCCGTCAATGCAGGGGACATGAGTTCAATCCCTGATCTGGGAATATCCCACAAACTGTGGGGCAATTAAGCCCGCATGCCACAGCTACTGAAGCCCACTTGCCTAGAGCCCATGCAGACAGCACGAGACGCCACCGCAGTGAGAAGCCTGTGCGCCATGATGAAGCAGCCCCCACTCGCCACGGCTAGAGAAAGCGCTTGTGCAGCAACAAACACCCAGCAGAGCCAGAGAGAAATAAATCAGGAATCTTTAAAACTGGGAGACAGTTAGTATATTATAGGATATTTGCACTCCAAAACACTATGCAGACCTTAAAAGGACTGAGATAGTAACACTTAATAATGGCTGTGATAGAATGTGGTATTTCAAAAGACAAGTTGCAGGACAGTGTTTTTGTCAGAGATATTTTGGGTAAAAATTGTACATAAACAACTGCACTAAAATACATACATTCACACACGTAGATTTACCCATGCTGAGACACGTTTATGGGTACACTACCAAAAACCAAATACACACAACACTACCAGTTACCACTAGGACATAGGAAGGGGAAGGTGAGACTATAGAATGTCCCATTTCTACTTCCTTTTGGCCTGCAGTATTTTACTTTAAAAAAAAATATATATATATATATATTATTTGGGTCACTTTAGAGAAAACAAACTTTAATCAATATATACATTTAATAATCAACAAAGATATGCAGATGATAACACTCAAATGGCAGAAAGTAAAGAGGAACTAAACAGCCTCTTGATGAGGGTGAAAGAGGAGAGTGAAAAAGCTGGCTTGAAACTCAACATTCAAAAAACTAAGATCATGGCATTCAGTCCCATCACTTCATGGCAAATAGATGAGGAAAAAGTGGAAGAAGTGACAGATTTTATTTTCTTGGGCTCCAAATTCACTGCAGATGGTGACTGCAGTCATGAAATTAAAAGATACTTGCTCCTTGGATGGAAAGTTAGGACAAATCTAGACAGCATATTAAAAAAGCAGAGACAAAGCACTTATGCTTCAATTAAAAATAAATAAATTAAAAGAAAAAGCAGAGACATCACCTTGCAGACAAAGATCTGTCCAGTCAAAGCTATGGTTTTTCCAGTAGTCATGTACAGAGTTTGACAATACAGAAGGCTGAGCACTGAAGAATTGGTGCTTTCAAATTGTGGTGCTGGAGAAGACTCTTGAGAATCCCTTGGACTCCAAGGAGATCAAACCAATCAATCCTAAAGGAAATCAACCCTAAATATTCATTGAAAGGACTGATGCTGAAACTGAAACTCCAATACTTTGGCCACCTGCTGTGAAGAGCCAACTCATTGAAAAAGACCCTGATGCTGGCAAAGTTTGAAAGAAAAAGGAGAAGAGGGCAACAGAGGAGGAGACGGTTAGATAGCATCACTGATTCAATGGACATGAATTTGAGCAAACTCCAGGAAATGGTGGAGGATAGAGGAGCCTGGTGTCCATGGGGTCACAAAGAGTCAGACATGACTTAGCTATTGAACAACAACATTAAAATTAAAAGGCAAAACTGGAAAAAATAACTGCACTCCTGACGTATAAAGAACTTTCATAAATTAGTAAGAAAAGATGAAAATCCTAATAGAAAACAATTCATAGAAGAAAAAACATGTCCAAGAAAATGTAGAGAAATGCAAATTAAAACAAGAAATCCTCTATGGCCATACCACCCTGAACATGCCCATCTCATCTGATCTCGGAAGCTAAGTAGGGTTGGGCATGCCTAGTACTTGGATGGGAAAACAAGAAATTATTTTTTGCCTGTGAAAAAATTATCAAAGTATTTTAAAACTGTAATGTTAGTGTTGATATAAGTCTGGGAAAAAAGTGATTTTTTTGGCCCCAAAAGCACTGTAGATAAGTGGTATCAAACTGTACCCTTCTGCAACTTGTTTTTTCTGCTCACCATTAATGACCTGGACTTCTCTGGCAGCTCAGACAGTAAAGAATCTGCCTTCAATGCAGGAGACCCAGGTTCGATTCCTAGGTCGGGAAGACCCCCTGGAGAAGGGAACAGTTATCCCACTCCAGTACTCTTGCCTGGAGAATCCCCATGAACACACAAGCCTGGCGAGCTATAGGACAGAGCAATTAACACTTTCACTTTCAATGATTTATGTAAGTTGACAGTGTGTGTGTAATAATTACACAGGTAGCTCTCGTTCATTCATCTTAACTGCTATATCAGATGCAGTTATACATTTACCTTAATTTGTTTATCCATTCTCCTCTGGTAGACACTACTTTGTGTCCATTGTTTTTTCTTCTGTTTTAAGCAATGTCGCAATCAATGTTGCTGTAAATATATTGTGGAGTGCAGGTGCCGAGATTTCTCTATTGAGTGTTTACTGAGAAGAGTAAACTGAATAGGTGGGGAAAGACTATGAGTATCTTCACTTTGCTCTCCAAGGGCTCATAGAAACTGACCCTACCAACAGCTCTAAGAATTTTATTCCTCTGCATCTTCAGCTCTATTAGCAGACATTAACTTCAGTTTAGCAAATGAATGTAAAATGGTATCTAGTTTTTATTTTATTTTGTAATTTCTTGATTACTAGTGGGGCTGATTTATATGTTTGCTGGTCATTTGGGTTTTTTTCTTCTGTGAATTGCATCTTCTTATTTTTTTTTAAGAGATTTTTATCCCTTTTGTTCTAGAGAACAAACAAGCAATAAATACATATATATATATATATAATTTACTATGATACAGCAATTCTTCTTAAAGGAATATAACTTGAAGAAAAATTTAAGGGTAATTTAATTTAATATACAAGGGTTTAATAATTAAATTTCAAAAATAAATTAAATAATTTAATATACAAGGGTTTAATCAGAAGGATGTTGAACACAGCTCTTTATAATAGCAAAACATTAGAAACAGTGAAAATAATCAAGGATAGGGAACTGTTTATTTGTATCATGTTTTTAAAAGTTCTTCCAGAGAAATATAAGGCACAAGGAAAAGGTGATCTGACAAGCATTTTAAAAGAAAAAGGATCAGTGTTTCTTGAGATGTCCAAAGGTTTTTTCCTTTTTAAGTTTTACTGAGATAATTAAAGATTTAAATGCAGCGCTAAGAAATATATAGACAGATTTTGTGAACATTTACCCTCCTTCACCTACCGTATTTCAAGTGTAGTACACTGACATGGATAAATCTAACCATCTTATTCACGGTTCCCAGTTTTCCTTAAAGTCATTTATGTGTATCTACTCAATTCTATCACATGCATAATTTCACATATCCATTCACAGTCAAGATATAGAATACTTTCCTCACTACAAGGATCCCTTATGTTGCCCTCTATGCTGCTGCTGCTAAGTCGCTTCAGTTGTGTCTGACTCTGTGCGACCCCATAGACGGCAGCCCACCAGGCTCCTCCGTCCCTGGGATTCTCCAGGCAAGAATACTGGAGTGGGCTGCCATTTCCTTCTCCATGTTGCCCTCTATAACCAGGCCCATATCCCCCTGTCTACCCCAACGTCCATGTCATCCACTAATCTGCTCTCCAGTTTCTAAAACTAATATTTCAAAATATTATATACATGGAATACAGTATGGGAATTAGCTGTTTTTCCCACACAGCCTAACTCCCTGGCGATTTACCCAAGCTGCTGTGCATACGGCTAGCTCATTCCTCTTTACTGCAGAGCAGTGTTCCATGGTATGAATGCACCACACTTTTAACAATTCTCCTGTGGAAGGATATCTGAGTGGTTCAAGTTTTTAGCTATTATGAATAAACCTGCTATGAACATTCCTGTATGGGATGGGTTTTTGTACCAATCTAAGTTTTCATTTCTTTCAGAATTTTTTAAACGTCCAAGAATGCACATGTGGTAACTGCTAAAACATTTTCCAGAGTGGCTGAACCATTTTACATCCCCACCAGCAATGCACAAATGACCCAGTTTCTCTGTCTCCTCATCAGCATTTGGTACTGTCATTATTTTCTATCTTAGCATTCAGATAGGCATCATTATGGTTTTAATTTATATTTCCCTGTGGCAAATGATGTTGAACATATTTTTCACATCAGAGAAATGTCTCTTTTGTCCATTTTGTAATTGGGTTTTTTTTTTTCTGTTGAGTTTTGAGAGTTTTTTAATGTACTCTAGAGATAGTACTCCTTTGTCAGGTATTAAACTTGCAAATACTTTCTCCCTGTGTGTTTCTTATCTTTTCATCCCCTTCATATGGACTTTCACAGAGCAAAAGCTTTTAACTTCAATGAGGTTCAACTCATCAAAATTTTTGGCTATTGTATTTTCATTCTACCATTTATATTTGCTTATTTTTCTAATTGTTTGCTAAGATTTTCTATTTTTCATTTATTTCCAGAGAACTTGTAATTGATTGTCAAGCATTTTTATGTTGGTTAATTTAAAGCCCTTGTCATTTAATACCAAATCTGTGATTCATCTCACTGTTGGTGTGTCGTTGTGCCTTTTCAGCTCTTGGTATGTATGACAGGTGATTTGGGGTTGTATCCTGAACATTCTGTCTGTTATGTTTAAAGAATATTTTTTAGAGAAGCCTCCATTTCCTTCTTCGGGGGATCTTCCTGACCAAGGGATTGAACCCTGGTCTCCTGCATTGCAGGCAGATTCTTTACTGTCTGAGCCACCAGGGAAGCCCTAGGGAATCTTGGTCTGATTTCAAAATCCTTCATTTTAGCAGACAACCCTTTTCTTTAGGTTCAGCATGCAGGTTCTGGCCTGCTTTCTGTGGGCTGTGATCTGATTTTCAGATTCTGCATTTCATTTTGGTTTGTCTGGTGCTGCTGAGGACACTACAGGTGCCTGCCAGTATTGTCTGAGGGCCTGGCCTGGCCTACGGGTGTTCCTTGGCAGGGGGAGATCTCAAGCCCTGTGGCAGGCTTCCCAGGCAGGCTGCTTATGGAGGTAGGGTTCCCCTTTCCAGTGCCCCCTTCTTTACTGCTCTCCAGCTGCTCCAGTGAATGTGGGTGAAGGAGGGGAGTCTCAAGCCCATGAAGATAAAGAGACTTCCCAGGCTAGGTCACTTACAGTGCTAGCAGAACCCCTGTTTATGCCTCCTGGATGCCTAGGTCTGGCTTAGTAGGGGAGGGGCATCTTGCGCCCAGTGGAGTAGAGTGCTTGTCTTGGTTATTTACTGTTATGGGTCCCCTATAGATGACCCCTTGCTGGGAGCTGGGTTTTCCTGATACTTTTGGATGGACAATGAGTCAATTGTGGGGAGAGAAGATCCTATGTGACCCCTTCCTGTTGCTTGATGTAGGTCAGGGTGTACCCATCCTGGCACCTTCTCTATGCTGCTCCCTCAGTCTTAGGACCCCCAGACCAATTCATCCTCTTCTTACCACTGCAAATGCTCTCCATTGGTTGTCACTTGCATTTCCAGGGTTTATAATTATAGTTAGCAGAGAAAAGCAGGAAGAAATGGATCTACACTATTTTGTCAGATTACAGTTTTTAAATTTCTTACCCTTTATTGCTTCTATAATTTCATCAACAAGGTATACTTAAATCCTTTGATTTTATCATTTCAGAAAAAGACACAACTTTAACCTGGCAAATGTGCAAAACAAAACAAAAAATCAGATAGCGTTCTTTGTATTTGTATTCTACCCTGAGAATAATCAAGACATGTGAAAAGATGCACTAACTAGGCCTAATTAACAAGTTAGCTTCTTCTCAGACTTCAAATGAGTAAAATGATCTCTAACAACTTTGTTTCAAGGTGAAAAAAACTGCAAATAATGAATTACAAAAGCATGCAAATAACTGCAAAGAATGAATTACAAAGGTTTACAAAGGCTTGGAAGATCCCATGGACGAAGGAGCCTGGTGGGTTACAGTCCATGGTGTCGGGAGCAGTCGGACACGACTGAGCGACTTCACTTTCACTTTTTACTTTCATGCATTGGAGAAGGAAATGGCAACCCACTGCAGTGTTCTTGCCTGGAGAATCCCAGGGATGGGGAGGCCTGGCGGGCTGCCGTCTATGGGGTCGCACAGAGTCGGACATGACTGAAGCGACATAGCAGCAGCAGCAGCAACATATGGATACTGTGTGTGCATGCTAAGTTGCTCTGGTTGTGTCCAGCTCTTTGTGAGGCCACAGACTGTAGCCTGCCAGGCTTCTCTGAGGCAAGAATACTGGAGTGGGTGGGGTGCCCTCCTCCAGGGATCTTCCCGACCCAGGGATCAAACTCTGGTCTCTTTATGTCTACCTGCATTGACAGGTAGGTTATTTATATATGGTATATTTAAATTCTTTTCCTCTGCAAGGGTCAGAAACATAATAAAATAGCCACTAGAGGGCAGAAGACTCAAACTCTGCCCCACAGCAAGAGTTTGCTGGGCAAACTGCCAAACTCTAGAACCAGAGCGGCTGCTTAAACCTTACTGGCTAAAACACATGGGATACTACTTTAACCCATTCTTCACCAAACTCTACTTCCAAAATGGCATTGGCCATGGATAACTTCCTTGTCTTTGTATCTATATTGTGCATAACATGCCCTAATGTTTCCCAAAAAGTTCTTTGTAACTGGACATAACAATTACTGAATATATTGTAGAGAAACACAGCTAAACTTCTTTCCTTTTTTTGTTTTTAGAATTTAAATTTTCCACTTGTATTATTTTGTAAGCAGGAAAAAACTCACAATACTATAACATATACTTTCTCAAAAAACAAAAAAGAATGCAGTTTTCTTAAGAAAAGAGCTTTAAAAGGCAGTCATTAGGAATATCCTTAAAACTATAACCTCATGTACTACAACTAGATCTTTGCTGAAAAAATATGAAGGAAACAACTCTACTTGAAACATACTTCATGATGGGAAAATGTGGTGATAATTCTCTACTCTCAGTAGCATTACATCTCCTCACAGATGTTCTGTTTCCATGTGATTTTCTTACCAAAAAATAAAAGGAAAAAAGAAAAAGACTGGGGGCTTTAGAGAGAGACCAGTTTGGG
This sequence comes from Ovis aries, assembly GCF_016772045.2. Classification (NCBI taxonomy): domain Eukaryota; kingdom Metazoa; phylum Chordata; class Mammalia; order Artiodactyla; family Bovidae; genus Ovis; species Ovis aries. Next base: position 47,632,297 of record NC_056066.1, on the reverse strand, counting down.
CTAATCTGAATACTTTCTCTCTCTCTTTTTTTTTTTTTTTTACCATGCCTTGGGGCTTGCAGGGTCTTAGTTCTCTGACTAGGGATTGAACCCGAGCCCTCAGCAGTGAAAGCCCAGAATCCTAACCACTAGGACACCAGGGAACTTCTTGAACACTTTTCAAATCAGAGTTGGGCAAATCTGCAGGACTTACATGAGAATGCATGCTATTTAACATAGACTATTTCTTGTCCTACAGCACCCATAAGCTCAGTCCCAGCTTAAATTTGACAGTAAAGTTATAAACTGCTGGTCGAGGTACTGTGATACTTAATATCTATTTTAAAAACTTGTCAAATTTCACTTAATGTGTTGTTCACTTATTCAGCCAGCCTCCACTGAGGAGGCTCCACCTACTGTGTGCCAGTCACTGTGCTTTAGACCAAGCAGAGAGCTAAATCAGGAACCCAGAGCGGCAAGCATCAGAGTCCCAGGAATGAATTAAAGCACATTTATCCTTAACACTTATGTTCCAATAAGCTGTGTTCTTATAACTTTGAGCATATTAGCAAAACCCAGCTCTATCAAAATCTCCAAGGAGCTTATGGGTCAGGAAAGAAAGGGCACTCAGCAAAAAAAAAAATATATATATATATATATATATATATATATGATTTATAGCTTCAAAGGGCAAAGAGCCAAGAATACGAAGTGTTCCATAGCCAGATAAGAAAATTTTTCTGTTCAGACAGAGCTATCAAGAATTCCATCCATCCCAGCAAAGTTAAAAATTCCGGCTTTGTTTTCCTTCGATTTTAACATAAGAAGGTGGATCTATCCTTGTGTAAGAAATTTATTCAAAAAGGCAATGCTTTCTTTCTGACTGGTCTACAGATAGAGCTTCTTCAACAATGGAAAGATGAGAGACTGACAAGGGAACTCAGCGGCCAGTGGGCACAATGCTGGTCAACAAACCAGAGTCCCAGTGGCCTGAGAGAGTGCTGAGACTGCTGTGAAGATACTGCTGTGAAGCCTCTTAGCAGAAAGAGGCTCACACGGACTGTGCAAAAGATGTAACCGCAAATATTTAAGACAAAATTACTTAGTAGTTATTCACATCTTGATGTCGGCATTTCTTTAAAGCTCTACCTTAAAGTCAACATGACCCAGATTTGAGTCTCAGTTTAAAGGCAGAGGAACCAGAGATTAAATTGCCAGCACCGCTGGATCATCGAAAAAGCAAGAGAGTTCCAGAAAAACATCTACTTCTGCTTTATTGACTATCCCAAAGCCTTTGACTGTGTGGATCACAAGAAACTGGAAAATTCTGAAAGATGGGAATACCAGACCACCTGACCTGCCTCTTCAGAAATCTGTATGTAGGTCAGGAAGCAACAGTTAGAACTGGACATGGAACAACAGACTGTTTCCAAATAGGAAAAGGAGTACATCAAGGCTGTATATTGTCACCCTGCTTATTTAACTTCTATGCAGAGTACATCATGAGAAACGCTGGGCTGGATGAAGCATAAGCTGGAATCAAGATTGCCGGGAGAAATATCAATAACCTCAGATATGCAGATGACATCACCTTTACGGCAGAAAGTGAGGAAGAACTAAAGAACCTCTTGTTGAAAGTCAAAGAGGAGAGTGAAAAAGTTGGCTTAAAGCTCAACATTCAGAAAACTAAGATCATGGCATCCAGTCCCATCACTTCATGGCAAATAGATGAGGAAACAATGGAAAGAGTGGTGGACTTTATTTTGGGGGGCTCCAAAATCACTGCAGATGGTGATTGCAGCCATGAAATGCTGAGTGCCGAAGAACTGATGCTTTTGAACTGTGTTGGAGAAGACTCTGGGTCCCTTGGACTACAAGGAGATCCAACCAGTCCATCCTAAAGGAGATCAGTCCTGAGTGTTCATTGGAAAGACTGATGTTGAAGCTGAAACTCCAATACTTTGGCCACCTGATGCAAAGAGCTGACTCATCTGAAAAGACCCTGATACTGGGAAAGACTGAAGGCAGGAGAAGAGGATGACAGAGGATAAGATGGTCGAATGGCATCACCGACGCAATGGACATGAGTTTGAGTAAACTCTGGCAGTTGGTGATGGATAGGGAAGCCTGCCGTGCTGCAGTCCATGGGGTCACAAAGAGTCGGATACAACTGAGCAACTGAACTGAACTGAACTTTCCATATTTTGGGGGGTAACATATTAATATGTTACATACTGACCTTTCTATGACTCTGTTTTCTTATGGGTAACACAGAGATCATAACAGTTTCTATTTCTTGGGGTAGTTCTGAGAATCAGAAGGAACCAAGCATGTATAATGCATAGCACAGTGCCTAGAATGCAAGTGTAAATAAATGATAAACTATTGATCTTCCTGTCTCCTTTTAATTGTATACAGTCTTCTCTGTTCTACAAATACATGACGATGAATGCAACTAGTGATAGTGTATGTTCGTTTCCACTGAGTTGTTTCCTCAAACTGTAGGAAGACACAGCTGAGTGACAAGTCATGAATGAACATTCACCTGGAAAAGCCCCTGAAGAGAGCTATGCGTCAGACCATGGGGCCACTTATGTATGGCTGAACTGAAGATATAAATGCAGGATCAAGGCCTGTTTTTTATAACTGTAACTGCAGACAGAGTGCACATAAGTAAACAAATCTCTTCTCCCCTGCAAATGACCTTGACACTCAAAAGTAAAGATGTTGAGAGATGGCACAGATCATAAACAGCATTCTTGAGCCTTAAAAATAATTCTATTAATACTCAATTATCATTTCTACTGACTGTTTAGCATCTACAATTTAGCAAGTTAAAATACAAAACTATATCTTTTTATTTTAAAAAAAGAGAGATAGAAAAGTCAGTTGAAGTAGCTTCTATGAGGGTCACCAAGGAAATAGGAGTTGCCCAGTCACTATGTGACTTTGGGTGACTTTCTTCATTATCCTGGGGTTCAGTTCCCCTTACAGAAAACAAGACAACTAGGGGAGCTTGGTGGGTTTTTTCTTTCTTTATATATATTATTTGGCTCCACTGGGCCTTAGTAGTGGCATGCAGGATCTTCAGTCTTCATTGTGGCATGCAGGATCTTTAGATGCAGCATGTAAACTCTTAGTTGCAGCCTGTGGGATCTAATCCCCTGATCAAAACTGGGCCCCCGACATTGGGAGCTCGGAGTCTTAGCCACTGGACCACCGGGAAGTCCCAAGCTTTGTGATTTTCAAATCTTTTGTTGGTCCTGACATCTTTCTTCCAATGAATGATTATGTGGAAGCTGATACGGATGAGCAGAAGTGGAGAGTCCAGGGGCCCTATAAGCTCACTACTGTCTCCAGTCCTGACCTGTAGCTCTCAAAGGGCTGCCTGGAGCACAGTTTGGGTACTCTGGCTCATAAGCTGTACCACTCTCTAACTCTGTAGGGCTTAATCATGTACACTTATGGTTTATCCTTCACTCTCCGGGCCACGCAATTAGGATACACTGCTGCCTTCCAACAGGGGCAAGAAGTTCAAAACCCATTTAGAACTTGAAAATTAAGCATAGATGGCTGGATCTGCATAACTAAATCCAGGAAGTAGTAACAAATGCAGAGATGCATTGCCATGAAAAATACTCAAACTTTCCAAATAAAACCCATCAACTTGACATGTGATAGGAAGTTTCAGATTTTGCTCTATGACTTCTCAGAGAAAGGGTTCATCAGTCTCCTTCCTTCCCTTCCTGACTGTATCTTAGATCCAATTTAGAGGATGCTGAGCCATTAGCCGCTAGGTTGGGTCCTATCTAATGCAGCTATAGAGAAAATGTCTTTAACATTATATCCATGTCTGAAATATACCAACTCCTGTTTAAAATGATAATACCACATCCAGAATTCTATAATTACTATGTAAATTCTATTTTGAGATTTTAAATTTAAGAGCTTATAATTTCTTATGGAAATAAAATTTGTAAGAATTATAAATGGATTTTGCACACAGGAAAAAGATATCCTTATCTACTCTTAATAAATTCCTTGGATGAAATGCCTAACTACACAGGATATAAAATGGCCTTTGAAGACTGGGATGTTGACAGATTCCAAAAGAAGAATAAGAAGCATCAAACCACTATTTACTTTAAATTTACAGCCACTCGTTAGCAGGGCCTTTAATCATCAAAGACACTATGTTTAATATTCAACTTGCTGTATACACTCAACCAATTTCCCCAGCAACTGCTCTTGGAAGTTCAAGTTGAGTAAAGGACTGAAGTTTCCCACATCCACACTGCAACGTCAAAGCGACAAATGCAGGACGCCTTGCATTAGAACGCACTGTGGGCGCTCTCCAGGACAAAGGTTTGCGAGGGCCCTGATGACACAGGCCACATGAGCTACCCAGAGTTTATCAAGCTAGAGTGGTACACACAAGACTGTCTCCAGGAAGTCTTTGTGACCTTGAGTTTGAGAGGTTTCTCCAAGACTATTTGCCATTAGATTTGGGCTTCCATCCTGTTTACTGTATGCTTTATTTGAGCCCAGTAACAAAAGACAAAGGGAACATGTCTCTAAGAGGCAGGGAGCTCAAGTCCATCAGCTAACTGACAGGTTCAATTCATTAATCTCTGGAGTGGACTGGTGCTGACTAGGGACACAAGAGTACATGCAAGGAAAGTGTAGCTAAGGCACTAAGGCCTGACTTAGCATAGGAACAGGCCTGACAGGAATGGCAGACTTGTGTTAATGAGTAGTTAGACACCAGCAGGGGCCTGTAGTCAGCTGGTTTGTTCCTGCACAGCCTTGCCAGTTGTTAAAATACTGTAATACTGCTGAAGTGAAGTGAAGTGAAGTGAAGTTGCTCAGTCGTGTCCGACTCTTTGCGACCCCATGGACTGTAGCCTATCAGGCTCCTCCATCTGTGGGATTTTCCAGGCAAGAGTGCTGGAGTGGATTGCCATTTCCTTCTCCAGGGAATCTTCCCGATCCAGGAATCGAACCTGGGTCTCCCGCATTGCAGGTAGATGCTTTACCATCTGAGCCACCAGGGAAGCCCCAAGTGGTTGTTAAATATTTTGAACAAATATTGCAGACATCAGATTACACAGTCCTGAAAAGGAGGTACAGAAGCCTTGAGAGGAGCTGGCAGGAAAGTGGACCAGGACATCTCAAGGGGACTTAAATAGAGAGCATGAAGGAAGCAGTATTTCAGGAGGACCTTCTTGACATGTAGATCTTCTGCGTGATCGCCCCAGGAAGTGCAGAGGGAGGGCGTTTTGTAATCCTGTGCCTGGTGGAGGTGACAAGTTGCTGTTTGCTCCCGGCACTTCATAGGAAGTGGCTCATTGGTCACTTCGTGATAGATAATCTCTGTTTATTTAGACAGAGCCTGGCCTCACCTGCCTTAGATACCCAGATGGAACTGACTAATACTCTAATACTAATTTTCCTGACTAATACTTCTTGGAAATCTCAGTCCTTTGCCACCAGCCTCCTGCCCCAGGGCACAGGCAGTGAGATGGCAGCTGGAAGTAAAGAGATAAGGGCAGAGGACTATCCCTTCTGGTTCGCTCCAGCAGGAGCAGTGGGGGTACAAGTCACGGCCCAGGAATGAGGAAGAGTCTTGTGTGAGGTGAGGTGGGAGGAGGGAGAGCAGGGCCTCCTCCAGAACAGGCCCCAGCAAAGGCAGCTGCGCAGGGACACAGGGTCCTTACAGAAGCAGCCAAGCCAGAGCCAGACAAGCACAGCTCACAAGGACAGGGAGCGAGTCGCAGGGTGGGTGCGCCCGATGCAGGTGGCCCTGGTGACTGTAACTGGAAACCTTTGCCCGTTCACCAGTCCCTGGAAGAACAGTTTCCTAACAACACACAGAAATGAAATGCAAACCAAGAATGAAGTCAGCTTGGGAAGTGGATGTGCTGAGGAGCTGTGACAGGATGACCGCCATAAGGACGCTCACAGATACTGGCATGCAGACGGGCCAAGATTCTGACAAACTGTGGGTCCAGAGGTACTGGGCCAACACATGGACCGGAGTCTCCAGAGGGTTGTGGAACCACAACCAGCAAGAACATGCAGTGAAAGGAGGAAACGCCCTCCCTCTGCACTGCCTGGGGAGATCCCCCAGAAGCAATAGCGAATGCACAGCTCAGGTCAGAGCAGACCCCATCGGGCTGGGCACCTGAAGCAGCGGCTCCCCCAGGGGCTGGGGCTGTCCACCCCATGTTCGTGGCCTGGTAACAGCCAGACTACCAGTGACAACCTAAGTTTACTTTGTAGAAAATCTTCTCACAATAGGCAGCTCTGGAATGTTTACAACAAAATAACCAGCTTTCCATGTAAGCATCCCTCAGTGATGTTAGAATGAAGTCCTTCTGTGGGAGATAAACCTGAGCCCCAGTTATTTCCGTACAGCATAAACTATTAGATGCAAGCTGTTAAACAAACAGATGGTTGCCTCTCGTTGGACCGCAGTGTACTGTCCCCCCTTTTCTTGTAGGCAAGATTCCAGCTTCCATGACTTTCCTTGACTTCCAGAGAGCAGATGTGAACTTTCTCAAAGGAGGAACAGCCAAGAAACCACCTGAAGCAAGATTAAAGGGACCAGGGAAGCTCATCCAGGTTAGGAGACCTGAGACACTGCACACACCCTAATCTTGTCAGCAACCAAACACTAAAGTATTGTTATAAAAGAAGCTCAGTCATGTCCCACTCTTTGTGACCCCACTGTAGCCTACCAGGCTCCTCTATCCATGGGGTTTTCCAGGAAAGGGTACTGGAGTGGGTTGCCATTTCCTTCTCCAGGGAATCTTCCCAACTCAGGGATCGAACCGGGGTCTCCCGCATTGTAGGCAAATGCTACATTTACCATCTGAGCCACCAAGCTTTGTTATAAAATGAACTCGCTCAGTCATATCCGAATCTTTGCAACCCCATGGACTGTAGCCTATCAGGTTCCTCCATCCATGGGATTTTCCAGGCAAGAATACTGGAGTGGATTGCCATTTCCTTCTCCAGGAAATCTTCCCAACCCAGGGATTGAACCCAGGTCTCCGGCATTGTAGGCAGATACTTCACTGTTTGAGCCACCAGGGAAGCATAGTTTTTATGCTTTACCATCTCAGCCACCAAGCTTTGTTATAAAACTACACATCAAATCCTCTCAGATTGGGACTCATAGTTTTTGAGGCAGGAGCCTGCTGTGTCCCTCTTTGCCTAGCAAAGCAATAAAGCTTCACTTTTCTACTTAAACCAAAACAGTCTCTAAAGTTTGATTAGGCACTTGTGTACAGACAGGCTAAGTTATTGGCATCAACTTCACCTAATTCAGTGTTGCCTATGACTCCCAACACTCACACTGTCCTCCATAGTCAATCTTCCAAAGTCATCCATAATCAGCCTCAAGCAATGTGTGTGGGGGGAGGGGGGAGGGGAGTGGAGACATTTTATGTTATGATCAACTTCAGTACCAAATCCACAGGGCCTGTCTCATAATGAAATTATAATAATAACAGTTAGCATTTACTTATCCATTTTTTTAAAAAAAACTTTGTTTTTGAGGGTTTTCTTGTTAGTGTGTGCTGTTTTTTTTTTTTTTTTTTTTTTGAGGATTTTTATTTTCAAAACCCGCCATCCTGAAATTTATGTTCTAGTTGGGGGAGACAAATAAACAATAAAATACATAAGGTGCCCAATGGCACTATGGGCTATGGAAAAGAATAAAGCCATAAAGGGAAGAATAAAGAATAAAGGGAAGGATGTAATGAGGAAGCATTGGCAGGAGAGAGGCAAGGATGGACCTCTCTGAAGGGTGAGCTTGGAGGGCGGCAGCCCAGGCCGGTGTGGAGGTGGGTAGGGTGGTATAAGGTAAGGTCAGAGAGGCCAGGCCCAGGACCCAGGGGCATGGCTCCAGGTAAGTCTTGGTTGTTGTTGTTGTAGTGGTTTTAGTCACTAGACCCCATGGACTGTAGCCTGCCAGGCTCCTCCATCCATGGGATTCTCCAGGCAAGAATACTGGAGTGGGTTGCCATTCCCTTCTCCAGGGGATCTTCCCAACCCAGGGATCAAACCCAGGTCTCCTGCACTGCAGGCAGATGCTCAGAGAGTACTCTGAGCTACCAGGGAAGGAGGTCATGTCCAACTCTTTTGCAACCCCATGGACTGTCCCATTAATTGTAGCCACCAGGCTCCCTGGTGGCTTAGACGGTACAGCATCTGCCTACAGTGTGGGAGACCGGGTTCAATCCCTGGGTCGGGAAGATCCCCTGGAGAAGGAAATGGCAACCCACTCCAGTATCCTTGCCTGGAAAATCTCATGGACAGAGAAGCCTGGTGGGCTGCAGTCCACAGGGTTTCAAAGAGTTGCACATGACTGAGCGACTAACACTTACTTACTTAGGCTCCTCTGTCCATGATATTTCCCAGGCAAGAAAACTGGAGTGGGTTGCTGTTTCCTTCTCCAGGGGATCTTCCTGACCCAGGGACAGAACCCATGGGACAGAACCCATGTCTCACAGGGACTGTCTACCATTGAGTCACCTGGGAAGCCCAAGTCCTGTTAAGTTTGGATTAAGTTCTGAGTCAGATCAGAAGCTACCAAGGGACTAACATAATATGACTTACATTTTAAAAGGATCTTTTGGTGTGTTAAGAAGAAACTGTAGGAGGATAGATTACATGTAGGAAAAGCTAGTTAGGAGATTTAACAATAACCCAGAAGACAGATGGCAGTAGCAGGGACCGACGTGTAGCAGTGGAGATGACATAGTCTAGATCTACGCTGTGGCGAATTGACAGGATTTGCTGATGGACTGGATATGAGATTAAAGAGAAAGAAAAAAGTTGAGGATGACTCCTAGGATTCTGCCTAAGTGAGCAAAAGGATGGAAGGACTTTTTTGAGGTAAGAGAGTCTCAAAGAACAGGTACGTATATGTATACATACAGGGGTAAAGGAATCAGGAATTTGGTTTAGGGTATGTATTGTGGCTCAGCAGGTAAAGAATCCGCCTGCAATGCAGGAGACCTGGGTTCAATCCTAGGGTTGGGAAGATCCCATGGAGAAAGGAAAGCCTGGAGAATTCCATGGACTGTATAGTCCAAGGGGTCGCAAAGAGTTAGACACGACTGAGCAACTTTCACTTCATTTCATGTCAAATTTGGAAACTCTAATAGAAATCTAAGCGATGACTAAAGAGAAATTCTTTTACCCAAAGCTCTGTTGCCTCATCTCCAGTACTGCTTGTTTACAATTTCCCCCCATCTCCCTCCTGTTCATTTCTCCATTCCGAACATCTTAAACCACATCCTGCCTCTCTAGCCATGTTGAAACACCTGTTTGTTTGTTTTTTTTCTTTTTTTAAAGAATCATCGTGAGTGTGCTTATTGGTTGGTGACATTTAAGTACATAGTTAGTCTAAATGCCAAGTCAGAGATCCAAGCTGGAGAGAGAAATCTGGGACTCAGCAGAGCACTGAGGGCATTTAAGGCCCTGACACTGGATAAAATCACTCAGGAAGTGTGTGATGACAGAGTAAAGAGCTGACGACTCAGCCCCAGGCTCTCCAACACTAAAGGGCTGGAGAGGAAGGAATCAGGCTAAAGAGACTAAAAATAAATAGACAAGTAAGAAGATGCTGCTTCCCTGAAAGCCAAATGAAGAAAGAATTCAAGAAGGAAAAAAGTCAATGCTGCTGACAGATCAAGGAGGAGAAGGCTTAGGAACTTCCCTGGTGATGCAGTGACTAAGAATCCATACTCCCAACGCAAGTAGTATGGGTTTGATCCCTGGTCAGGGAACTAGATCCCACATGCTGCAACTAATGGTCCCATGTGCCAGCCACTAAGACCTGGTGCAGCCAAATAAATAAATATTTAAAGAAAAGAATAAGAAGAAGGCTTTTGATCTAACAATGACCTTGACAAGAGCTATTTCCATGGAGTGATGGAGCTAGAAGCCAGGGTGGAGGGTTTTAGGAGAAACAAGGAAAAGAGGAACTGGAAATAGCAAGTATAGATGACTCTCTTGAGGGTTTTTCTGTAGCAGAGAACAGAGGAATGAGACTATCAGTAGAGGGGGATTTGGGGTCTAGGGTGGGTATTTTGTGAAGATGGGAGCTATTAAAACATGTCTGTACAATCATGAGAATGACCAGTAGAGAAGAAACCCCTGATGCAGGAGATTACCAGAAGTGCCAACGCTGAGCAGACAGAAGGAGACAGGAAGAGAAGACTAGACAGGGACGGGTCTCCCACAGAAACAAGAGGGAAGAGGGAAGGAAGCTGATGGGTGTGGGGTGGGAGGGTGTGCTCATTCTCTTCTGAGAGCTTCTGTTTTCTTGATGAAATAGGAAACCAAGAGCAGCTGCAAGAAAGGTTGAAGGAGGTAATGGGGATTTGCAAAGAGAGGAGAAAATACTACACAGTGACCCAGGAGGGTGAACATGTTGGGGAAAAACTGTGTGATGGATGGGCAACAAGGAGGCTCCACTTGAGATGGGAGGCTGTGAATTCAAATGGAACTTGTCATGAAGATGTAGAGAAAAGGGAACACTTGTATGTTGTTGATAAGAATGTAAATTGGTGCAGCCACTAATGCGTGGAGTTTAGCCACTCCACACTAAAACAGTATGGAGTTTTCTTAAAAACCTAAAGCAACTGTCATATGACCGAAAAATTCCACTCCTGGGTATACATCTGAAAAAACCAAAATCAGTAATTCAAGAAGATATATGTATGCCAATATTCACAGCAGCACTACTTATAATTGCTAAGATATGGAAGCAACTTAAGAGTCCATCAACAGATGAATGAAAAAAGAAGATGGAGTATGTATATACCATGGAATACTACTCAGCCATAAACAAGGGCAAAATTTTGCCATTTGCAACAACATGCATGGACTTGGGGAGTATCAGGCTAAGTTAAATGTCAGACCACTGATACACATAGCATTTAAAAAACAAAACAAACTAGTAAGTATAACAAAAAAGAAACAGACACACAGATACAGAGAACAAACTAGTGGTTACTAGTGGGGAGAAGAAGAGGAGGAGGGGTAAGATGCAAAGAGGATTAAGTGGTACAAGTTATTATGCAAAAAATAAATACACTATAAGGATATACCATATAATGGGGAATATCACCAATATCTTATAACAGCTGTAAATGGAATATAACCTTTAAAAATTTTGAATCACTATGTTGTATACTTGTAACTTATATAATATTGAATGTCAACTATACTTCAAATTATAAAAAAAAAAAAAGGAGTCTTGTCACTGTGGTGGTGTGTTAAGAGGCCAGGAGCTAAATACATGAAGAGCTGGGTTTCCAAAGTCCACCATGTGCCAGGCATTATGCCTCATACACTTTGACTTTCCTTATGGCTGCCCCATGAGAAGGTAGGCATTACTATCTCCATTTTACAAATGAGGGAACCTACACAGAGAGGCCAAACGATGTACCCAAACCACAGAAAAAAGCAGAACCAGAATTCAAACCAGGCAGTCTAATGCAGCACCACCACCACCCATGCTATGCAAAACAGCTGTCTCAGATTGGAGTAGTCGTTTCCATTTTCAGACCTTTATAACGGCTTCCAAAATAACCTTTTTTGCATGAAATGTCTAGATTTTAAATCCAATATAAACCTTTCAATGGTCACCTCAATTCAAAGCAGTTAACAGTTGTTCTCTTTGGGATGACAAGTAATGCAGAAGCAGCAGGATGGGAGGGAAAGAGGAAAGGTTAAATGAACTACAATTCTGAGCCTAGAAGAAAAAGGATAAGAAATAAGTTAGTCCTTGCTTAGAACTAAAGGAGGCTGACTGATCCCAATTACTATGTCCTAAAAATCAGAATAGATCTTCAATAAATGGTGTTGGGAAAACTGGACAGTTACATGTAAAAGAATGAAATTAGAACACTTCCTAACACCATACACAAAGATAAACTCACGATGGATTAAAGACCTAAATGTAAGACCAGAAACTATAAAACTCTTAGAGGAAAACACAGGCAGAACACCCAATGACATAAATCAAAGCAAGATCCTGTATGACCCACATCCTAGAGTAACAGAAATAAAAACACAAGTAAACAAGTGGGACCTGATTAAACTTAAAAACTTTTGCACAGCCAAAGAAACTACAAGCAAGGTGAAAAGACAAGCCTCAGAATGGGAGAAAATAACAGCAAATGAAACAACTGACAAAGGATTAATTTCCAAAATATACAAGCAGCTCATACAACTCAATACCAGAAAAACAAGCAACCCAATCAAAAAGTGGGGAAAAGACCTAAACAGACATTTCTCCAAAGAAGACATACAGATGGCTAACAAACACATGAAAAGATGCTCAACATCACTCACTATTAGAGAAGTGCAAATCACAACTACAGTGAGATATCACCTCACACCGGTCAGAATGGCCCTCAACAAAAAGCCTACAAACAACAAATGCTGGAGAAGGTGTGGAGAAAAGGGAACGTTCTTGCACTGTTGATGGGAATGTAAACTTATACAGCCACTATGGAAGACGTATGGAGATTCCTTAAAAAACTAGGAATAAAACCACCATAGGACCCAGCAATCCCACTCCTAGGCGTATACCCTGGGGAAACCAAAACTGAAAGACACATGTATCCCATTGTTCACTGCAGCACTATTTACAATAGCTATAACATGGAAGCAACTGAGATGTCCATCAACAAATGAATGGATAAAGAGGTTGTGGTACATATACACAATGGAATATTACTCAGCCATAAAAAGGAATGCATTTGAGTCAATTCTAATGAGGTGGATAAACCTAGAACCTATTATACAGAGTGAAGTGAGTCAGAAAGATAAAGATAAATACCATATTCTAACACATATACACGGAATCTAGAAAAATGGTACTGAAGAATTTATTTACAGGGCAACAATGGAGAAACAGACAGAAAATAGACAAATGGACATGCGGAGAGGGGAGGAGAGGATGAGATGAATGGAAAGAGGAACATGGAAAGTTACATTACCATATGTAAAACAGATAGCCAACAGGAATTTGCTGTATGGCTCAGGAAACTCAAACAGGGGCTCTGTATCAACCTAGAGGGGTGGGATAGGGAGCGAGCTTCAAAAGGGAGAGGATATATGTATACCTATGGCTGATTCACGTTGAGGTTTGACAGAAAACTGCAAAATTCTGTAAAGCAATTATCCTTCAATAAAAAATAAATTAATTTTAAAAAATCAGAACAGAACCATAAAGGAGTTTAAAAGTATTTTTTTCCCCCACAGAATTCTTAAAGACAATGACAGGCACACATCTTACTTGCTGGCAATGCGGATGATGTTGCCAGATGATGAACTCATCATCTTTACGGCCAACATTTTCTTAGTGCCTGAGTGCTCTTTAAAAATACATATTTGGAAATAAATACAATTTTCCACATTAGAAAAAAATACTATTTGGGTTCCTTAAAATTAAAAACAACAGTAATAATAGCACCAGAATAACAGCAACTATCTATGTATGGCAAACACTATGATGGGTCCCTTATTCTGTTTCCTGAGTTAAACCTACTCCACGAGGCAAGCATTCTGCTTCCCATTCTGTAGACAATTCTAGAGCTCAGAGGGGTTAAGAAATATGACCCAAGTCACATAACCAGTAAGTGGCAGAACTCTGAATCTGCGAACATCTGGGCCTGGATTAGGCAATAAACAGGGAGGAGACAGGCTTACAACCAGAAATAGTCACTAACTAGGTCAAAGAACTGTCACTAAACTTAAATAATAGACTTTTAAGCAATTCAGTCAGGGAAACTTACAAAAGGGTTGTTGCCTAAATTCAGAGTATGCTTCATAAGAGGAACACTAAAGTCTCCATGACACACAACAAGCCCATATGGCTATTTTCTGAAGTGTTTTTCTATTTATTTATTTTAATTGGAGGCCAATTACTTTACAATATTGTCATTGTTTTTGCCATACATTGACATGAATCACCCATGGGTGTACATGTGTTCCCCATCTTGAACACCCCTCCCACTTCCCTCTTTCTGAAATTTTAAAAGAACAAAACAAAACAAAAAAACAATTCCACTCTCTCCCTATTGAACCAAGTGTTCCCTGCCTCTAAATGTATTTGGAGGGAGATCAGAAAGAGACTCAGACAAAAGGGCCTCCAGGAAACCACTCCTTGCCCTGGTTTCACCAGGGAGGCTGTCCTTTGAAGTCTCTCCCAACAGTTTCACTTAGATGTTTTTCTCTCCAAAACGAGGAATGATTCCTCAGAGATCCACCACTGGAAGGCAGAGAAACAAACTATCACATACGTGTATGTCAGGAGTTTTTTGTTTGTTTAATATTAGTTCTGCTTTAAACTTTGCTTCTTACCTGGATCCACATCAGAAGAGCAAGGAATAGAACAAGCTTCCTCAGAACTAAAAGCCTCACTGTTGGTCTCCTGGCTGGGTCTCTGCAACACATAATCCCTTATGTCGTAAGCTGATGGCAGGTCCAAAGCATTGCTCTCCTCTGTCTGGCTACCTGGAGTGGTCTCTTGGGTTGCCATAGTCCTGCATGAAAAAAAATGAGACAATTCAATATAGAAGGCATTGCATGGGAGAAGCCTCCATTACAGCCATGGCTTAAAGCAACTTAAAGGCCAAATACCAGTAGAATCAGAATAATTTACTTTCCTGTTATTAATGGTTTTCTTTGTCTTCATTTTAGATCCAGTATTTTTTCACTATGTCTCTCCATTATGAGAAATAAATAATTACCAGTACAGAAAGAAACCATAAATAATTTCAGCTGGAAAATGAACTGCATGTCTGATAAGGATGAAATACTGTGCACCAGTACAATCCAAGGACTGAATAAATGTTTAACAATATGCGAAACTGTCCATATATATTAAATGGAAAAAGATTTAAAAACTACAGGTAGGGTTTCATCCAGATTTTATAAAATATCATGTGTGAGATGTGTGTGTATGAAATATACAGACCTATAGCTAGAAAGGGCTTTCCAAGTGGCACTAATGGTAAAGAACCCACCTTCCAAAGCAGGAGACGTAAGAGACTAGAGTTCAACCCCCGGGATGGGAAGATCCCCTGGAGGAGGGCATCGCAACCCACTCCAGTATCCTTGCCTGGAGAATCTCCATGGACAGAGGAGCCTGGAGGGCTACAGTCCATAGGACTGCAAAGAAGAGGACACGACTGAAGTAACTTAGCATGCATGTACATACCCACATGGCTAGAAAAAACAAGTCTGGAAGGGTATGAAAAGTAAAAGTGAAAGTGTTAGTAGCTCAGTCATGTCCAACTCTTTGTGACCCCATGGACTGCAGCCTGTCAGGCTCCTCAGTCCATGGAATTCTCCAGTATACTCCATCTTAATTCCAGTGATAATTAATTCAGTGGTTTAATTCTTGGGTAGTGAGATTACAGGTGACTTGCATCTTCTGTAACCTTCAGACAACTGTTAACATGCCAGGCCTCGAGGATACAAAGGTGAGTATGATAGATACTTCCTTTGAGTTGCTTACGTTGGGATGATCCAAACACAGAGACAGACAATGCTAACACCATGTTAAGGTGGAGAGACACCCAGAGAAGGGCAGTAGGCCTTCTGAAGGAGACTGTCCCCAGGCATGCGGCAGGCCATGGCTGGCTCCCAGAGGAACAAGCTTGGCCCACTCCAAGTAGCAAGGGGTGTCGGAAGTGTGAAGTGAGAGTCAAGGACAGTCACATATTGGTTAACTGGGGAGGGACAAACCTCTGGTTGCAGATGGATGGCCATGGGACCTCTGCTCTTCCTTACCAGCTCTAGGAAGGACAGCAAGGCTTGGATTTGTCAACAACTTGGATACACACATCCTCTAGCTGAGCTCTGAAAACCTCAAAGGCGGATTACTGGGTCCAGCATTTGGACATTTCTTGTTAAAAACTAGGTGTCCCTTACCCCACGTGGTTAATGTCTACCTGAGGAACTTTGAGTATGATAGATACTTCCTTTGAGTTGCTTACATTTGGATGATCCAAACACAGAGACAGATAATGCTAACACATGATAAGGTGGAGAGACACCCAGAGAGGGGTAGAGCCTTTGGAAGGCTCTTTGCCAGCCCTGCCCACCTCTCTGTAAAGTAATTATAGGCTTGGGGAGATCATGGACCCTCTGCTACTCTCTGCCTCATCAGCTGTCATCAGTAAACCTTACTAAGGTCAACATTATGCCTTGTGACTGCCGTGGGCCATCAAGCACCACGAAGAGAAGACACGTGGTCAGATCTGCAGATTTGGCAGCCGAACAGCAACGGATTTGCAGGGCCTAAGTAAGCCCAGTGGCAGGCAATTTCAGAGGCAACAGGAATTCAATCACCTGCTGCGGTCCCAGGGAGGAAGAGCATGTGAATGAGGGCAGGACACTAGCAACCAAGAGCAAAGGGCAGGTTAAGAACATATTTAGGAACAGAGATGAGTGTCAAACTTAATAACTAAATGGATAAAGGGGCTAAAGAGGAACCAGGAGTCAACAAGGAGTGACAGCTTCAGTGATGGGGCTATATTATCAATTGACTTAGAGCAGACAGGAGAAACACAGGCTTGGGAGGAGGCAGTATTCCAAATTATGGAATACTATCCAGCTGTTAAAATGACAGTCAGAACTTAAAAGATGCTTCCCTTTCGCCCCTCCCTCTCATGCTCTCCTGCTAACCAGGTTACGTCTGGATTCCTCAACGCTCATCTCCGCCTGGCCTCCGGTTTCCGTACAAAATGGTGTCTCACGGCGCTGACTCTCACCTTACATTGCCTCCAGCCCATCCTCTACCACTGATAAATGAAACTGAAATATGGGAGGGTTGTGCCGAGAAAAACTACGGAGGATAATGAAAGTCGAGGGACCCTGGTGAGTAGGGAAAGGTTGGAAATAAAACAGAGATTAGACAATTGCCTCAAAAAAAAAAAAGAACTTAAAAGATGTATGTCTGAATGACAGAAGCAATTTCAGAATAACATGAACAGTATACTAATATGGGAAGTTAACATTTATTGAGTGCTTATTGGAGGCCAGGCACTGTGCTAAGAGCTTCCTCCACAACAGTCCAGTGAGGCAGGCAATCTTATTACATATCACCCTCATTTACAGTCAGATAGTCAGTCCCCAAACACAGCAGAAGCAGAGTAACTCACCCAAGGAAACCTGTGTAGAAAGTATCAACCTAGGATGAACCCAGCTCCAAGACCTGCCAGCCTTCTGTGCCTGCAGAGCCTCCTGACTACAGCCCAAGCTACCACCTGATCAGGCAAAAATAGGGAGGTATAAAAACAAATCAACAGAGAGACATGGCAAGGTCATTCTTGTCTCAGGGCACCCAGTCACATGCCATTGTGGACATTCCTTCAGGCAGACAGTGAGCCAAGACATCAGCCGATTGTTTCTGAAAGGAGTGATCAAGGTTCCCAAAGAGTAAGAACATCCTGTCTTTGCACAGGTGCTGAATTAGCCTACTAAGCCTGAAGTTTCAGCAAACATATCTGCTGCAGGCATCTGTGGCTCCTCCTTCTGCTCTCACCTTACCAAACACTGCTCTAGAGGCTTCTGGAAGGGAACAAGCAGGTCAGTGAATGACAACCAAGTATCCTGCCTGTCTACAAAGGTATCTTGGAATCAGCCAAGGGTCTCCTGCATTGGAGGCAGATTCTTAACCAACTGAGTTATGTATGTGGCTTACATACATACAATGTAATATTCTTCCATATAAAAGAATAAATCTTGCCATTTGCAGCAATGTGAATGGACCTAGGGAGAAGGCAATGGCACCCCACTCCAGTACTCTTGCCTGGAAAATCCCATGGGCGGAGGAGCCTGGTATGCTCCAGTCCATGGGGTCGCAAAGAGTTGGACACGACTGAGCGACTTCACTTTCATGCATTGGAGAAGGAAACGGCAACCCACTCCAGTGTTCTCACCTGGAGAATCCCGGAGACGGGGGAGCCTGGTGGGCTGCCATCTATGGGGCTGCACAGAGTCGGATACAACTGAAGCGACTTAGCAGCAGCAGCAGCAGAATGGACATAGAGGGCATTATAAATGAAATGAGTCAGAGAAAGACAAATACTTTATGATCTCTCTTATATGTAGACTCCAAAAAAGCTTTATATATATATATATAATGTATTCACATGTGGCTTCCCTGATAGCTCAGTTGGTTTTGGTTTTGGATTTAAAAAGTCACTGCCAAGACCTATATCACCTCTATTTTCTTATAGGATTTTTACTGTTTTAGGTCTTAAATTCAAGTCTTTTATCCATTTGAGTTAACTTTTGTGTATAGTGGTCCAGTTTCATTCTTTTACATGTAGCTGCCAATTTTCCCAGTGCTCTGTATTGAAAAGACTATCCTTTCCCCATTGAATATGCTTGTCTCCTTATCATAAACTAACTGATCATATATGTATAGGTTTATTTCTGAACTCTATTCTGTTCTACTGATTTATGTGTTCCATTTATGCCAATACCATACTGTTTTAATTATTATAGCTTTGTAATATAAATCAGGGAGCATGATACCTGCAGCTTTGTTCTCAAGATTGCTATGGCTATTCAGCATCTTTCCTAGTTCCACAAATTTTAGTGTTTTGTTGTTGTTTTATTACTGTGAAAAATGTCATTGGGATTTTGATAGATATTGCATTGAATATCATATTGTTTGGGGTAGCATGGACATTTTAATATTAATTCTTTCAATCCATGAGCACAGAATCTTTCATTTATTTGTGTCTTCTTTAATTTCTTTCATTAATATCTTTTAGTTTTCACTATACAGATCTTTCATTTTCTTGGTTAAATTTATTCCTAGGTAAAAACAAAAAAAAATTTAAGAAGAAAATTTATTCCAAGGTATTTTATTCTTTTTGATGCAACTGTACATGGGATTATAGTCTTAATTTCTCTTTCCAGTAGTTCACTATGTAACAAATTTTTTTGTGTTGATTTTGTATCTCACAACTTCGCTGAATTTATTAGTTCTAGTGGTTTGTTGACGGAGGTTTTAGGGTTTTCCATTCATAATATCATGTCATTTGCAAATAGTGACGGTTTTACTTGTTTTCCAATTAAGATGCCTTTCGCTTCTTTTCTTGCCTAACTGCTCTGGCTATAGCTTCCAATACTATGGTGAATAGAAGTGGCAAGTGTAGCCATCATTGTCTTGTTCCTGACCTTAGCTGTGGGCTTGTCACACATGGTCTTTTCCTAGATTTCACAATTAACATTTTCCTATGATTCTCTTTTTCAGATACAGCTATCCAACCCTCTATTACTCTATAAATTCACCTTATTTGTATACATATTTCCATTTAAAATTTGATAATAATGAAAGCTTCTGAGGGGATGCTTAAGATATAATCAGTTTGCATTTTCAAAGGCTCACTCTGTCAGCTGAGTGAAACATGAATCAGAGGAGAGTAAGCATGAAGCAGGGAACCCAGCTGGGAAGATCTGCAGAAATGTCCTAAGATATGCAGGGGCTCTGGGTTGGAGAGACAGATCTCACTCTTTAGCTGTCATCCTGGGCGGTCACTTAACCTCAGTTTCCTCATTGATAAAAATGGTTGTCATAAGAATTACACAAAATTTATGCACATAAAATACTTAGTATAGTCTCTGCACTCAATAATGGCTAGCTTTAAGAAGTAAAAATAGTAATAATTAAAAAACAAATCATAAGCTCCTCTCTTCCCAGACTATCACCAGCCCATTTGCCCCTCTATTTCCCATTCTGTAGCCATCTTGCTTCTTTCATTCTTTACCAGTATATTCTACGGTCTACAATCTTATTAATACCCTGATCTTCCCCACCCTGCCCATCCTGTCTTTTCCTCAACTATCTACCTACTGGACATGAGAGTCATCAAACGGGTAAGGGCAGACTGACTCACTCTAAGTATCTGAGTACCCACATATAATGGGGTGTTGGGGCAAATAATTCCTGAGATATTTATTTCATAATTTCCTCTCAGTCCCCTGCTTTTTAAAAATATTTACTTATTTGGATGCCCCAGGTTTTAGTTGCTGCATGTGGAATCTAGTTTCCTGACCAGTGATCAAACCCAGGCCCTTTGCATTGGTAGCACAGAACCTTAGCCACTGGACCAAAGGAAAGTCCCTCAACACTTCTATGTTTTCTGTGAGTGACTGAGTGAAGTCGCTCAGTCGCATCTGACTCTTTGCGACCCCATGGACTGTAGTCTATCAGGCTCCTCCATCCACAGGATTTTCCAGGCAATAGTACTGGAGTGGGTTGCCATTTCCTTCTCCAGGGTATCTTCCCAACCCAGGGACTGAACCCGGATCTCCCTCATTGTAGACACACACTTTACCATCTGAGCCACCAGGGAAGTCCTTATGTTTTTTCTACTCTTCTTCAATTGGACCTTCCCCATCACTCTCACAACTTTCTCTTCATTTCAATAGATCATCTTTCTTCCCAACTGACAAGGAAACAGAATCTAGCAGAGGAACTTCATCTCCATCAAAACATAATAAAGGCTCCCATATCTGTGCTCAGTCATGTCCAACTCTTTGCAACCCCATGGACTTGTAAAGCACTTCTGTTCATGGAATTTTTCCAGGCAAGAATACTAGAGCAGGTTGCCATTCCCTTCTCCAGGGAATCTTCCTGACCTAGGAATCGAACCTGGGTCTCCTAAATTGCAGACAGATTCTTTACCATCTGAGCCAATTGTGTGGCAAAGGCCAACCACTATACCTGGGCTTTAGATTCAACTCTCTGGACCTTTCCAGAAGCCTTAAGTGATGATAATCCCTTCTCTGGCTTCTGTTTCACTGGATCTTCACTTACACTTTTTAAATTGCTCCCATTTTCAATAAAAACTGGTATGTAAAAGAATGTCCTTATTCTTTGGAATGGTACCCAAATATTTCAGCTTTAGAGAAACATGATGTCTGCAGCATATTCATTTATATTTTTGTTGTTGTTCAGTCGGTCAGACTTGTCTGACTCTTTGTGACCCCATGGACTGCAGCATGCCAGGCTTCCTTGTCCATCACCAACTCCTGGAGTTTGCTCCATGAGTTTGCAAACTCATATCCATCGAGTCCATAATGCCATCCAAACATCTCATCCTCTGTTGCCGTCTTCTCCTTCTGCCCTCAATCTCTCCCAGCATCAGAGTCTTTTCCAATGAATCAGCTCTTTGCATCAGGTGGCTGAAGTACTGGAGCTTCAGCTTCAGCATCGGTCCTTCCAATGAATATTCAGGGTTCCTTTTCCTTTAGGGTTGACTAGCTTGATCTCCTTGCTTGATCTCCTTTTCCTTTAGGGTTGACTGCTTGATCTCCCCCTATCCAAGGGACTCTCAAGAGCCTTAAAAATAGCTGAGAAAAGAAGAGAAAGTGAAAAGGCAAAGGATAAAAGATATACCCATCTGAATGCAGAGTTCCAAAGAATAGCAAGGAGAGATGAGAAAGCCTTCTTCAGTGAACAATGCAAAGAAATAGAGGAAAGCAACAGAATGGAAATCACTAGCGATCTCTTCAAGAAAATAAGAGATACCAAGGGAACATTTCATGCAAAGATGGGCAAAATAAAGGACAGAAATGGCAAGGACCTAACAGAAGCAGGAGGCATTTAGAAGAGGTGGCAAGAATACACAGAACTATACAAAATGATCTTAATGACCTGGATAACCACAATGGTGTGGTCACTAACCTAGAGCCAGATATCCTGGAGTGTGAAGTCAAGTGGGCCTTAAGAAGCATTAATATGAACAAAGTTAGTGGAAGTGATGGAATTCAAGCTGAGCTATTTAAAATCCTAAAAGATTATGTTGTTAAAGTGTTGTACTCAATATGCTAGCAAATTTGGAAAACACAGCAGTGACCACAGGACTGGAAAAGTCAGCTTTCATTCCAATCCCAAAGAAGAGCAATGCCAAAGAATGTTCAAACTACCCACAATTACATTCATTTTGCATGCTAGCAAGGTAATGCTCAAAATCCTTCAAGTAGGCTTCAACAATTTATGAACTGAAAACTTCCAGAT
This sequence comes from Ovis aries, assembly GCF_016772045.2. Taxonomy (NCBI): domain Eukaryota; kingdom Metazoa; phylum Chordata; class Mammalia; order Artiodactyla; family Bovidae; genus Ovis; species Ovis aries. Next base: position 47,610,243 of record NC_056066.1, on the reverse strand, counting down.
ATGTGTACATGTATAAGAGAGAGAATGATAAAGTAAATGGGGCAAGTGTAGACAATTGGTGAATCTGGAAAATGTTATTTGAGAGTTCCTTATACTAGTCTTGTAATTTTCTGAAAGGGTAAAATTATACCAATATGAAAAGCTGTCAAGAAAGTAAAGCAAAAAGAAAACCTTTGACACCTGCCTTCCTTACAGCCAATCTCCTCTCACTTCCACAGACTTCTCAGGAGTCTAGAATTGGCTCATTTCCTCATCTCCACCAACTCAATCTCTCCACCATAACTTCTAGAAACTCCTTCTTCTGACATTCTTTCTTTACTTTTCAGGAAGCCACTCATCGGACTGACATCCCATCTCTGCCTGCTCTGTGGTTCATCTTCCATCTCCAACTGGACTTCTTCAAGGATCAGTCCAAGGCTTTCTCTTCTTCTTTACTCCTCTGAAACATTAATTACCACTCAGAAATGTCTAGTCTAGTTCCCCAACCTCAGAATCGTTTCTTTCTGACAGGTTTTCCAACAAGCCCTGCTTCTTCCCACTGAACCTATCCTTCCTTCTTGTAGATAACTATTCTAAAAAGTGGAACACTTCCAAGTTTACTCTATGAACCCAGTATTATCCTAACACCAAAACTAGACAAAGACATCACAAGAAAACTATAGACAAATATTATGAATACAGACAAAACTAGCAACATATAAAAAGGATTATACTCTGTGATCAAGCAGAACTTACCCCAGAAATGCAAAGTTACTTTAACATCTGTAAATCAATGTAATACACTATAATAGAATAAGGGACAAAAACCACAACAGACACACACACACACACACACACACACACAATAATTTGACAAAGTCAAATACCCACTCGCTATCAAAACACTCAACAAGCTAGGAATGGAAGGGAATGTCCTCAATCTGATAAAGAGCAATTTTTTTTTTTCTGGCCACTCCTTGCATCATGCACAACTTTCCCTAACCAGGGACCAAATCCATGCCCCCTAGCCACTGGACCACCAGGGAAGTCCTAAAGGGCATTTTTTTTTTTTCTAAAGGGAATTTTTGAAAAACCTGTAGCTAGCATGGAACTTCATGGTGAAAGACTGAATGCTTTTGCATTAAGACTGGCAACAATATTAACTGCTTTCATAATTTCTATACAACATTGTACTGAAGGTTTTAGCTGCACAATTAGGCAAGAAAATGAAATAAAAATTTTCCAGATAGGACAGAGAAAAGTAAAACTATTTCTATTAGCAGAAGACATGATCTTATGTATAGAAAGTCCCAATGAATCCACTTAAAAAACACTAGTAGAATAAATAAACAAGTTAATCGAGGTTGCAGGATACAAGATCAACACAGAAAAATCATTTGTATGTATATACACTAGCAGTAAACAATCTAAAAATGAAATTAAGTCTTCCCTAGTGGTCCAGTGGTTAAGAAGCTGTCTGTCAACACAGAGATACAGCTTTGACCCCTGGTCCAAGAAGATCCCACATGCCTCAGGGCAACTAAGTCTTTGCACCACAACTATTTACCCTGTGCTCTAGAGCCCATGTTCTACAACAAAAGAAGTCACCACAACGAGAGGCCCATGCACTGCAACTGGAGACTAGCCCCAGCTCATCCCAACTAGAGAAAACCCAGGCGAAGCAACAAAGACCCAGTACAGCCAAAGATAAATAGAATAAACAAAAATAAATTGTAAAAAAGATAAACATAAAATAATAATATAATTTCATTTACAAACGCAGAAAAAGAATAAAATACTGTAGCTAAGTCAGTAAAGACTCTGCTTGCAATGCAGGAGACCTGAGTTCTATTCCTGGGTTGGGAAGAACCCCTGGAGAAGGAAATGGCAACTCACTCCAGTATTCTTGCCTGGAGAATCCCATGGATAGAGGAGCCTGGTGGGCTCCATGAGTCCATGAGATCTCAAGAGTTGGACACATCTTAGCAACTAAACCACCATACATTTAAAGAAAAATATGTAAGGCATGGACACTGAAAACTAAGTGAATGGAAAGACATCCTATGTTCATAGAATAGAACACTTACTATTTTAAAATGACAATATTGCCCAAACTGATGTATGGATCAATACAATTCTTACAAAATCTGTTGGCTTTTTTTAAAATTTGCAGATGCTGACAAAACTATTTTAAAAATTCATATGGAAATGCAAGGGGTCCATAAAGCCAAACAATCTTAAAAACAAAGAACATGAAGTTATAGTATCCATGCTTTTCGATTTCAAAACCAACTACAAACAAGCAAACCACCATCTACAAGCTTCAGTAATCAAGGCTGTAGGCTTGAAAAAAGGACAGTCATAGAGGTCAATGTAATAAAACTGAGAGTTTTGATGTAAAATTTTATATTTATGGTCAACTGATTTTCTCCAGCATGCAAGACAATTCCACAGGACAAAAACAGTCTTTTCAACACTGAGACAACTGGATATCCATATACAAAAAAAGGTAAAATAGCTCAAGTACTTTGGAAAACAGTTTAGCAGTTCCTCAGTTGTTAGAGTTACACTTGGATCAGGCAACTCCATTCCTAGGTATCAATATATATATTCAAGAGAAATAGAAACATGTGTCTGCACAAACTGTACACAGATGTTCATGTGTGCATGCATGCTCAGTTGCTTAGTCATATTTGGCTCTTTTGAGACCCCATGGACCGTAGCCCACCAGGCTCCTCTTCTCATGGGACTTTCCAAGCAAGAATACTGGAATGAGTTGTTATTTCCTCCTCCAGGGGATCTTCCCTACCCAGGGAGCAAACCTGTGTCTCTTACGTTGCCTGCATTGGCAGGCAATTTCTTTACCAACAAGCCACCTCAGAAGCCCCCACAGAGGTTCATAGCAGCTTTATTTATAAGAGCTAAAAAGGGGAAACAATCCAGATATCCATCAACTGGTGAACGGATGAATAAAATGCAGGGGGCACTAGTGGTAAAATGCCTTATGACAGAAAAAAAGAGAGAAACTAAAGAGCCTCTTGATGAAGGTGAAAGAAGAGAGGGAAAAAGTTGGCTTAAAACTCAACATTTAAAAAAAGAAGGTCATGGCATCTGGTCCCATCACTTCATGGCAAATAGATGGGGAAACAATAGAAACAGTGACAGACTTTATTTACTTGGGCTCCAAAATCACTGTAGAAGATGACTGCAGCCATGAAATTAAAATTTCATTCTTCCTTGAAAGAAAAGCCATGACAAACCTAGACAGCATATTAAAAAGTAGAGACATTAGTTTGCCGACAAAGGTCTGTCTAGTCAAAGCTATGGTTTTTCTGGTAGTCATGTACGGATGTGAGAGTTGGACCATAAAGAAGGCTGAGCACCAAAGCATTGATGCTTTTGAACTGTGGTGTTGGAGAAGACTCTTGAGAGTTCCTTGGGCTGCAAAGAGATCAAACCAGTCAATCCTAAAGGAAATCAACCCTGACTATTCATTGGAAGGATTGATGCTGAAGCTGAAGCTCCAATACTTTGGCCACCTGATGCAAACAGCTAACTCATTAGAAAAGACCCTGATGCTGGGAAAGATTGAAGGCAAGAGAAGGGGAGAACAGAGGAGGAGATGGTTGGAAGGTATCACTGACTCAATGGATATGAGGTTGAACAAACTCTGGGAGATGGTGAAGGTCAGGCAAGCCTGGCGTCCTGTGGTTCATGGGGTCGCAAAGGGTCAGACACGACTGAGCGACTGAAGGACAACAAGTAGTGGTAAAGAACCTGCCTACCAACGCAGGAGATGTAAGAGATGCTGATTCAATCCCTGGGTGGGGAAGATCCCTGGAGAAGGTCATGGCAAACCACTCCAGTATACTTGCCTACAGAATCCCATTGATAGAGAAGCCTAGTGGGTTATGGGACATAGGATGGCACTGAAACAACTTAGCAAGAACACACGCATATGAATATAAGGAATATTTTTCTGCAGTAAAGGAATTAAGTTCCAATACATGTTAGCACAAGAACAAACTTTTAAAACATTATACTTGGTGAAAGAAGCTACTCAAGAAAGACCACACATTGTATGATGGCATTTATATCAAATATGCAAACAAATCTATAGAGACAAAAAATTGACTAGTAACTGCCTAGGACTCTAGGGCCCCAGGAGGCCCTTCTGAACAGAGAGTGACTGCTAACTGATGATAACAGGGTTTTTCTTAGAGGTGATGAAAATATTCTAAAATTAGACTGTGAGGATGGACGCACAATCCTGGGGGTATATGAAAAACCACTAAATTTTACACTTTAAATAAGCAAATTTTATAATACGTGAATTATAGTTTGGAAAAGTTATTTTAAAAAGAACCAAAGCTCATCTAGACACACTGAACGCAAATTCTGGAGCTTCCGCAAAGGATTGGCTGCAGAGGCAGTGCTGGAGAAGGTAGTGGCACCCCACTGCAGTACTCTTGCCTGGAAAATCCCATGGACAGAGGAGCCTGGTATGCTGCAGTCCATGGGATCGCTAAGAGTTGGATACGACTGAGCGACTTCACTTTCACTCTTCACTTTCATGCACTGGAGAAGGAAATGGCAATCCACTTCTAGTGTTCTTGCCTGGAGAAACCCAGGGACGGGGGAGCCTGGTGGGCTGCTGTCTATGGGGTCGCACAGAGTCGGACATGACTGAAGCGACTTAGCAGCAGCCAGCAGCAGCAGCAGCAGCAGCAGAGGCCGTGCAAGGTGGGGGTAGGAGGGGTTTGGTAACTTGCCAGGGAAAGCGGCCATAACTTCCCAATTATGAAAGAACGGTTTCCTAATTGCCTAGAGAATCTCCGCGATGCGTCGCGGAGAGGCCCCCCCCCCCCCCCCCCCCCCGCCCCCAATCGAAAGCCTTCAAGAGTCCGCAGAGAAAATTGGCCCAGAAGAGTCGCTGGGTCCCAGTTGCACTCACCAACGGGCAGTGGCTGCAGTCTGGAACCGGAAACGGTTGCGCCACGTTTGTTATGGGAAAACTGAGGTTTAAAAGGAAGTCACCAGAACCATCTTTACTTAGGGCAGGGAAGAAAGGGGAAAGGCAATTACAGGCATCTTGACTGAGGGCATTGGCCCTGTCGATGATGCGTTCCTGGAAGGAGTAGTTTGTTCAATTTCTAGAGGTTTATTGATCAATGTGCTTGAAAGTGAAAGTCGCTCAGTCGTGTCCGACTCTTTGCGACCCCATGGACTATACAGTCCGTGGAATTCTCCAGGCCAGAATACTGAGATGGGTAGCTTTTCCCTTTTCTAGGGGATCCTCCCAACCCAGGGATCAAACCCGGTTTCCCGCATTGCAGGGGGATTGTTTACCAGCTGAGCTATAAGGGAAGCCGAAGAATACTGGAATGGGTAGCCTATCCCTTCTCCAGCGGATCTTCCCGACCCAGGAATCAAACTGAGGTCTTCTGCAATGCAGGCAAGTTTTTTACCAAATGAGTTATCAGGGAAGCCTGGTGTGCTTGGTGGACAGGAAATGGCATAGGAAAAATGTTTTAAATTTTTTAAAATCTGAATGTCTATGTTTAAAAAAAAGTGGAGTGAAATTAATAAAAAGAATGTTAATATTTCAACATGTTGCATTCAAGTAGCTCTACACAACTGCCAGAATTGCAGGATCGTGCAAAAGACAAATGAGAGTTATTGTTCCATTCCACTATCTCCTTGAAAGCATTCTGCGCACTCACAGCCTCCTGTAGATGCCTACACTGGGATTTGTTGTTTAGTAGCAAAGTTGTGTCCAAATTTTGAGCCCCCATGGACTGTAGCTCACCAGGCTCCTTTGTCCATGGGATTTCCCAGGAAACAATACTGGAGTGGGTTGCCATTTCCTTCTCCAGGGGATCTTCCTGACCCAGGGATTGAACCCGAGTGGCAGGAGGGTTCTTTCCCACTGTATGTTGGGGTAGAACCCTGTAATTTAGGAGTCCTATCCAACCAGTCCATTCTAAAGGAGATCAACCCAGGGATTTCTTTGGAAGGAATGATGCTAAAGCTGAAACTCCAGTACTTTGGCCACCTCATGCGAAGAGTTGACTCATTGGAGAAGACTTTGATGCTGGGAGGAATTGGGGGCAGGAGGAGAAGGGGACGACAGAGGATGAGATGGCTGGATGGCATCACGGACTTGATGGACGTGAGTCTGAGTGAAGTCCGGGAGTTGGTGATGGACAGGGAGGCCTGGCGTGCTGCGATTCTTGGGGTCGCAAAGAGTCGGACACAACTGAGCGACTGAACTGACTGAACTGAACTGACACTTGTGAAAAATTTAAATAACACTATCTAATCACTGTCAGATACCTTGCGCTTACCACAAGTAAGCTGGCTGATGTAGTGACCTTTTGAAGGCAGATTTAAAGATACAATTAGAAGTAAAACTAATTGTGAACTTTCCTTCACATTCAGACAAATCTAACACAGCAACTGTAATTTTACTTTTACTTCCAGCTTTGTACTTTGATAATCAGTGTACAATTTTGATTTTCACATTTTTCTATGTAATATGGCTCATAAAAACCACTCTTCCAAAGTAGCATGATAGAGTGTGATTAAAGAAACCCTGGAATGCTCAAACCCCTTCCTGAATATGCATGTACCCTTAACTTAAAAATTCCTTAGTTCCCCTCCTCTCCATTTTAGAAATGATAAATTCAAATATAATTGAATGAAATTAATTATCTGATGGTGCAACCATTAAAAATGATTTTAAAAATAAAAGGAAATTCTGGATCATGCATTGCATTGTATTTTTCATGTCTCTAGTCTCCTTTAAACTCTGTTTCTCTGTACACAGATGTTTGTGCGTCTTCTTTGTATTCTTGGCATTGATTTTTTTATTTTTTTTTTTTAACCGCACTAGGTCTTCATCGCTGCATGTGGACTTTCTCTAGTTGGAGATCTAGTGGAGATCAGGAGCTGCTCTCTAGTTGCAATGTACAGGCTTCTCACTGCGGTGGCTTCTCTTGTTGCACAGCACAGGCTCTAAGCCTGCTGGCTCCAGTAGCTGCAGTTTGCTGGCTCTAGAGTGTAGGCTCAGTAGTTTTGGCCCAAGTGCTTAGTTGCTTCTCAGTGTGTGGAATCTTCTCAGACCAGAAATTGAATTGGTGTTCTCTACATTGCAAGGTGGACTCTTAACCACCGGATCACCAGGGAAGCCCGGCATTGTCATTTTTGAGGAGTACAGGTCAGTTGTGTCGTAAACTGTCCCTCAGTCTGAGTTTGCCTGATGCTGCCACCCTGTTCTCAGTGGCGCTGAACATTGCTGATCACTCCCATCCTCTGGAAAGTCCTTGTCTCTGAGCTTCCCTGATAACACCTTCTCCCAGTTTTTCTCTTTCCTCTCTCAATCATCTAAATCTCCTTTACAAACTCTTTCTCTTCAGTGGAACCTCTCTCAGGGTTCTTGAATCTCCTTCTCTTTTCTCTCCTGTGCAGATGACTCCCAAACCTCTAAGCCAGTCTTGTTCTGAGATTCAAGTTAACATATTCTCCAGCACCTTTATCTCAACCTCCAACACCTCCCAAACAACCTGCTCTTGTTACCCGAAAATTGGGTTTGTCTCATGGTGGATATCAAACCAAAAGATACAACCAAGCCAAAAATCAGAAGAAAAGATTGATTACTTGCAGTGAGTTAGGAGAACACCTGGAGTCTTTCCCAAAGTAGTGTCTCCCTGAACAGCAAAATTAAGAAATTTTTAAGTTAAGAGACATGCATATTCATGAAGGGATTTGAGCAGAGGAGAATGCAACATAGAATTGAGGAGAAGGTCCCAAGCTGCCTTTTTAAAAAATATATTTATTTATTTGGCTGCCCCAGGTCTTAGTTGCAGCATGTGGGATCTAGTTCCCCGCTCAGAGATGGAACCTGGGCCCCTTGCACTGGGAGCATGAAGTCTTAGCCACTGGATCACCAGGAAGTCCCCCAAATTTTCGTTGATTGAAGTCAGGAAGGTCAGTAAAAAGCAATATCTTCATCCATTAGTTTCCAATAGATCTGGTGGTTGAGTTCTGGGGCAGAGGGGTAAATTCTGCAAAATAGCTCAAGAAATTGCTTTAGACTAATTTTTAACATTGAAACAAAACTAAGAGTCTTTACAACAGATTTTTTATCTTTGTTATTGTTACTTTTCTTGACTGGTAATAATCATTTGTTCCTGCATTCCTTTTTCCCCTTAATATCATTAATTTCTGAGTCTTGTTCAAGGGTGAGCTTTCATCCAGACTTAGATCACAAAATGGCTTAGGCCAAAAGTGGTCTTCTCTTGCGTTAAGAAAGCCCTGTTCGGGTACTGCAACACACTCCAGTGTTCTTGTCTGGAGAATCCCATGGACAGAGGGGACTGGTAGGCTACAGTCTATGGGGCTGCAAAGAGTTGGACACAACTAAGCAACTAACACGGAGAAGGCAATGGCACCCCACTCCAGTACTCTTGCCTGGAAAATCCCATGGACGGAGGAGCCTGGTAGGCTGCAGTCCATGGGGTCGCCAAGAGTCGGACACGACTGAGCGTCTTCACTTTCACTTTTCACTTTCATGCATTGGAGAAGGAAATGGCAACCCACTCCAGTGTTCTTGCCTGGAGAATCCCAGGGATGGGGAGGCCTGGCGGGCTGCCGTCTATGGGGCTGCACAGAGTCGGACACGACTGAAGCGACTCAGCAGTAGCAGTAGCAGTAAGCAACTAACACACACACACACACACACACACACACACACACATCCTATCTGCTTACACTCTCACACCAGAATCTCCTGTTTCAGTGAGTCAAACCATTTAGTTGCCAATGACAGAAAATTTTTCTCCTTCTTTGTCAACATGTTTCATATCCATCAGGAATCAAAGCATCTTACAGATTCTTTCTCTTAGAGATCTATTGACTCGATCTTAATTCTCTTCATTCTCACTGCAACTGTCTCAGTACAGCTCACCTGTATGGTGGTAGCGTTAGTCGATCAGTGTCCTACTCTTTGTGATCCCATGGACTCTAGCCCACCAGACTCCTCTGTCCATGGAATTCTCCAGGCAAGAATACTGGAGTGGGTAACCATTCCCTTCTCCGGGGGATTTTCCCAACCCAGGCATCGAATTCGGATCTCCTGTATTGCAGGCAGGTTCTTTACCATCTGAGTCACCAGGGACGTATCCACTACCTGTATGACGAAAGCTTTCCATCTCCCCTGAAGCTTGTTTTCTTTTATGTTTTTTCTCTTTTTGGCTGTACTGCACAGCACAAATCCTAACCACAGGACTGCCAGGGAATTCTCCAGATTTTTGTTTTTCTTTTTTAAACAATATCTATTTCTGGCTGTGCTGGGTCTTTGTTGCTGCTCATGGGCTTTCTCTAGTTGTGGCAAGGAGGGGATATTCTCTAGTTGTGGTGTGTAGCTTCTCATTGCAGTGGCTTCTGTTGTTGCAGAGTATGGGCTCTAGCAAGTGGGCTCCAGCAAGTAGTTGTGGCACTTAGGCTCAGCAGTTGTGATGCAAAGGGCTTAGTTGCCCTGTGGCACATGGGATCTTCTCCAACCAGGGATCAAACCTGTGTCCCTCGAATTAGCAGGCAAATTCTTAACCACTGGACTAGGGAAGCCCAGAGTTTTCTTTTAATCACCTCACTCTCTTCCCCTCAGGCTAACACTCAAACTTCTTAACCAGACTTAGAGGATTCCTTACCTCCTGTTCTTGGTGGTGGTTTAGTCACTAAGTCATGTCCAACTCATTGCAACTCCATGGACTGTAGCCCGCCAGCTCCTCTGTCCATGGGGTTTCCCAGCTAAGAAGTGGGTTGCCATTTCCTTCTCTAGGGGATCTTCTCAACACAGGATTGAACTCAGGTCTCTTGCACTGCAGGCGGTCTCCTGCTTGGCAGGTGGATTCTTTTCTGAGTCAGCCACCTGGGAAGTCTTACCTCCCATTACTATCCCCCAACCCTCCACCTATACACTATTTTCTTTTCCTTAAATACTCTATGCTTGCTCTTTCTTGTTCTTTGGTCTCCAAGTCCTGTCTGACTTTTTGTGACTCCATGGACGCCACTCCTGCCTCTGAGCTTTTTATATCCATGCAGTTTCCTCCTTGGGAACACTCTTCTCTCCTTTTGTCTCTGTCATGCTTCTGAGTTCAGAAGGGGAAGGGGGCGACAGAGGATGAGATGGTTGGATGGCATCACCAACTCAATGGCCAAGAGTTTGAGCAAACTCCAGGAGACAGTGAAGGACAGGCCAGCCTGGCATGCTGCAGTCCATGGGGTCACAAAGAGTCAGACATGACTTAGTGACTGAACAAAAGCAACAATGTTTCTGAGGTCAGCTTTAGGAAATTCTTTCAGGAAACCTCTGCCTTGTCAAATGTGAGTTTGTTATCCCTCTCAGGAAAGCCCACCTTCCTCCATTTACCCTCATGTTTTGCTCACTAGACTATAAGTACCTTGAGGGCAAGTACAATACTACCATGTCTATTTCATACTTTTGTCCAGACCTCCGCCTAATGACTCACATGTAAGTGCTCGAGAAAGTGCCATTATATGCAAAAATAACTAAGTCTCTTCCCAGGTCTCTTCCATTCCCCTCCCCACACCACCCCCACTCAACCCTTACCTCCTCCAAGAAGTCTAAAAAACAGGACTTCTCTCTGACCTTTTATCAGTAAAACAACACTTGGAGCCTTTTGTCACTGTCACTCTTTCCCTGAAAAACAAGTTTGTTCACTTATAAACTAACTCTTATTTATCGCTACTCTCTAGTTGCAGTCCGTAGGCTTCCCATTGCAGTGGTAGAGCACGGGCTGGGCAGGTGGGCTTCAGTAACTGTGGCACACATGCTTAGTTGTTCCAAGGCATGTGGGATCTCAGTTCCCAGACAAGGATCAAACCCATGTCCCCTGCATTGGCAGACGTATTCTTTTATCTACTGCGCCACCAGGAAAGTTCAAGATTTATCTTTCTAATGGGAGCGATTTCCTGAAGCAAATTTCTAAAGTCTGGAGTGACTTTCTTTGCCATATAGCATGGCTCAGGCCATCCTTTCTTATCACTTTCATTTGGTCAGTGCACAGGAAATGAAAACTGATCAAAGTCATCATCAAAATAAAATAGTTAATAATTAAGACCTTCAATCTGCACAGGTAGCAAAATAATTTACTGCATTACAAAAGGGCCAAAAGAGAAAGTTTTTTTGCCATTGACAGTATAATGACTGGGTAAATTGATTTATGTCACAGTCTGATGAAACTCTTATATTTCATAGTTGATTTTTCTGCCATCACCTAAGCTACTTCAGCCAAATCTCTTTCAGCAGAAAGTCTTTTTCAAAGTAGAATAATATTATTTGCAATGATCTTATCTCTCCCTGTCATTCTGAACCTTGATCTAATTGTTCTTCCTTCTGGGGATTTAGCTTTAAACTAGAGCTCATCTTGCCCTGGAGAAAGAAGAAAGGAAACCTTACTTTAAGGGTTAAGTAATTGATGAAATTCAAGGTATCTTACTGTTTTTCAGTCATGCAGTGTTATAAAGCCATAATTAAGCAGTAAGTTGATAACCAAGAAAAGAATATCAGATAGATAATTCCCTGACTAGACTGGAAGATCCATAAAGGTGGAGGTGTGGGCCTTATTTTCCAATGAATACCCAGCACCAAACAATGTGTCACTCAGTACCTTTTTGGGAAGGCTATATAATGAACATAAACTTGGACCTTAATATCTAAAAATCAATACCGGCACAATAATAGGCAAATGGTAAAGACTTTTAGAATACTGCTCGTTAGCCATCCCATGATACTAACAAAAAGCATCTATTTTTGGCACCTTGAGCCTATGAAAGCTTAACGAATGACATGTGACATCATGATGAGGTGGACAGATATGACTGACCTAAGGCCTAGGCACCTAAATGTGCAGTCAGGAGATGGCTTTAATCTTAACTCTCTTACTCATCAGTTCTATGACTGTAGCCATTAACCCCTGTGAGTCTTAATTTTCCCATCTCTAAAAAGGGAACAATAAATGCTTTCCAGGACTATTTAAAAAAAAAAACTGCTTGATAGGGTAATTGACTGGCTAATGGCCAACAATTCTAAATTCACTTTTCTCTCAAATTAATGGTTTGAGCAATACCAGTATAACCAAGCCAAGGTTCATGTGTGGAGCAAAAAGCCAAACTCTGAAAGTGAGTGTTTGCAACAAATTAAGGGTTTATTTGCAGCACACAAAGCAAAGGAATGGGAAATAAACCTCAGATCCACGCTATCTTAGTCTCTGAGTTGGGAATGTTTTAAGGGGAAGAAGACAGAAATTTATATTAATCATAGTCTTGTGACATTTTTGAGACATTTCTTGATTGTAGTTTCGGGAGTCAGGATGTCTCCAATTTAAGATTCTCTGGCCAGGTCATCCATAGCTTGGGGGTCTACTAGCTCATTTTGCCCTGGAGAAGCAACCTGAGTTTATATGTTAATGATTATGCCTATTATAGCAATTTTAGTACATTAATAATGTTAGTGACAATAGCGAGTTTAGTCATCTGACTTGGGTTGATTAGGATCAGTTGCCACAGGACTGAGGTCAGAAGGGACAAGAAAGGGATTGAGGTCAGAGAAAACAAGCAAGGGAGTAAAGTTGTGGCTAGATTACTCATAGGCTTGGGAAGAGAACTTGTCTTTAGAGGGTCTCAGTCTTACCAGATATGATGAATGCTTTTGCGTGTCAGCAGAAAACAAATGCAACTTGAAGAAACTGATGTTTCTGAATACTAAGGAAATAATTTGGCCCTTACACATTTATTGGAATGTAAGGCCTCAAGGCTTCTTCTTCTTCTTTTTTTCCCCCCGCACTGTGCAGTTTGTGGGATCTTAGTTACCTGACCAGGGATTGAAACTAGGTCCTTGGCAGTGAAAACATGCCCTAACCACTGGACCCCAAAGAATTCCTGGTGAATGTGATGCCTCAGGTCTTATAAGGAACTACTTACAAGGCTTAGAAATCAGCAGATACAATATGGTAATAATTTGTATATGCTTAAATTCTGCCAAAGAATGATTAAAGGAAGTGAATAAGTATTTTACTTGGGAACTTCAGAAAACATATAGTATATTCTAATTACTATTGCTGCAACAATAAATTACCCCAAAACTTAGAGGTGTAGGGGAGCAGAATTTGTTACTCCAAAACATATCTCTGGCATATTAATTATTTTGAACTGGTTATTTTCTAGAAAACAGTAAACTTGGGAAAACTCTGAAAACCAAGTAGGAGTTACCCTTTTTAAAGAAATATTTAACTCTAGAAACTTATCAATAGAGAAGGCACTGACTGAAATCTGCACAACAACCTTACCCTCATTTGCTGTGCTTTTCCTGTAACTTTCCATAACTGACTTACCCCACCTCAACCAACACTCTCTTTAGTCTTTAGCTGAGGGTGGTATTTAAGATGAAAGTTTGGGCTGTTTTGGTGAATTACTCAGTTTTCCTGGGTTTCTCCCATGTACACATTATTACACTTTTATTTGATTTCCTCTTGTTATTCTGTCTCATGTCAGTTCAATTCTAGACCAGCCAGAAGAAAGAACCTATAAAGAAACAGGGAAATGCCTTCCTCCCCTACAGAGGCTTATTATCCCTTAGGAGTCCCGTGAGCCAGTTATCTGGTGTGTGCTAAGTTGCTTCAGTTGTGTCTGACTCTTTGTAACTCTGAGGACCATCGCTTGCCAGGCTCCTCTGTCCATGGGATTCTCCAGGCAAGAATACTGGAGTATACTGGGTTGTAGTGGAGTAATTAGATGCAACTGTGTCCATACTGACTTCTCCACAGAGCTGTGTACGTGTGTGTGTGTGTGTGTGTGTGTGTGTGCTCATAGCAAAGAACCAAGTTTATAAAAAACAGTTTATAAAAACTGCCTGCAGGGCTTCCTTTGTGGCTCAGTGATAAAGAATCCATTTGCCATTGCAGGAGATATGGGTTTGATCCCTGATCCAGGAAGATCCCACATGCTGCAGAACAACTAAGCTCATGTTCTACCACTATTGAGTCTGTGCTCTAGAGCCTGGAAGCCACAACTACTGAATCCCACACAGCCAGTATTCCACAATAAGAGAAGCCACCACAGTGAGAAGCCCTTGCAGCGCGACTAGAGAGTAACCCTCAAAGCAACAAAGACCCAGCACAGACATAAATAAACAAACAAACAAATAATATATACATACATATATTTGTATGTATATATATAAAGAATCCAGATCTAACACCAATAAAAATTTTAAAAAACTGCCTACAGGCTGGATTTTGCCCATAAACCCCAATTTGCTGGACCCTGCTCTAGACACAATCCAAGAGACCAAGATGGAAGCTGCCACCTCTTTAAAGGCCTAGCCTGTGAAGTCACACACTGTCCTTTCCACTGTGTTCTATTAGAATACATAGTCACTCATGGCTTGATTTCATTGTGGGAGGGGAATTACACAAGGGTTTGAAGACTGCTGAAGGCAAGGATCATCTGAGGCTGTCCTGAAGGCTGACCCACAAAAATGTCTGAGGACGAGACTTCCCAGCGATCTAGTAGTTAAGACTTCACCCTGCCAATTCAGGGGGCATGAGTTTAATCTGTGGTCAGGGAGCTAAGATCTCACATGCTGCCATGGCATGGCCAAAAGATTTTAAAAAAAAAGTCTGTGGAGGACTTCCCTGGTGGGACAGTGGATAAGAATCCACCTGCCAATGAGAGAGATACAGGCTTGGTCCCTGGCCTGGGAAGATTCCACAATGCCAGGAACAACTGAGCCCACGTGCCACAATCACTGAGCCCATGCTCTAGAGCCCACAACCGACAACCACTGAAGCCCATGTGTCTAGAACCTGTGTCCCGAGACAAGTGAAGCCGCTGCAGTGAGAAGCCCGTGCACCCCGACTAAAGAGTAGCCCCTGGTTGCTGCAACTAGGGAAAGCCCTTGTGCAATAATGAAGACCCAGCACAACCAAAAATAACTAAAGTCTGAGGTGCATACATTTGAGTCTCCAAATGATTTTGTTATTATCTTTGACAATGACCTTCTGAGATAAAGAGATAACATAATAGACCACACAGAGAATTGTGCTTACCATAAAATATAAAATGATCTGCTCCTTATTGCTTGGTATTCTTCTAAATTATTCCTGAAAAAGTCTAGAAAATAGCAAAAAATATAAATGACTAGATAGTGAATGGAAACTATAATTTTTTCTAAAAATTTATTTGGCCACACTCCTCAGTATGTAAAATCTTAATTCCACAACCAGGGACAGGACCCACGGCCCCTGCAGTGGAAGCACCAAGTCTTAGTAACTGGACCACCAGGGAAGAACTGAGACTATAATTTTCTACCTTCAAAAACCCCACAACTCCTAACAAAATTATTTTGAAATAGGAGGCATTAAATAGATGTTCGTTGAATTAAAAAGTATACATCTCTTTCTGCAAACTAGCTCCTATTTTTTTAAATTCTACCCAATTATTTGGTACTCTGCAAGTCAAATATTAAAGATTATTTAACTACTTTTCAGCCAGTTATACTGACTTTATACAATATGATTTTTTTCTAAGCAAAAAGAAAAATGTAGGAAAAAGCATGTCTTAAAAAAGTAGAAGTACATCTTTGTCATATGTCACTCATTATTTTTCTTTCTAAATAGCCACTTGACTTTTTGACTCTTGAGAGTTCCTTGGACTGCAAGGAGATCAAACCAGTCAATCCTAAAGGAAATCAATCCCGAATATTCATTGGAAGGACTGATGCTGAAGCTGAAGCTCCAGTACTTTGGCAACCTGATGGGAAGAACTGACTCATTTGAAAAGATCCTGATTCTGGGAAAGATTGAAGGCAGGAAGAGAGGGAGATGGCAGAGGATGAGATGGTTGGATGGCATCACCGACTCAATGGACATGAGTTTGAGGAAGTTCCAGGAGTTGGTGATGGACAGGGAAGCCTGGCAAGCTGCTGTCCATGG
The DNA here is from genome assembly GCF_016772045.2 of Ovis aries. NCBI lineage: Eukaryota > Metazoa > Chordata > Mammalia > Artiodactyla > Bovidae > Ovis > Ovis aries. The sequence goes on along the minus strand of NC_056066.1, from coordinate 47,594,248 downwards.
GGTAGCAAAGAGTCGGACATGACTGAACGATTGAACTAAACTGAACTGACTTTTTGACAAGTATTTTTGAGTGATGTCTTCAACAGTAGATCTCGGTGCCCAGACGTGAGCAAGTATACAGAGGTCTTGGAGGACCTTTCCAAGAACTATGGGGGGACTTCCCTGGTGGTTCAGTGGTTAAGAATCTACCTTGCAATGCTGGGGGCATGGGTTTAATCCCTGGTTAGGGAACTGGAATCTGTTGTGCCACCGTGCAACTAAGCTCATGCACCACAACTACTGGGCCCACATGCTAGGAATCCTGTGGGGTGGAATTCAGAGACGTGTGCAAAGTGTATAGGTGTCCTCAAGCCTGCATTTCTCATTCTTAGCTGAAGGTAACATTCCCCACAACACCCAAAAGCATATCAGTCATTTGCTCTCTTCCAGTAAAAAATAAAATACACTCACATTACTGGATCACAAAGTTTTATTTTGAAACTGTTCTCAACCCAAGTTCATATGCCCAATGGACACACAGGGTACCAAATGAACTGAACCATCAGAGTTCAGACCAGAGAGAGGTTTAATGCAAGGGCCAAGCAAGGAGTATAGGCTGATTGTGCTCCAAAGACCTGAACTCCCTGATGTGGGGAGTTTGGGGAGAAGAGTTTTTAAAGACAAAATTTAAGGTGTGACTTTCTTCTGATTGGTTGGTGGCGAGGAAACAAGGTAGATTCTCAGACTCTTTTGCTCAGCTTGAAATTACCGTGCTCCACGTTGGTGGGAGCCTTAGTTCCTGTAGAACTAAGATTGCATCAGATTGTTCTGAATACCCATTGAGGAGAACCTAGGACTCTGCTTTTTTTTTAAATTTATTTAATTTTTAATCGAAGGATAATTGCTTTACCGAATTTTGTTTTCTGTCAAACCTCAACATGGATCAGCCATAGGTATGCATATATCCCCTCCCTTTGGAAGCTCCCTCCCATCTCCCTCCCCATCCCACCCCTCTAGGTTGATACAGAGCCTCTGTTTGAGTTTTCTGAGACATACAGCAATTTCCTGTTGGCTATTTTACATATGGTAATGTAACTTTCCATGTTACTCTTTCATACATCTCACCCTCTCCTCCCCTCTACCCATGTCCATATATCTATTTACTATGTCTGTTTTTCCATTGCTCACCTGTAAATAAATTCTTCAGTACCATTTTTCTAGATTCCATGTATACGCATTAGAATACGATATTTATCATTCTCTTTCTGACTCACTTCACTCTGTATAATAGTTTCTGGGTTCATCCACCTCATGAGAACTGACTTAAATGGTTCCTTTTTATGGCTGAGTAATATTCCATTGTGTATGTGTACCACAACTTCTTTATCCATTCACCTGTCAATGGACATGGCCTCTGCTTTTCTGATACACTATTTTTGCTTGACTACCTTTTCTTTGTTTCCATATTCCCTTACTACCCTAACTAGTAACTGTTTAAATCTGCTCTTTGGAACTGAGGGAAGATCTAGGAAGCTGAGGTGTTTTTTCCTACAAATAAAAAATGGGGAACACAGGAAGGCTTTTGTACCTGGGAAGGTCCTGCAGGGCTCAACTTGGTTTCATAATCATGTCCCTCTAAAGCTAAATTCTATTACCAAGCTTGTGATTAATCTCTTTATCCCAAACTTTATTCCCTTTCTTGTCCCTTCTGAACCTCAGCCCTGTGGCAACTGAACACTAACCAGAGTCAGATGACTAAAATCGCCATTGTTAATAACATTATTAATGTACTAAAATTGCTATAATAGTCGAGATCATTAACTTACAAACTCAGGTTGTTTCTCCAGGGCATAGACACTCCTCCCCCCGACCCCCATGGTCTGAGAATTGTAAACTGGAAACATCCTGACTCTTAAAACTGTGACTAAAAAATGTGACAGAAACATCAAAAACAGTGATTAACCCAAGCCTTTTGTTCTCCTGAAAAAAGAAATCCCTAAATGGAAGACAAAGATGAGGTGGATCTGAGGTTTGTCTGCCACTCCCTTGCTTGGCTTCCTGCAGTCAGTGCTGTACTTTCCTTCACCACCACCCTCTTCAGTAGATTGACCTTGCTGTGGGTTGGGCAAGTGCACCTGAGTTCAGTATGGTAACAATGCATGTTCCAAAAGTTCTCTGTGCTTAGTTGCTCAGCTGTGTTTGACTCTGCAACCCCATAGACTATAGCCCACCAGGCTCCTCTCTCCATGGGGATTCTCCAGGCAAGAATACTGGCGTGGGTTGCCGTGCCCTTCTCCAGGGGATATTCCCAACTCAGGGATCGAACCCAGGTCTCCTGCATTGCAGGAGGATTCTTTACTGTCTGAGCCAACAGGGAAGCCCAAGGTGTTAATAGTCACCTTATTAACCATTGAAAAGCTCTCTGGAGTTGTGTAAGTCTTCATTTTCCAGTCCTGGGAAGTGTATTTCTAAGTGCTAAACACTGAGAAAATCTTCCTAAGCATTATACAAACCTCAGAAGGTGTGAGGGAAAGAGTGAGAATTTGACTACATGGCAGCATGAAAGGCACCCTTAAAATATACTGGAACAACAACAAAAAAATCAGACAAGGAGTTAAGATCCGTATTATGTAAAGAGGTGGCTCCGTGGGACCTGTTCAGGAAGGATGTCCATGGTTAGTTGTTAGATGTAGAAGCAAAGTTCTAAGGCAGTTACATGAATGTACATAGAAAACTGCGATCAATATGGCAGCTATCTCTGAGAAATAACTCTAGGAAGCAGGATATGATGAGGCTGAGTAAAGAGTGAATAGTATCAATTTTTCTTTATAAACATCCGTATTATTTTAGATATTTGTTTACAACAATCACAAAGTACTTTTGTAATTCCATACAGCTATAATGTGTTAATAATAACTAAGTTTGCTAGAGAATTCTCAGAGTATTAATGAAATGGATTTCCTCATTTAATCTTTATGACAATGCTGTGAGTAAAGTATTATTGTGCCCTTGTATATATGAGGAAACTGAGGCACAGAGAATGTAGGTAACTTGTGACAGAGCTCATAGGTAGATGGCTAAAAAGACATTAAAATATATAAACAGCAAAGAATGCGATTCACTATCCTAGAAGGAACCAGAGTTACTATTCTCTACCTTAGGGAATAATTTAAAAGTAAGTTTTAATTAAACAACATTGAACTGGAGCACACTGAACTCATAAGTTATTTTTTAAAAGCATTATTAGAATGCTAAAGCAGATATAGTCCGGTACTGGCTCTCTGTGACACAAGTCCTTTGTGTGTTTTAGAGACGTCCTGGCATGTGCTATAAAACCCCCCATCAGAGTGCTTCATTGCTAACATGGTCTGTTTAAAGGACAAGAGAGGAAAAATCACTAACCAAGCATAAATGAAGAGAAGTGTGTAATTACAAAGAGTAAATTCTCCAAATCAATTGATGTTGAAAATAAAAATGTAAACACATTCTTTTTATTGGGTTTATTATCTTAAATTAGTTCCCTCCTTTGTTGTGAGAGAGGCATGGTGCTCAATTCGTGTGTCAGCAAATTGAGTGCTGACTCCAAGAGTCAGCAATCCCACAGCTCCTGATGATCCTGTTCTATAAAAAGGAGGTAACACAGCCCATCTTCCCCAAGGGCCTCAACGCAATGTGGGAAAAGCACTCTGCTTTCAAAGCAGTTGTCACGGCTCCCACCCTATTCCCTGAGAGAAGGTCTTACCTACTGTCCACTGCTAACATCCAGTTATAAATACCCATTATCGGGAAGTTCTTGGAGCAGACTGAAATCCACTACCTCCAAAGGAGACAGTGAGCCAGGTGTTCCTGAAGTTTCAAAGGGCAGAGCCAACCTCTCAGGTGAAATGGGGAGGCTACCTATTAGGTCATATCTTTTGTCATGCTTTGTAGGTGAAGTTCCACCATTTGAAATACCTTTGAATCCTGTGGAGTTCCTCCTTCAGAATGAAAATATCCTCCCATCAACTCCCATAAACTCTCCACATGGGGCACATGGGCAGTCAGTTCCAAGCTGAATCATTGGGAATAATGCCCACAAGTCCAGAGGTGTGAAGGGCCTGCCCAGGAAAGAGACACAGACCATCTTGCCTTGGGTCACACTAGGATTCCATGGGCTCTAGACGTTCTAGGTCAGTGTGTCCCAGTATAAACAAGGTCAGGCTGACAAGCTACTTTCCAACCGCATGGAAACCTCCAACTTTGACTGGATTCCCTCTGAAGTCACCTCCCTCCCCACCTGGGAACAACAGTTCCCCAGCAAATAATCACCAAACAAAGCTGACTGTGACTAATGGCATCCTTCCCCTTCTAGTCTGAGGCCCTGGAGAAACACAGAGCTGGGCTTGGGCAGTGCCTAGATGCAGGCACCAGCTTTCCAGACAGGACACTTGGTGACTTTTCCTTCCTCTGAACCAAAAGACTGGCTTTTTGTTTTTTCTTTTTTTTTTTTACAAGTCATCTATCAGTCTTTATTTATTATTATTATTTTTTGGCTGTGCTGGGTCTTCGTTTCTGATGTGTGGGCTTCTCATTGTGATGGCTGCTCTTATTGAGGAGCACGGTCTTCAGGGCATGCAGCCTTCATTAGTTGCAACTTGTAGGCTCCAGTGCACTGGCTCAGTAGCTGTGGCACACGAGCTTAGCTTCTCTGAGGCATGTGGAATCTTTCTGGACCAGGAATTGAGCCTGTGTCCCCTGAATTGGCAGGCAGAATCTCAACCATTGGACCACAGGGAAATCCCAGTTTTTTTCTTTTAAATTATGTTGTCACTTCAGACTTCCTAATCCTTTCTACAGAGAATGAGTCAATATTCTGCTCTGATTAAGGATCTTTGGGGACTTCCCTGGTGGTCCAGAGACTAAGACTCTTTTCTCCCAATGCAGAGGGCCTGAGTTCAATCCCTGGTCTGGGAACTAGATCCCACATGCCTCAACTAGATTCTTGCATGCCGCAAGGAATATCAAAGATCCCACATGCAGCAACTAAGACTTGGCACAGCCAAATAAGTAAATAAAACTAGATTTTTAAGAAATGATCATTAAGTCCTCAACAAGCGTGCCTTTCCCCCACTGCAAAAGAACTCACATTCTTTCTCTGGGCATGTAGCCTATCATCATCTAAGCTCCAGCACTGCCAAACTAAAGGTCATTCCCCCCCAGTCTGGGTGGGAAGAAATTATCATAACAGAAGAACACGAATGCACATTTAATCTATAGAGTGCATGGGACTGGGGGGACAAGAAGGTGGGAACTTCTGGGCAAACTGCAGATGTTTAGACGTCTACTGTCCCACAGTCAACCAGCCAGCTGAGAGGCAGACACACTCCGCATATCAGCCCTTTCAGAAAATCATCTCAGACAATAATATTAATAGCAGTAGGAAGCATTAGGACTTTGAGCTCTGAACAAAGGTTTCCTCACCCAGCCATGTCACAAAAGGCAGCAAGAGCCTGTTCAGATCGAAAAGTGATAAGATAAACTAATTGCTAGCCTTCTACTAACAGTTGTCCCTAACGTTCCTCCCAGAAGCTTCTGAGTTTCTCTGCCTCTCTCTGTGGCTGACACCACTCACCTGTTTTACTTGACAAACAATGAATTAGACATAATATTTTTTCATGTAAATTAACTGCTTCCTGTTGACTGATCTTTCTTTTCTTCCCTCCTTCTGGATTTCCAGGGGGAAAAAAAGGTCTTTTTTTTTTTTTTTTTTTTTTTTGGCCTCGGGATCTTAGTTCTCCAACCAGGGATTAAACCCAGCCCCAGCAGTGAAAGGACCGAATCCTCCCAAAAAAGTTCTCACAAAGATGGAGCTGAATTAGAAAGAACTTCTTTCCCCCAGGAGACAATAGAAAGTCAAATAACTCAGTTTTAAAGGACTGCCAGGGAAAGTCACTCATGGAGCACCGTGGCTCCTTCGTAAATTCACCATCACGAACAGCACTCACCCCAAGGGTCTGGTCTTGCCTCACATTTCCCTGGTCAGTGAAGGCTCCTCCCTTTCATTTCATCTGTGTCTCCTCTTCCTCTCAGCTGCGAACTTGCTTCCTAATCCTAAACATCGAACTCCAACAGGATCCAGGCCACCAGCTCCTCTTTCCCTCCATTTAACACGGAAGTTGCTGACAATCCCTTGTCTGTCTTTGCCTGGTCCTCTCTCCTCAGGTTCATAAGATGTCACCCTAGTGATCTTCCCTTTCTCCCCCTCCCTTTCTCTGATCAGTTTGCTCCCTCTCGACTGGTCCTTTACATCTATATCTATGTATCCATTCTTTTACCTGTAATATACATAACATTTTCTCCAAGTTTGTCACTGGTCTTTGTTTATGATGTTTTTTGTTTGTTTGCTTGTGTATTGTTTTTAGACATGCAAAAGTTTATTTTTTAAAAAATAATCACATTTACAATCTTTTCTTTTATTGCATTTAGATTGCAAGTTAGAAATAAATTTCTCTACCCTCAAAATAGGAAGGAATTTACACACATTTTCTTCCTGGACTTGTATGCTTTTCTTTTTACATTTAGATATCCGGTCCATTTGGAATTTATTCCTGTATATAATGAAATGTGGATCCAATTTTATAATTTCCATACAACTATTTATGCATCCTAACATGATTTATTAAAAAGATATTTTAATATCTTTGTATTAAAAAGATTTGAGAGACTTGAGATGCCTGCTTGTGTGTGTGTGTTCAGTGGCTCAGTGATATCTGACTCCTTGTAGCCCCACGGACTGTAGCCCTCCTTTGTCCATGGAATTTTCCAGGCAAGAGTACTGAAGCAGGTTGCCATTTCCTACTCCAGGGAATCTTCCCAACCCAAGGATCAAACCCTTGTCTCTTGCATCTCCTGCATTGGCAGGCAGATTCTTTACCACTAGTGCCACCTGGGAAGCCCAAGATGCTCCTTTATCATATTCTAAAATCTCCATGTATATTTGAGCCTATTTATAAGTTTTGTTTGCTGTATAAATGGGCTGAATAAACAGACTATTCATGTGTCTGCCATAAAGGCAAAGCAAAACCAACCAACCCTCAGTCCTATATTCTTTTCTAGCTTTTGCCTTAGCTCTCCCTCCCTTTCACAAACTTCTAAAAAGAAGATTCCATACTCTGTTTCCATTTTCTTACCATTTACTCCTCAGTTCCCTCCAAATCTGGCTGTCACACTCATCATTCCATCAAAACATTTGATCTTGAGTCATTGCCATGATGCAAAATTCCATGGGGAGTTTTCAAGCCTCATCTTATTTGACATTGTTGAACATTCTTTCTTTGAAGCTCTCCTGATTGGCTTTCAGGCCTCAACCAGCTCCTGGTTTTCTTCCTTCTTCCTCAGCCAGTTTCTGGCCCAGTTTCTTTTGCAGGTTTTATGCTACCCTATCTGGCCATTCAGAACTGGTGAATCAAAAAAACTCACTTCTTACCCGTTTCTACATACTCTCTCTAGGTGATCTCCTTCTTGCCACAGCTCCGTTCTAACCAACCCACAGACACCTATTTCCCCAGTTTTCACTTGTAAGTGGATCCAAACACATTTCTACAACTCCCTTTATGACATTTCAACTTGGATATTTCAAAGACATATCAAAGTCATGGAGAAAGATCCATTTCATCTTACTCTTATCTTCAAATCTGGTTTATTTTCTCTTTATCTCCCTGAGAAATATCAGCATCTGTCAGGTGAAGAAACCCAGGTGTCATCCTTGACATCTCTTTTCTTAAAGTCCAGATCTGAACCATTGCCAAGTCTCCCTAAAGACTTCTATCTATTTCTCCCCACAGCAGGTCTTACTCTGGGTTATCCTTACCTCAGAGATGAATTCCTACCATAGCCACCAAACTGGTCTCCCTGCTTCTGATTTTTACCTCTATCCCCCGTATTTCACTCTTCATTCAATAGTCAGAGAAACGTGTTTGAAATCACTTCACTTGCTTTCCATTGCCCTTCCTATAAGCCAAAATTGCAACACAGTTTGGTCCCTCTTTACCTCTTTTCTCCCCTTATATCACACTGCCTTCCTTTTGCTCCCTGAGTGCCGCTGCGCAAGCTGACTTCCTGTGCCTCTCTGGTTTTCCTCTATTGAGGGGCCTGGCCTTTTCCAGGCCACCCCTTGCCTCCCTTCCCCATCCCAGTTCCTTCCATGCTCTCCTGAACTGGAATCAATGCTCCCATTATATCCTCTCTGGGTACCATGCAGCTTTTCTTGGAAATGTTTTAATCGTAGTTAGCATTTTATGTTTACATGGGAGATTTATATTTAATACCTGTAAGGACAGGACCACATCAGTCATTTGTTTCCAATTTATCCTAACGTGTACCTCTGGGCCTGACATGCAGTAAATAAATGAATGAAATTTTACTCTAATTCTTTCAAAGATTTTGTTTTCTACACTTTAAAATTTTAAATTGGATATTTGTGTTTCAGTGGTTAGGGCTAAGTGCTTTCACTATGATCCCGCAAGTTGCATGGCATGGCCAAAAACAAACAAACAACAATAACAACAACAAACTTTTAAATAAGATTTTGTTTTCCAAAATGTTTACTTAAAACAAAGGATGGCAGCCAAGTGTGGAATCTGATATTATGGCTAGGATGTTGAGAATCAGAAAACTTGAGATCTAATTCCAATCTAACAAACCTCTATGGTGAATTGGGGAAAAAAAAAAATTTAAATACTGCATACTTCTCCAAAGCATGCAGAATATGGCTTCCTTGCTTTTATCTTCATTATGTTTATTGCTTTTATATTCCTCTCTCCTACTGGATTGTCAGATTCTTAATGGTATACCTCATGTTTTACTGATTTAGGTGTCTCCATGGAGTCCATCACTTCAGTGCACATAGAAGATGCTCAATCAATGTTGAATAATTAATAAAATGTAACATAGGATGGCATGAGTATTAATAGCACTGTGAAAAATAATGCAGGACTAAAGTTAGTTGAGGAAGAATCAAGGAAATTTCCATTGTAATTTAATCAGAAGTAAAATATAAGCAGAATTGCCCCCAATATGATAAGCTGTTGGAAAGAGATTTGAACAAGTAGAGCTGATGTCAGGTCAAACGATGGGTATGTGTTCAAAGAATATATTAGAGGAAGCTTAAACAGGAAGTTGAGGAAGACAGAGGCATATGGAATTGACAGAATATCAATGTAGGTGATAATCTCCAAGAGAGCAGTGAGTATGGACAATGTAGAATTAACTTCAGTTATATATAACAGAAAATTTACTTAGAAGATTTTTCTTCTTGCAAATGAAGTCCAGAGGCACTGGTACAGTGCTGATATACTGGCTCCATGATTGCCTGGGACCAAAATTCCTTCTGTCTTACTGCTTTGCCATCTAAACATACAGGCTTCCCCCTCACTATCCAAAATAGTTCTTGGGTACAAGCCATTGTCTCTGCATTCCAGCCAGGGAGAAACAGGAAGAGAGAAAGACAGCAATGCTGAATCCTTTAAGGACACTCGTGTGCATGTGTACAAAGCCACCACGTATTCCATTAGTCATATAGCCACATCTAGTTGCAAAGAAAGCTTGGAAATATAATCTTGGAAACCCACATATTCAGTTTAAAAGTTAGGGAAAAGAAATAAAGGGGGTCGAAAAACAGTCTCTGCCCCAGCATGTAATCAGAGGAACTAAAAGAGGAGTTTATATTGCAGGGAATGAAATTATGAGAAACTTCATGGATTGAACGAATGTTCGCATTTCTGTTCCCTACGCACTGACTGCCAAGTGCTATACAGCTGCACAAATAGTACTGAGTGATCATGGAGACGTATGTGGATCTCAGCATCCCAGTTAATCCCACACTGAAGCCTGAGCACCACCCTCCTTCACTCTCATAGAAGCTATTCCAGACCTTCACCAGTCTTTTAACTGTTCTCCTACCTCTCTGACCTTTGTCAACCTAGAAGAAATGAACATGGGTACCTCAGTTTTCCATCCCCATATCTACAGCCTTATCTCTATCATTCACCCCAAAATCACTTATCCTCCAGGTTTTTTGTTTGTTTGCTTTCTTTCTTTATTTTATCATACCCTTTCTTCTGGTCAAGATAATTCCTGCCCCTCAGGAACCTCTCTCTATATTGCAAAGATCTTGAGATGGAGAGGTTATCCTGGATTATCTTGGTGGAACCAATGTAATCACAAGGTCCTTATAAGGGGGAGGTAGGAGAGTCAGAGAAGGAGATAGAAACAAAGGCGAGAGAGAGACAGAGACAGGCAGAGAGAGAGGTGAAGATGCTACTCTGCTGGCTTTGGAGATGGAAGAAGGGGTTACAAACCAAAAATTGCAGGCAGCTCCTTGAAGCTGAAAAAGACAAAGAAAGAGATTCTTTCCTAGAGCTTCCAGAAGGAATTCCATCCTGCTGACCCATTTTAGACTTTTGACATCCAAAGCTGAAAGGTGCTAAGTTTCTGTTATCTTAAACCACTAAATCTGTGGTAATTTGTTAAACAGCAGTTGATGCAAACCACTGTGGTTGTTTATTTCAGAAACTAAACAAGACTTTTGATAAAAGCAATTGGGGAAAAATTCTTTCTACAGGCTTCCTTGGTGGCTCAAAGGTTAAAGCGTCTGCCTCCAATGCAGGAAACCCGGGTTCAATCCCTGGGTCGGGAAGATCCCCTGGAGAAGGAAATGGTAACCCACTCCAGTATTCTTGCCTGGAGAATCCCATGGATGGAGAAGCCTGGTAGGCTACAATCCATGGGGTCACAAAGAGTCGGACACGACTGAGTGACTTCACTTTTACAAATATTTACAGATTGAGATTGGATCAACATGGTAGGAGTTTAGATGAAGCCCTGGACAGTGACTTCTGGCAGCAACATATGAAGATATAGAGAACAATCTGAGATTATTGTTGGAAAACCAACTTTCCTTCTGCTTAGGTCACAGCCACTCACATTGAGTATAACATAAACATACTACATTTGACATGTGAACTAGTTAAGCTTGTTGTGACAGGCCTGGACTGCATTTATGCAAATCAAAATAAGCTTTAAATTTGCCCAGGAGTTTATTGACATTTCTGACCCTAGGTGTATGATGAATACCAAGTTTCAATAGACTATTCAGATGTGAGTAATACTGTGGAAATGGGCATGCCTAAATGCTACAAGTCCCCACAACTAAAAAATTGAATAATTTACTTTTTCATAATCTGTGTTGGCTTATATGAATAATAAGATTCTATGGAGAAATGTCTGAGTCACATCTTTCGTTTGCTCTTCAGATTGACTTGCCATATGCCCTGGGAGGCTGGCCTAACATAGACTAATTTTATAGGCTCCCTGGGTTTCCTTGCCTTCTAGCTTGGGAGTTGCAAATGAAGCTTATGGCCAAAGGAAGTAAGAAAGGTGAAGAGGTGTTCTTCCAGCTTCCTCCCAAATCATCTAGTTCTTATTTACAACAGATTTTTACTTCTTGATTCAGAGTCTGCTTCTGGGGAAATCCAACCTAAGACAGCATGATATCAGGGAACTGTCCTCATCTTCAGGGTGGGCCCCGATAATTGTGTTTATACTAGTACTCATAGCTAGCTGGATGCAAGCTACACCCATCAGATTCTCTTTCCTGGTAAATTTGTATTGGAGAAGAGAGGATGTTGGTCAGTGTCTACAGGAGACTGGGGTGCCTGCATGTGAACTTGGGAGTTTTGCAAAGTCATAGTTTATCAAGTGGATAGAAGAAGCAGAGAAAGGCAGAGTGTAGGGTGGTGTGGGAGGCCAGGAGAGACACAGAGAAGAAAATGCCTCTGAGAATCAGAGAGGAGAGATGCTTTCTGTTCCAGGCTCCTTCCCTTCCTAAAGCCTTCCTTTATCCACATCCAGCTTCTGATCAGTAAATTATGCTGATACAGGTGTAATATAGGTATAAATTCCACTTTGTGTCTTAAGTTAGCTCAGTAACTTCTTTTTTTTTTCCTGCTTCTTTTGGCCATATTGCGCAGCATGCAGGATCTTAACTCCCTGACCAGGGATTGAACCCACATCCCCTGCCTGAATTGCTAGCACAGAGTTTTAACCACTGGACGACCAGGGAAGTCCCTAGCTCAAGTAACTTCTATACATACTCAAGTAACTTCTATACATACTACAAAGAGTCAGTTAATCCAGAAATCTATATAAAATTACACCCACACTCTCAGTGAACCAGAAAGTTCTGCTCCACTACACAGCTTGTTAGAATTTTCTGAAAGCACAATGATTGTTAATCTCCCCACAGGTGAGTGAACAAGTCTTCAACTACCCTCAGGCATTCGCAAATACCGACCTGAAGACCTGGCTGTTACATAGAGCAAGATGTTTGTCGTCCAAGACAACCTAGAATGGAACAATTTATTCCCTAATTACTCTCACTGGAGCAGCACCAAACTGCCCCAGATTTAGTGATATGTGGCAGGAGGAGGAAGTTGGAAGAGGTCAAACAAGCATAAGCAGGAACAGACTGACACCAATTCTGCAAGTTCCCAGCTCCCACCTGCTGCCTGCCAGGGTGCTGAATCCTCAGCCTCTCTATGTGTACCACTGGGCTACCTGTGTTTGGATGTCACAGGCAGCCCTCCATATGATGCTCTGTTCAAAATGTATCCTCTTTCTAGCAGCCTATCATAGTTCTTAAAAGTCTTCTTATTGACTTGTGCTTTGGTTAAGATATTATTTCCAGGATGTCATTGCTAAAGTATGGATATTCTGTCAAAGTACAGAAAAAAGACTGAAAATATAGTCATTACTGATTGTGCTCTGCCATTCTGGGTAGACCATGGAGCAGCTCAGTGGCCCCAGGCTTTGTGACCAAAATCCTCACTGCCGCTCCATCCCCCATCCACACAGATCTGTCCCACTGAGGTCCTGCCACCTCTCAGGAAATCTTGCATGGGCAGGGCCTAGCTCTATCTCCTCTTCTTCTCCCAATGAGAGAATGGAGTCGAATGAGGTCAGAGTGGGGAAATCCAACCTCATCCTCCACCTTATCCTGGAAAAAGAAAACCTCTTTTGGGAATCCCCCGGTGGTCCAATTGTTAAGACCCTACACTTCCACTGCAGGGCGCATAAGCTCAATCCCTGGTGGGAGAACTAAGATACCATATGCTGTGCAGTGCAATCAAAAGAAAACAGAGATAAACAAAACAACAACAACAAAAAACAGCCTCTTTCTCTTCCGTCTCTGGGGCAATTGATATAATGCTGCAGTGGACCACCTCTTCTAAACTAGAGTTGGAGACTGGGGAATGTCTTCAACCGCTATGTTCCTGGTCAAAGGAACCTGGAAGCATGTCGCTGCTGTTCAGGTAGGGAGGCAGCAGGAAGATTTCTTTTCATACTTTTTGGTGATCGGGATAAGGATTGCACAAAAGAAAAAAGCATTAAAATGTTTTAAACTTGTTTGGAATTAGATTCATTCATTTGTTGAACAAGGATCTGTTAAGTGCCTACTCTAGGCATTGGGAATACAAGAAACAGGCTCCTGCTTTTGTGAAACTTAGATAATAAAGGAGATGGATATCGCTCAAACAGTCGCACCAAGGTAGTGTTTCCAACTATAGGCGATTTTGCCTTCAAGTGGACATCTGGGAATGTCTGGAGACATTTTTGTCACAACTGGAGGAGCTGCTACTGGCATCCAGTGACTAGAGGCTAGGAATGCTGTTGAACATCTTCTAATACAAGGAGCAACCCCTCCATAGTAAAGAATTATCTTCAACTCAAAACATGAGTTGAAGCAATGATGAGAAATCCTGTACTAAGGCAGTTGTTTTTAAAGTGTGGTCGCTGACAGGCAGCATCAGCATTACCTGAAAACTTGTTAGAAATGCAAATTCTTAAGCCCTACCCTAAGTCTACTGAATCAGAAATTCTGGGGTAGAAGCCACCATTATGTGCTGTAAGGAGCCCTTCCAAGGAGTCTGATGCGCACTGTTTGTGAAACACTGAATTAAGGAATGAGAGAATCTATCATCACAAAATGAGGCAAATTTTGTGATGGAAATGGGAAAAGGAAAAGAACTCTGGACCTGTACAACTCAAAAAGTGGTTTACCCACTACTAGCAGCATTAGCATCATCAGAGAGCTTATTAAACATACAAAGCCTTGGGCCTCAGCCTAGGCCCAGTGAATCATGAGGAGATATGTAGGGGCTAAATCAAGAAAATCACTGGAGGCCATTCTAAGTAACTAAGACTTTACATGAGGGAAATTGGGGATCTCTGAGAAATTCAAGTTCAGGCAATAAACATGAATATGTTGGAGAAAAAGATTAGAGGTAGGGAAGCTAGTTGGGAGGTTAATGTGGTGACTCCATGGGCATGTGAGCCAAGGCAGAGGCAGCTGGGATAGAATGAAGTACATGAGAGAAAGCCTCAGGAGGCAGAGTGCAGAGGATGTGATGGCTGATTGGATTAGGGCATGGCAGTGTGTCAGGAATTCTTTTGATTGCAAGTAACAAAAACTCTCAAGATAGAATGGCTTTACAAAAGGAGAGTTTATTCTTCTTTTATAACAAGTCTATACTGAAGCCACTGCTACCTTTGGTTTAGTTTTAACAATACCAAGGTTGATGTCCCTGTGATTCTCTTGGTCTTTCCTTAATACGTGTTACCTCATGGTCACAAGATGGTTGCTGCCTCTCCAGATATCTTGTCTGTGTTCAGGGACAGAAGGAGGAAATAAGAAAGACAGAGTTTATTCCTTTTAACAAAAAAGCAAAAGTTTTTGCAAAACTACTTGTAGAATTCTATGTATTGGAGTGTTAGAAAGTGTTTATCATCAATATCTTCATAGCAGAGAAAGTTTGGGGGAATTGGTGTTAAGCTCTGCAACCTATAGTATCTATAAGGGAGAAAGTGAGGTAGGAGACAGTAGGCCTCTGGGCCAGACACCTGGTGGTCATCAAGTGGAGTAAAACTGAGCCTTGTTCTCACCCAGTGACTCCAAGGACAAAGCTAGTGGCAAAAGCTGAGCCCTGCTAAAGCAAAGAGATAAGGTGCCCACTCCTGAGGTCAAAGAAGACTTTCCTGTCTGCACATGCACAGGAAGGCTTCCCAGCAGTCAAAAATGAAGGGGGCTCCCACCACATAATAAGTGTGGGCTTGTACCCATAGGCCATTACACTGAGATCCATCTTAGCAAAAAATTGTGCATGCATCTTAGGGAGGATCCGTGGACCAGTCAGGTGTGAAGAAAGAAACAAGTGGCCAAGGGTAAACAAAGACCCAGAAGGACTGTCCTATGTAAGTGATTTACATCACCTCTGTACTATACTCTTCCCCACCCAGGAGGCCCACACTTCTCTCAGGGTGTGGGTCTCTGCCTAGTGTCTGACTTACGGCACTCTTCCTCACCAGAGAGGAGGCCCATACCCTTTCTCTCTGGGTATGTATCTCTGACCTGCTTCTGAGTTCAATAAACTGTTTTCCTGTGTGCTCTCCCATACATTGTGCTGTCTCTAATAATAAACTTCGTACCTATTTTTGCAGCTTTATCCTCCTTGAAATATTCTTGCCTTCAAACAGGGGCAAGAGCCAGGGCCACTTTGCTTCTAGCCTCTAGCCCCTGGTGGCCTAGTGGCTAGGACTCTTGGTTTTCATCCGGGTTATCCAGGTTTAATTCCTGGGTAAGCAACTAAGATCTCTCTTCAGAAAGATCTCCCCACTCACTGCTCTCCCTCTCTAATCAAAAGGATTAAACTAGAATGACTCTGAGTGAATGGAGGGACACTGGCACCATTCCCTAGCCTAAGCAAGACATGAGAAGGAACAAATTTGGAATGAGAAGAATCAACTCTGCAGATTTCCTTTGCCAGGTAAGAACACGTATTCAGAGGTCTCAGGGAAAAAGAGACCCTCTTTGAGGGTCATAACTCCACCTACCACATTGTTATTTATCAAGGAAATAACTTTGATATGACAATTTATAAACATTCCAAACTAATTAAGGAGGAAGGGACTTCCCTGGTGGTCCAGTGGTTAAGAGTCCACCTGCCATTTCAGGGGACATGAGTTTGATCCCTGGTCTGGGAGGACTTTACATGACTTGGAGCAACAAAGCCTGTGTGCCACGCTACTGAGCCCACACTCTAGGGCCCATGGGCTACAACAACTGAACCTGAGTGCTGCAACTACTGAAGCCTGCACCCCCTAGAGCCTGTGTACCACAACTAGAGAGTGGTCCCTGCTCACTGCAATTAGAGAAAGCCCGCATGCAGCAACAAAGATCCGGCATGGCCAAAATAAATAAAATGAACAAACAAAACAAAAAAAGAGCTCTATCACGCTATAAATTTTCAAGTGATTGTAGGAATCCCTTTGGTGTTTGCATCTACCAGCTGAAATTTATAGAGAAGGCAGTGGCTGAGAAAGCACTGACCGCCTCCCAGCAACTCACCAGAAGTGCTTCTCCTTTTGGAGTTGAGAATGAATCTGGAATAGAGTTGGTGCCAGAGTAAGTAGGAGAAGAAAGTGGAGCAAGAGAAGTTGGGGCAGAAAACACTCTTTCAGCCAGATGCAGAGAACAGTTGCATTGAACCTCTAAACCGGTAGAAAATTTGGTTCTGGGAGTGAAAAAAAGGATGTTAGGCATTCAGTTCAGTTCAGTTGATCAGTTGTGTCCGACTCTTTGCGACCCCATGGACTGCAGCACGCAAGGCCTCTCTGTCCATCATCAACTCCCAGAGCCTACTCAAACCCATGTCCATTGTGTCGGTGATGCCATCCAACCATCTCATTCTCTGTCGTCCCCTTCTCCTCCTGCCTTCAATCTTTCCCAGCATTAGGGTTTTTTTCCAGTGAGTCAGTTTTTCTCATCAGGTAGCCAAATTATTGGAGTTTCAGCTTCAGCATCAGTCCTTCCAATGAATAGGCATTAGTGCTGCGTTTAACCCAAGGATTCATTTGTTAGTGCGGGACTGATTCTCCAGAGATACTTTCTGCTTCAGTGATTTTTGGCTTTGCCAAATTTTGTTTATCCAAAGCTTCTCCCTGAGTCTGCTGTTGATCTGACCAAGTTTCCCACCCCACTCATTCTAACTCCTCTCAGTTTAGATTTAATATAGTCCCAGGTTTAAAAGAGGACTTATTAATTATTCTCAAAGTTTGTGTGCCATGCTTAGTCACTCAGTCATGTCCGACTCTTTGTGACCCCATGGACTGTAGCCTGCCAGGGGGATTCTCCAGGCAAGAATACTGGAGTGCATTGCCATGCCCTCCTCCAGGGGATCTTCCCAACCTAGAGAGCGAATCCAGGTCTCCTGCATTGCAGGACTCTGAGCCACCAGGGTGCTTGCCAGTCATGCTCCCTTTCCCTACCTTGGCTCTTTGCAAATAAAAGGTTGTATTTTTCCCTTCACCAGTCTACAGGAAAAAGGATATTAATTATTTTAGTTTAAACTAAGCAAATAGATTCAAAGGCCAGAGATATTTTTAGTCTCTATACTACCATACAAGAAACCTTAGAATGTATTTTATGCCCAATATGGCACCTTGTATTTTCCAAAGATGGTCACAATTAATAGCTCCCTTCTCCCTGGTTCTTTCAAGGTAACTGATACTCCTCCCCTTAAGAAGTGCAGCCTGTCTTCCCTATCCTTCAGTCTGAGTGAGCATGTGACTGGTAGAATTGATGCTATGGCTGGCACTTAAGGCTAGATCATAAAAGATAGCCCAGCTCTGCCCAGATTCTCTTGGGATACGCATGCTTAGAACCCAGCCTCCTTGCTGTGAGGAAACCCAGAGCCATGGACAGACCACATGTTGGTGTCCCAGCCCCAGCCCAGACCAACTGAGGTCTCAGCCAACAAGCACTGTCAGATGTGTGAGTAAGCAAATTTTCAGAAAATGTTAGCCTCAAACTAAGTCACTCCCTAATGTTTGAATCTTCCCAGATGAGGCCCTAAGCACTACAGAGCAGAGACAAGATATCCTTCTGTGCCCTTTCTGAATTCCTGATCCCTGGGATCCACAACTATAATAAAATGGTGGTTATTTTCTGCTATTAAGCTTGGAGCAGGCTGTGTTGCGGTGCAAGTTACTAGAACACTCAGGTTAGACACAAATGTGGAAAGATACATTCTTGCCAGCAAACACAAACACAATAACCTTAACAAGATGCCCAAATCTTACCATTTTTCCAACAGTTTATTTCTTAAAAATAACAAATGTCTCAACTTCATTAATCTAATCCAGGCTGACTTTCCTTCTTCCTCCAATGCAATTCATCTTTTCCAAGAAATTGATGTGGCTGGAGCTCAATGCTGTAGAGATTTCATGAAATCTCTTAGAACCCAGAAACAAATCTTATTTAAAGGAATACACTTAGTTTTCTTCTCAAAAATTATTTTTGTAAAATGTGGTTAACGAGGCAACAAAGCATGAAAGAAACTCCTTTTGGAGGGGAGATTTGAAGGAGAGAGGGAAGGAACAAGACGATAAATGCCGAGAGTGAGGTTGCAAATGATAACTATTAAGTAGAAAAAAAATAATCCTTATTATTCCTTTTCTGAGCTTTCCCCATCCTTAGAATGCTGGTGATTACAGATCTGTTGAAACAGAGCCCCTTTCTGAAATGATTTTTGGATCCATTTTGCTAGGTTAAATCTCCCTTCCACTGTCCACTCTTGAAAAATATCTGTAGACTCTGAATTCAGTGAGTAATTGTTTCCTGATAAAGTGTTTTGTGGGCTTCCCTGGTGGGACATTGGTAAAGAATCCACCAGCCCACGCAGAAGATGTGGATTCAATCCCTGTGTGGGGAAGATTCCCTAGAGTAGAAAATGGTTTGTGAGGTTAGTTATATGGAGGAAACCATTCATTCTTTCATTTAACAAATATTTGTGTTGCCTCTGTTCCTGGGAGGGATGATGAGGGGAGATGGTGGCTGAGATGGATATTTGGGGTGAGGCAGATGGATGATTTGATCAACCTTAAACAAAGGATGTAATTTAGTTAAGTGTTTCAATGATGATGCTAAGGAATTTATTTCTTAGAATCGTTTAAACTTACCTTGTGTTCTTTGAAATTCTTTTAATCAATGTGAAGTAGAGAACTGGCTTCCTTAATAAGGTCTCTTAAGTCAACTACTTATTCTTTTGAATGTGACTGCTTTTTTGATGGATAGCTCAAGAAAGCAAAGGCTGGCTTATGTGTGTGGGTTGATGGATACAGACTGTGATTTCATAACAACTTCTTAACGCTTGACTTCACTCAAAAATTCAGCTTATGAACAGAGGAGACTGAGACAGCTGACGATGGAAATCCTCTGACATTCCCTAAACCACAATACTGACACTGCCACCTCTTCCCTGCAGCCTTACACCACAGAGAGCGATCTGCAAACATGCTGAGTACTGGTTCACCACACTTCTCTCCCTGAGCTGCTGGTGCTGCTGCTAGTTAAGCAAGACAGAGGTGATGGATGGTCTTTTGGATGATGCCTAGGGACATGGCAACCCACTCCAGAATTCTTGCCTGGAGAATCCCAGAGGCAGAGGAGCCTAGGGGGCTGTTGTCTATGGGGTTGCACAGAGTCAGACACGATTGAAGAGACTTAGCAGCAGTAGCAGCAGGGACACCAAAAATTGTCCTCAAGATACATCAGCGTTTCTAAGAAAGCTTCAGATTGTGTCTCATTGGTTCTATCTCAAGCAGTGGTCAGAATTGCAGGAATATTAACTGATTTAGTCCATGTAACAATTATAAAGGATAAATTATATTATTGCATCTCATTTAAAGATAAGGAAGCTGAAGCACAGATAGGTTAAGTAACTTGTCCGAGATTGCAGTGAACGGAAAAGTCAGGATTTGAACCCTAAACTCTGGCTCCAGAGTCCAAGCTCTTAGTCATTACACAATGATGCTATTAAGAGTTCATGTCCTTCTTTATTTAAAAACAAAAGCATACCCCTAAACAAAAGTCCTAAGAGGCCAAATTGCTGATGCATTTGGTCTTTCTTCTAGATCCATCCATCCAGTAATTGATAGGAACAACACTTCAAAGCTTTTGCAGTTATTTTGACACAACATTTTAAAACATACTGTTTTGGAGAGTCCACTTTTGGAAAGGATACATTTATGACTAGCTGATAGCAGGATCCGATTTGCACAACATTTTCCAATGAAACAGTCCGTTTTCAGAAGTTGCCAGGGCTTCTAAAACAAAACCTGGAACAATGTTCATAATGGAAATGTGCAGAGGCCAGGAAATGGCTAAACAACTTCTCACAATCATCTGAAGCAAACTGTGAGGACTCAACCGATCATTCACACATACACTCTCATTCCATCATATCTCTATAACTTTTATACCTCCATCTTTGTGGGTGTACATTTATTGCTAAGGCTAACTGGAGTTTCAAAATAGTTATAGAGAATTCTTTTATTTATATTATCAACACTAGCTGCCTTGTCTGTGGCATTCCCCTTGAAAATCTCCACCATCACCTCACTCCCCCACCCCCCACCCCCACCAACACACACACACACTCTCTCTCTCTCACACACACACACAATGATTTATTGAGGGAAAAAAATAGTCTTGATGTACTATAACTTTTCCCATCAAAAGATGAAGTTTTTTGTGGCTTGATTCTGGACCTATCTATTTAACTTTCTTTGTCCAATGTTACATGGACAGAGGAGCCTGGTAGGCTGCAGTCTATGCAGTCGCTAAGAGTTGGACACGACTGAGTGACTTCACTTTCACTTTTCACTTTCATGCACTGGAGAAGGAAATGGTAACCCACTCCAGTGTTCTTGCCTGGAGAATCCCAGGGACGGGGGAGCCTGGTGGGCTGCCATCTATGGGGTCGCACAGAGTCGGAAGCGACTGAAGTGACTTAGCAGCAGCAGTACATGGCATATAGGATGCAAACAGAGGCTCGAAAAGTACATTGCAGTGGGGTTTACCTCTGGTGCTGGAAGCTTCTTCTTTATTTTTCATATTTTATCTTATTTTTATTATTATTTTTTACTTTACAATATTGTATTGGTTTTGCCATACATAACATGAATCCGCCACAGGTGTACACGTGTTCTCAATCCTGAACCACCTTCCCACCTCCCTCTCCATACCATCTTTCTGGGTCATCCCAGTGCACCAGCCCTAAGCATCCTGTATCCTGCATCGAAACTAGACTGGCGATTTGTTTCTTATATGATATTATACGTGTTTCAATGCCATTCTCCCAAATCATCCCACTCTTGGAAGCCTCTTCTGCCATCCAGTAAACAAGCCCAAGCTACCTTGCTAGATGAAGAATAACATATGGCAAAGTCATCTAGTCACCCCGGCTGATATCAAAACAAGTACATGTGAGTGAACTGCCTTCCCCTGCTCCTCCTTCCACCCACAAACCAGTCAGTCTACCAACCAACAGGCAATTGAGTGAGGCCACCCTAGACCATCCAAGCTCAACTTAGCAGGCCCAGGAAGACAAAATGTTCATTTGACTAGCAGAACTGCTAAAGCCTAGATTGAAGGATTTTGAGCATAAGCTTACTAGCATGCGAAATGAACAAAACTATGCAGTATTTTGTACATTCTTTGGCACTGCCCTTCTTTTGGATTGGAATGAAAACTGACCTTTTGCAGTCCTGTGGCCACCGCTAAGTTTTCCAAATCTGCTGGCATTTTGAGTGCAGCACTTCAACAGCATCATCTTTTAGGATTTTAAATGGTCAGCTGGAATTCCATCACCTCCACTAGCCTTGTCTGTAGTAATACTTCCTAAGGTCCACTTGACTTCAGACTCCAGGATGTCAGGCTCTAGGTGAATGACCACATCAAAATTTAGAGCAACACTCTGAGGCTGGAGCAGAACGAGGACAGTGAGGACCCCTGAAGAAGGTGGCTGGCCAGTAAAGGCTTCTAGTACCAGCTCTTCTCTCATAGTGGCACCAATGTTATCAGCTAGAAACTAGGGGTAATCAACTGGAATAATGCATACAAGGCTGGGGATCTATGGATTGGGTAGACTCCAAATAGACTAGGCTATGACAACAGTCAGGTTCATATCATGTTCATTCTGTATAAACTGTTTAGAAAAGGCAGAGGAACCAGAGATCAAATTGCCAACTTTCGTTAGATCACGGAGAAAGCAAGGGAGTTCGAAAAACATCTAGATGTTTTAGTGTAGTGAAAGGCTACACTAAAGCCTTTGACTGTGTGGATCACAGCAAACTGGAAAATTCTTAAAGAGATAGGAATACCAGACCACCTTACCTGCCTCCTGAGAAACCTGTATGCAGGTCAAGAAGCAACAGTTAGAACCATACATGGAACAACAGGTTGATTCAAAATTGGGAAAGGACTACAACGGTCTATGTACAATGTATTATCACCCTGTTTGTTTAACTTATATGCAGAGTACAATGTGGAAATGCCAGGCTGGATGAATCCCAAGCTGGAATTAAGATTGCCAGGAGAAATAT